>NC_141360.1:14003765-14206265 GCF_057382095.1 Aulonocara sp. 'chitande type north' Nkhata Bay
TTTAATACTTAGTTAAGGTTTTTAATTCAGAAACTTATAGAAATGACTTTACAGCCATGAGCTGATGATCAGAATTGACCAAAATGATGTTGCCTTATTTGTGTAACGCTTTGTAAATAATAAATGTGACCCTGTTTTTACTCGTCTGACAAAATGAACTCTTTGATGCCACTCAGAGACCTCAATGCCTCTTCATAGGCTTTAACTTAGTCTCGGTTGATGAGCAGGGGCCTGTTCTTCGTACCTCGCTAAGTAAGTTAGCTGGATTAGATTGTTGACGATTTCGCGTGATCCCGGATCGTTCGGTTCCCCGAAGCTCATCCGGGACTTGCTGTCATAGCAACAGAGCCGTAAGCGTAAACCTGCTCGGGAGCAGGTTTACTTTATGTAAACAGGATTAGATCGCGGCCACTCAGGTATGTCCGCTTCATTTATACGAAAGCAACAGCGATATTTTTCCACTGTTTCACCATAAATAAATAACATCAATGTAACTAAAGATAATGCAGCACTTGATCCTTTTATTGATGTCACACAGATACATACAGGTCATTTCCTAAAAAAGGGAAATGAACTATTAACATTCTATTACATGTATGTGATTATTACAGATGTAATTCATATTTCAGAGTAGTAATTGTAAATTACTTCGTGTAATCAAGATGAGAGACTGCGGCTATAAAAGCGAAGGTGGATTTGGGAAGCCTGTCGCAGCCATGTCCTGTCCGTATACGCGAGCAACCCATTGCGGAAGGTGCAAGATTGATAAGGAGAGTCCTCAGAATTCAGCGTATATTGCGGGACAGACAGGATCCTTTAGCTCAGCGCGACAGTGTGCTCATTGAGAGATATCGATATTCCCGTGAGGGTATTATTTACTTAACCAACTTGTTGACGAGGGGGTGCAGGACCACCACCTGTCTTTTTTTCCTCTGCCCTTTTCTTGGTTGCTGTTATGAACAAACTAACAGAGTATTACAGGCCAGTATTACCTTGCCAAGAGACACAAAGCAATCTAAGAGATAAATATTACCATTCTGTAGAATACTCCTGTATTCCACTTTTACTTGTTCCCATGTTCTTGTGGGTCCTGTTGTGGCTCTAATGTGAAAGGGGATATAATATAACATATTATAATATAATATAATGCCATATGATATTGGACAATATAGTGTCATATGATAGATCTACCCTACCGCCTACTGGTGTTGGCCAGAGGGGCCGATGGCGCGATATGGCAGCCTGGCTACAACCGTAGCTGCCTCCACCAGTGTGTGAATGTGGGAGTGAATGAATAGTGGTATTGTAAAGCGCTTTGGGTGCCTTGGAAAGCGCTATATAAACCCAATCCATTATTATTATTATTATTATTAAATTACCTACGAGTTTGATTTGTCAGCAACTTTCTGCCAGCCCTCTCTCCTTGCTTCTGCAGCCTTTGCAGTGTTCTCTTGCGTTTTAATTAAACTCTGAAACTCCTGAAATCCCTCACTCATGAGTTCTTGCTCTGCTGCCGGAAAATACCGAGCACGCCCCTTCGACATTTTCGCCGACCAATCAGCGGGTTGCCAATCAATGTTTCTACTATCGATGCGTAGCCCCTTTTACGACACCCAGTGATGTCACATTACTGCGTCCAGCTGTACTAATCGTCAACAGCAGGCGTGTTCGGGGAACCGGATTAGCGAGCTCACGGTTAGCGCGATGGTTTGGTCTTGGATGTGTCATTTGATCTTGGATGTAGTAAGCGACGTACGAAGAACAGGCCCCAGGTGTAGATCATATTGTCATTCAACTTGTGAGAGCCACATTTTGTCACAGCTTAAAAAAATTTTTTTATTTTTTTATTTTTTTAGATTTGTGCTGCTTAATTGTGTTATTATGACTGCTACATATTTGCAGACACGGACAGAACGCTGAGTTAAACAGGACGTACCAAGCTGTTGGGTTTGGTTCCAAATCGGATCCATATGAAGATTGTATTGTGCCCCCATCTGTTAGTAGTTCATGTTGAATTATTCGCTACATGCTCTGTTTGGGTGAATTCACTTGGCCACAGAACGCTCTTGTTAGCAGTTTGGACTCAGCTTTTATTTCACTGAGTGGTACTCTGCAGTATGAGCTCTGATGGTGAGGTTGTCTGTCACCTGTAGAAATCCTGGTTGACAAAGACCAGACGCTGGATTAACTTCCTGGATGCTGAACCGTGTGGTTACGTGCTAAGAAGGCAGACTTAGCAGACAAGAGTCTGATTTCAGCAGATGTTTTCCTGCCAAACTCAGATGGAGATTTCAGGCCTAACAGTAGTGGTGACAAAATGCTGATTTAAATACAAGGAATGGCTCTGCCTTCTTCCTCCCAGCTTCACGTGTTGTTCGATTTACACGTATATTATGTGGTGGGCTATATAGCCTTAAAAATATATCATGATATTTCAAAAAAATTCACAAAATGCTATTTATGTAAAAAACAAAATACTGAGCAGTCTCTAAACTGAATAGTCTCTCCTTCCTTGTAGCCTGGTTGTACTCGATGATGTGTTTTTTGCCTCAAGTGGTCAAAAAAGTGCGTCCACCTTTAGCAAGAATCGTTCTCCGAGGTTGTTAGAGTAGTTTTACTTTATTAAATCCTCATTGGAGGCTGTGGTCATTGTGGCTGTCACTGCTGTAGCAGTGATATCACAATATAACACTTTTTAATATCTCCAAAAAAAGAATAATTTCACCAGTATTATCGTGGATAGCGCACACCCCTCATTTAAATCCCAATCTGCTCAGTGCTTTAGAGCTTTCACTGTCTTAGTAAAGTTACTATTCAACAGAAAATATACAGGCGGAGTACGAATACTTGCTCTAAAGATACATTCATCTTTTTAGATGTGTAGCTGGTTAACACATCAACTTGAATCCAACCATTTTTGACATCACATAAACTTGGAACATGTTTTAATAGGTCCTTTCCATTAGCAGTAAGTAAGGATTTATGTTGTCTGTTTTGGCACATATTCTGCAAGAATTTCTTCTTTAATATTTAGATAAATTATTTAAACTCACAACCTTACGGTTACTTTGCTTCCAGTCATATAAAACCACAAAACGATGTGATCTCTTGATGCGTAATACTTATTAAGCACCACCACCGTGGACTGTAAATAGGGTATGAGAGAGATGTCCGTCATGCGTGTTACCCTTTGAAAGGAAAACAAAGTCAAAGAAGTAAAAAGTGTGCCATGTGTGGTCAAGGTTCACTTATAAAATTGCCTCTCCTGACCATTAACAGCACTGTCAGGCCATCTATCAGTCACACCGAATGGCAGTAAAGGAGCTTGTATTAAGCTCCTTATGCAAAATGCTGCAGCTGGAAGTTTGGAGTCTCGCTGCTCTGCATTTCCATCACCCTCCTCAGTTTCCCTCACAGTTAATTGTGTGGTTCTAAAACTTGGTTTGCAAAGACGTATATAACCTGTGTTGTTGCTACATTACTGTTTCTACAGTGTTTGTAAGAGTGCTGTGATTTACCAGATAAGAAGAAGCTCAGGTTAAAGTACAAATCTCCAGATGTGTGTAAGAAAACGCCGTCTGTTTTGGACTTTGGGGTAAATTTGCTGGTCAAAGCTGTACCTGTAAGGCAGTCGCAGGCTTTGGGAGCTCGCCTCTAAACTCCAGGTGCGTGGATGAATTTGTCACTTGTCTCGTTTAACAGAACGCAGACACGGTGACTCTTTAAAGATGGAGTCTGCGCTCCAGGTTCAGTCCATTGAGTTCAGGTAAGGGTCTTGCCATTGGCAGCAGGTGTTGCAGCTTCATATTTATTTCACTTCATTTGAACTACGTATGCATGCAGACAGAATCTAAACAAAAGGCAACTTTGGGATTTTTTTCCCTGCAGGTCAAACTTCCTGCATTTGTTTACTTTCCCTTTTCAAGCATCTGTCTCCGAAACACTCACATCAGATTAGACTTAACTATCCTGCTGTTTAGCAAACCATCACTAACAAAGGTATAAACCATGTGACTCCCTGATGTATAGAAATTATAAAGGAGGTGCAGTTGCTACTTGTTAATGTCAGCTTACCGCTTTTCTCTAAACCAGTTCGTGACTAGACCAGTTGATGTTTCTTTTATGCCAGCTATGAAATGTTCTCCATTACAAACCCTAATCAATATAATTATGAAGCAAGTGGATTATTTAATATAATTGTGGAGTAAGTCGCCCTATAATAATTACATTCAGCCTCATGATAAATTATGTCTCATTGCTGCAGGTAATTAGTCTGAAAATGTTTCCAGTTATGGCTTTGAGTGCCAAAATCGTTTGTGAGTAATGTACAGAGCTGCTCACATGAGAAAGAGCTGTTTGTCCTGCTGTTACAGACGGAGGAGAAAATGGGCTGAAGCTTTCATCTGCTCGGCTGTATATAGACCATGCAGAGTTAAAAATAAAAAGACCGCTCACCCAGAATTGAACCAAGTTTTCAACTCGGGCCGAATAATATCAAACTGAACGCTGTCAGAAACCTGAATCGGCCTGTGCTTGTTCCCTCCGTGTGTGTTCAGTGTTCTTGCCTTTGTGTGTAATCAGAAGAGTGTGATTAAGCGCTGTGGAGCCTCTCTGAGATGTGGGTCCCCGCTCTCTAAAAGGCTCAAGTATGCCAGCGCTGCTGTGTGCGTTCCTCTGTAATAAGATCACCCAGAAAAGACGTTTTCAAGAGGTTCAGTGTCAGATGGTAACACTGCTCTGCTCGGTGCACTTTACCCTGAGCTGCTGTTCATAGGTGGGGTTTGGCGTCGCATTTCCGGCTAACAGTGTGTGCTATAAAGCGATATTCATTTCAACTTTGCAACAACAGTTTGAAAAAGAGCCTACTGTGTTTAAACGACAAAGCCAGGCCCGTAAAAGAAACGGTTTGGACCGACTGCACCCCGCTTCCAACGTTTGCGTGAGAAGCGGGTACACCGGCTGTGAGTCAGGCCTCGTCGTTCAGCCTGAGTGTTGGACCTCACTGATGCTCATGTGGCTGAATGAAAGCAAATCCCCTGCACGTTCCAAAATCTTGTGGAAAGACTGAAACTAGAAGAGCGGCATCTGCACGCAGCAGCAAAGTCAGTTAAGTCTTAAAATGGTAGTTCTGGTTGACACGGTGACACTTAAGGTTGTTTAAGCTGGCAACACTAAGAGCGTATCGACCATGAAATACCCTTTTGAGCTGAAAGTTTAGCGAGTATTTACCGTTCCTTTGGTTATTTGTCTCGTGTTGTATTTTTTAAGTCAAACTTGTTTTTCTTCATGGATTGCATTATCCTTACACTAACACTTACTGTATACGTATCCTCTTTCAAATTCCAGAGACCAGCTCCTTAGCTCTTCCTCTCTTTCAGGTTACGTCACTACATGTGATGTTCACACATGCAGGATCTTGTCCGCTGAATTCCATCCAGTATGCGCATGCATCATTTTCTGTATACCTCTCTGTGCACATGGATGCCGTTTATTACCTATCAATGTATGTGCATATGTATGTGCAGCTAACAGCAGAGATCAGCAGAAACACGATTAGCCTGAAAACATATTTGCCAGGTTAGTTAAAAACAAATAATAACACCCTTTAGCAGCCACACTATGCATGCATGTAACCCATTGAAGCAATGACAGATTGCACCACTGATAGTACAGACTGCTGCCACAGTGAGTTTCAGAGGCTATTTTGTTTGGTTGTCCTCAGACTTTTGGTCTTGGAGCATGAGGAGGCCCGTGTAGTGCAGAGAGAAAAGAAAAGAGAGAAGCCCAGGGGAAACCCAGCACAGCACTTTGAGCACTTCTTGAGAAACCACCACTGCAGCAATAACTGTGTTTAACACGAGCCGTCCTGTATAAAAGTATTAAAATCACAGAATCAGCCTTTCTTCGTCTGTGTGTTCGACACAGTTGTCCATGAGTGAGAATCTTTGTAAATATAAGAAATAGAATAGTGGGAATAGAAGTCGGAGAAAGGACTGAAGCTTAAAAAAGACGCACAAAGAAGAGGCTTCTCTCTCTTTCTTTTTTTTATTTGGACTCGCTTTGGTGGTCTGAAGCAGGGTCTCACTGGATCTTGAACCCGGTGCAAACCCCAGCGGGGGGGAGAATGAGTGAGGGGTTGAGGGGGGAGAGGGTGAGTGGGGGGGTCCTGAGCTAGGGGTTACACCACCAGAGTCCCACAATTCATCATGCTCTGGCACCAACGGGGGCTGTCTGGACAGATCGGAGGTGGGGAGCCGAGAGGGGGGGATTGATGGCCAGGGAGACTCTGTGACCTCCTTTTTTCCCCCAAGAGATGAGATAATGTGTGCATGTATGTGGGAGAGAGAAAGTTATCATCACCCTCCATCCCTTGCATCCTGTTGAAGACATCAAGTTTGGATATTGAGTTTGATCCAGCACGTCTTCATATCGGAGTGACACATCAGCTGGGCTGAGGGGTCTCCTCCTCACAGGCGTCAGATCAGTCATGACAGATCCTTTGTTTTTCTTTCTCCCCCTCTCTCCTTTCCCTTCTTTCTCCTTTTCTCTGGCTCCTCTCTGTCTTTTTACTAGGACTACCTACAAGGTGACAGCACCAAAGCCTCTCAGAAGTTGGGTTGGAAGCCAAAGGTGACTTTTGAGGTAGGTTGGTTTGAGAGCACAGCCGGCTGGTCCTGCTGGATAGCATTAGCACACATATAATAAATGTAATGGGAGTAGTTTTCCACGCGTGTAGACAATGGCATGACGTGATGAAATCAAAGGTGACTGAAAAAAAAAACACCAAATCAAAACATTTCAATGACAAATGAAAGAATGGTTTTGAAAGCCTGTAACGATTTCTAGAAACGCAGCCTTCTTTCAGCGAACTGTTAAAAGAAAATACACAAAGGTTCACTGCATCAAATCCACACGAAGCAACAGAAAACCAACCAGCACGTGAGTTTTGAGTCTTTTAGCTTTTAGATTAGAATTTTATTACAGTTGTATATTTTATCTACTTTTCATTTTATGCCGCATCAGATTATTATAAAGCTCTTTGGTACCAAAGCTCTTTGTTTATTCCTTTCTGTGAATAGTGCTATAAAAATAAATACTTGCTTTATAACATTTTGTATGTTGTTTAGAAATCAGCCTTTTAATAAAATATTATTAAGCAAAGACTACTATAAATTAAGCAAATATTTCTCATTATATTTTTTGTAATTATATACTGAGAAAAGCACTTCTAAAATATATATATTCAATTCAATTCAATCTTTATTGGCAGACTTCATGTCCATAAAAACAAGACAAGAAACAAGAAACACACACACAACCCCCCCCCCCCCAACACAAGGTATAAACCATTAAATATATATATGTATATAAATAAGTATATAAAGCATAATTATATTTCAATATATATATTGAAATATAATGAAATGTACTTCAAATAAATATTATACATATTTTAGAAAATGTAATTTTTTGAAGTGCTTAGACGCTTTGATTAAATAGTTTCTAAGGCTAAATAATATATTAATAATGCAGCCAGTGTTGAGAAAACACAACTGTGTTTTTCGGTTAAACCTTATTTATTTTGGAGAAAGAAAAAAAAAAAGAAAACTACGGTTCAAGGTTTCATATTTTCTCAACTTTACCTGCTCGGGAAGTTTGGCTGAACTATAAAAATATAAATTCTGAATCTTCTGATAAACAAAAACAATCTTATCTCCTATCTGTCGCTGCAGACACTCCAAAGCTCTGAGCTCTTATCAGTACAATATGACCCAACGACACAAGCACGTTATGGATCATTGTCAGGTCCTAATGCTGATAAACTCGATGTATTTATTATGTTTATCCAGCTGCAGTATAACTGTGTGTGGAAGGGAGGTCTTCACGTAGGCCGAGTTTGAACCGCGGGTGTAAACGAGCCTTACTTCATGTATTTTATGTTTGTGTCTTTACCTTTTAGAGATATCAACCTTTCCAAATATATAAATCTGATCCTGTCCCCTTGCAGGATCTGGTGAAGGAGATGGTCGATGCAGACATCGATCTCATGAAGAAAAATCCAAATGCCTGAGGCCAAGTCAGTCGGGCATGTTTTAGCACTCCTGGGTTCTTCCACTGAGACCCATAGTGGAAGACCCACCTTTCCTTTTTACCTGTATGACTCTTCTAAATCAATTGATTGTCTTGTTGCGGGTGTTCGAGTGAATAATGGTTGTTGTTGTATCTGTTGTCTGTTTCTCATATTTAGATTGATTAAATACCTTTTACATTTTAACACTGATTATGTTTTATTGTTATTACTGAGGGGTTTTATTGTATTTTTTTTCCCCATTGTTTTGGGACTGTCAACGCTGAAATCTTTTCCCCTGAAGTGTGACGTGGAAAAAGTAAAATGAATGAATAGAAATGAATGGATATTTTTATCTTTTATTAATATGAGCAGGGGATCCATTTGGTACAATAAAAAAAGTCTTTTAACATCGTGTCTGTTTGTTTTCTCATGAAACACAATAAATTGTATAGAAGGCCTAATTTGTTTTTCTTTTTTTAAATCTAAGGAAATGTGGGAAATAAAAGCTGCAAATCCAGGTTTGAACCGCAGGTTGCGTGCGCGGAGTGTGCATGTGCACGCGCATGGGATCCCCAGTTTGTGC
Source organism: Aulonocara sp. 'chitande type north' Nkhata Bay (assembly GCF_057382095.1). Lineage (NCBI taxonomy): Eukaryota > Metazoa > Chordata > Actinopteri > Cichliformes > Cichlidae > Aulonocara > Aulonocara sp. 'chitande type north' Nkhata Bay. Next base: position 14,012,420 of record NC_141360.1, read on the forward strand.
AGAGGTCTGGCTCTTCTCCTGTCGTTTCTTTCCTCTGTGTTTGCTCCTAATTCCAAGTTTTTCTTTAGAATGTACCAGAACACTGCGCTCCTTTATTCTGAGGGAAATGCGTTTTTCTCCTGCTCTCAAACATCTACCTGGAAACATCTACATCTGGGTCGTGAGCGGCCTTGTGGCCTAAAATGAATGCCCTCATTTAAACTGTTGGCCCTGACTTGTTGTGACCCTGACGGTAACGGTTGCTGGGTGTGTTGGACACTCGTAACTGTTCCCACTTTGCAGAAGTTAGATGACTTCTTCTTCCTTAACAGCCACACTGCTTTCTCTTTGCTCGTCTTTATTGTTTAATTCGAGGTATTGAATCCAAAAGGGTCGTTTTCACGAGGGCACGTCATTCATACTTGTTTAAGAAAAAGAGTATATTTGATTAAAATGCTGCGACTGGAAGTGATGTAGTGCTGTCATGTGTCTAACAGCCTAGTCATCAGTCCTCTGCTCTTACTGACTGTACAGGAGACCTGACGCTCCCTATAGATTACATTATATTATTTGTTGTGTTTAATGATGGGCCTTACTATCTTACATTCCAGCCCTCCTGTATCACACTATTAATAAATATGAATGCAGAAGCAATCTAGTGTGTTTACAGTATTTGTGGGAATTTAGCTCTGTTAAAAACAGTCGAACAGTAACTCTGCATTTATATCTTCAAAATATAAAGTATGTGCGTGCAGCCAAAATCTACTTTATCTCAAATGAAAGTGCACGTGCACCAGAATGGCCTATCTCAGATGTAGTATGTGATATTTTATTAAAGTATTATTACAAATATTTATGTAAGGCGCCTTTTCTCAATTTCCCGAAAATCATTCAAGTTGTGAAATAAGGTTTTTTTTTTTTTTGTTTGAGGTTTTTTTGGTTGTTTTTTTAAGTGCGGCATCTTATTTCCACGTGGAATGCTAAATGAAGTATCTCCGATTTAAATGCAGCACTCGATAGATGTCGGTCCCTCCTCAGAGCACACTGCTGCTGTCAGGTTTTGACATTCAACTTGCGCGGACCGTGAGCGGTCTGTGGAGGGTGGGATCGCCTGTGTGTTTTTCTGGACGGCACCTACAGGACATTTAAAAGTCTCTGTGATCGTCCTGGACAGCGCTGAGTCTGTGCTGACTCCAGATTGGAAACAGATGTTGCTCTGAGGTTGTTTGGGCCCCCTAAAGCGCGCTGAGAGCACACAACACACTGAGCCCGCGGCCTCACACAGGTGCACCAAGTATTCCCCTTTAATAACATTTAGGCACGTTTTGTGATCGGCTCTGCTGCTGGCGCACAAACAAAGAAAAGATGACTGAGATTTGAACCGAGAAGGAGTCTCGGAAGGAGGAGGGGAGCAGACTTGTGCAGCTAAATAAACGTTTTTAAGGAGATTAAACGGCTCTAAAGTCACGATTTTCAGAATCCCTGAAAAACGCGAATATAATAATTTTTTGTCAAATCAAACGCACGAGAGATATTGTAGGGGGAGGTGATCCCTAAAGTGAAAGCTGCAGGAGGGAGAAGCTGCTCCTTTCTTTCAAAGCTCCAGCTTTACTGAGCACATTTGGACAGACGGCCACAGAGTGGAAGACGGAGAAAAGGATCCGACCAGTGTCCTCTATCATTTGTTATTAGGAAGAGAAAATACTGATCTCGCCCCTGAATATCATCCGTCCATCCATTTTTTTTAAACCTCTTATGGAGTGAGCCTATCCCAGCTAACATATGAGAGGTACGGACAGGTCGCCAGCCCTACACAGGGCCTCACTGAATATCAAGTTCAATTAAATTAACACGAATCGGAGCACTATCCCGGGACAGTGGAGGTCACCTGCTTGTCGTGTTACTGAGATATCAAGGACATAAAAGATATCCCATTCTTTATTATTACTGCTGGTCTACAGTGCAGACACCTTAAAATATTACGATTTTAAAAAGCGTTAAAAACAGTGTAAATACACATAAAAAATAAATAAATAAAACAAATGCTGGAATTTTAGAAACTCTGAAAATTCATAGTGAGAAACTGGAAAACTACGTGACTAGAGCCTTCACCAAAAATCCACGCAGGCACAAAACAAGACGCAAAATAAACCGTTTACACTGAAGCCTCCATTTCAGCCCACTTTAGGCTAAATGGTGAATCCTCACTCCTTTAATTGGTTTGATATGTAAAGTCATTAGGACACGATGGGCTGTTCTTCTTTATTCTTCTTTTAAGAAAAATAATACATCGAGGAAAAAACGCAGGAGGCCAGATTCGTGCAGGAAATACAGACGCGATTTCAATCACTGCTCCTGCGCAATGGGATTTAGCTCTGCTCCCGCGAACTCCTCTGTGTGTGTGTGTGTGTGTGTGTGTGTGTGTGTGTGTGTGTGTGTGTGTGTGTGTGTGTGTGTGTGTGTGTGTGTGTGTGTGCCTCTCACAGGAGAGGTGAGGAGTGTGTGAGGGGGGTACGGGCTTACAGTTTAGTCGGTAACTGTGAGATGGCCGCAGTTGCCAGAACTTGTATGCATATAACATGCAAATTTGAAGTATTAAAAAAATAAATAAAAACAATAACAAAAAAATTAAGCTGTGGATACAAAAGGTCTGTATGGGAGAATCTGGTTGGTAGATTGGACGCAAAACCCGCAGCGAGTGTCAGTGTGGAAATTGTTCCTGTTTAATTTCAGGCTCAACCTTCAGAAATAAAAATTCAAACTAGAACAAAATGCATAACACCCGCGAAAATGCGTTAAACTCTGTAGAGATTTTATTCTATTTTGTTTTTTCTGTGTGAAACAGAAAGCTTTTTAAGCAGTCAGTAAAAACAGAGCCTCCTTATTATTTTTTTTAAAAAGCCCCCTTCAAATGTGTGGGGCGCCCACATGTTTCCAGGAGCTTCATATGTTTCCCCATAAGCGCTCTGATACCTGCCAAACCTTTAGAGCGCATGCTGTGGGCTATCGGGTTGCTTTGCCACTCGTGACTACGGCACTTGTGCAAAGATCTGGCCTTCAACGCTAATCAGACACTGGGATGAATTCCCCATGTAGAACATCTGCAGACAGCCGGGGCCGTAAACTACACCTACGCTCGTGTGATCCCTCGAGGCTACAGTCATACTAATGTGAACATTAAAGTATCCCGAATGCGGCATTAAACAATAATTCCTTAACTGGGGCTTCTGTGAGCACTTCAGTGCGCGCCTGAAGCTCCCCTTCTCTTCCGGGACTCCCTTTAGTTTGACTGTTTGTTATTGTTTGATACACTGCAGGCCGTGAAGCTGCCACGGCCAGCCTGCGATGTGCACTGCATGTGAAGCTGCTTTGGATAAAGCAGGGACGGGCTTTAACGCAAGCTGCTCACCGTCCTTCCCTAAAGTGCATTGTTGACATCCTCTCCACTGACCTCCATCACCTCCTCCTGTCTTGTACTTGCAATGAAAAACGACTCGCCATCGTGACTGGCTTTTCCTTCTTGACTCTTGAGTGCTGATCAATCACAAAGACGTTTGTTTGCAGGGAATAACGCGTTTCTCGTATTAGCCTGCGCTCTGCGTGCAACTGGTGGTTATTTCCACATTTATTTATTTATTTGATTTGTATGTAGTGCAGATTGCATTTGAACCGCAGTCTTAACCTCACCTGCGTGGTTTGTAGCAGAGGAGAAACGGCACATTGTTTATGTTAGCTTTAATGAGCTTGACTCATCTGACTGCTGGCCCTGGGGAGCGTTTGCGTGCTGGATTTCTTTCTTTCTTTCTTTCTTTCTTTACTTTTACTGACTCATTAAAAACCAATCCACACGGGCCGAAAACTAACAGTCACGTTTAAGCTTCAACTACCAGCCACTTAAAACACACACACACGCACACACACACTGCTCTGTTTTGTTTTCAGCTTTAATGCCCTGCAGCTCGATGATTGCAGAGGTTAGAAGCCGCCATTAAAATAATAATAATTTTATTATTATTATTATTATTATTATTATTATTATTATTATTATTATTATTGTGTGGAGTATATGTACTCGCTAATAAGATTATTATAATAATAATGAATAATAATATAATTGTTTTGCATGATTAAGGGGTTCCCGCCATGAAGTTACATGTAACTGATATTTTTCCTGATTATTCTTTTCTAACTTTAGATATATGTATATATATATTTTTTTTTCTTCTAAAGTCAGATTTTTTTTAAAGAAACTTCAGGGACCATATCTAATTAACACTGAGCATGCGTGTCTCCGTGTAAAACTGCCTACGCGCATAAGAATGACATTTTAAAAAGGCCGCTGTAAAGTTTTAATAGCAACCTTGTTTTTCTGTTGCTTTTCTTTAAGGAGGGGGGTCCCCAAGTCATCGGGGAATTACTGGAGTAAACACGTGACACAGCAGTAATATTTCAATCAGCCAGAGCTGCGGTAAATCTCGAGCCTCCAGGAAACAAACAAACATTTAAAAATAAAGCAAAGCTGGCTGCAGTACATCCCTCTGTCACAGATCGTACCCATCAGGCCGTCATCCTGGTGCATCAACAAGGACCCCCCACCACCCCCACCCCACGCGGGGGTCTCCTCCAGCAGCAAAATTAACTCTGAAGACAAATCCAAAAACAACTGCATCCAAAAAGCTCCCATCATCATTCCCAAACAGCAGTCAGACGGAAGCCTGCTCACTTTGCAATGACTGATTTGTTTTGCTGACAAGGCCTTCAGTGAGTTCAGACCGCGTTGGTGAGCTGCTGCCACACGTGCATTTATTTACCGCCGGCGTTTACACTCCAGGATTGAACATATACAGCGCGCAGGTGAGGCTGGAGCCTCGCATTAAAAAAAGAAAATGGCATCTGCTAAGCTGCTTTCACTTTGAAAGGTAAACTCGGCTCGCCTGTGCATGGGCCACAGTCTGAAGTCAACCGACTTATAAAAGCTTTTCCATCAAGTTGGAAAATTTATGTATTCACTTAAATACTTTAATACGCATAAACGGGCTTTTATTTTGTTTATTTCTTTCTCCTTCTCTCTTTAAAAAATCAGAACGTTTAGGTGAATTTAGCGCTTTATAATACATTTTGAATTGAAATATATTTAACTACCGTGCAGCTATTTCTGAATTCAAGAAATGTCCCCTTACTTTGGCTCTAGCGTTACTAATAAATCACTCAAATTCAAATAAACGGCACTTTATTAAACAAAACAAAATGTAATGCCTTCAAAGTATTTTTTAAACAAATAACACAAAATGAATAGAATAAGTCAGTATAGGCTACACAGTCCCTCTATTTCTATACAAGAACTGGGACAATTAAAATGCAGCAATAAGAAAACTGCGGAGGGGGAAAAAGTGTTTGGTCCTCAATGTCCAACCACTCCCTTTTCCTAAAAAATAAATTACTATATTAGGCTATAATTTACAGTCTAGTCGTAACAGCCGGGTTTGAGCCATCTTTAGAAACTATTCTCGAAGTGAGAGGGAAGGAAACTTACGTGTTTTGGTGTTACACAGCTCTGCACAAAAAATACAAAAGACAAAAAATCTCTCTGAATCGCTTGTCCATTCGGAGTGTGAATGAAAGACCAAAAGTACAAAAAAATATAGAGAGAAATTATATATTAGAGTTATTAATTTAAAAGATGCGCTTGGCTTTCAGAACTTTTCATAAACAAAAGCTCCTGAGGTGCGATAGATGGACTGTCCGGACGGGAAGGCCATCTGACAGCTATTATTCCCGTTCAATGGAGAGCCGTTCAGCCCGATCCGCTGGGACTCGAACATCTCCCGCACCGAGTGGAAGTTCTGCTGCTGCGCCGGGTAACCCGGGCTCAAGTGACTCAGGTCCCCATACCAAGATGCGAGCCGACCCTGGTGTGCGTGGTGACCGTCCTGGCCCGCCTGACTCAGGTTTCCGTGCCCAAGTGAGGACGCGGTGGTCGTGGTGATGCAATAATCGGGCAGAGCCTCGTCCACTGTGGTGGAAGGGGCCAGGTGGCCGCTGGAGGATCTATCCCCTGCGTATAGACTCATGGCTTGCATGTTGCAGTGATAAGTGGCGTTGGAGCCCGTGGAAATGGCGTTCTGGTTGCAGGTCGTTGAGCTGTAAGCGGACGTCTGGTTCGGCGAGTAGCTGAGCGGCAGTGAAGGGGCGATACCTGTCCGAGAGGAGGCGATGTGAGGTGGGGAGAGCTCGGCCTGCGGAGACCCCCGCATGGAGGTCATGATGTTATCCACGCTGAAGCCCTGCGCAGGGGCCTGGCCGTGGTGATGGTGCTCGGTTCCTTCGATGCTGAGTGACCGGGTGGAGGGGACGCTGTGCGGGCTGCCCGTTGACAGGCTGCTTCTGCTATCTGGACTCTCGATTTTGGGCACGGCGCCCAGGGTCGGGGATGCGGCCTGAGGCGGCGTGGAGTTCCCATTCTCAGTCTTTATATCCTGGATCCGCACCGGCTGGGAGCCCTGCATGGACGGCTCGGGCTCCCGGCCCGCCGTGCGGACAGAGGGATCTTTGCTTTGCCTGTCCCGCTCGTCCTTGTCCCTCTGCACGTCCTTCTTTTTGAACCTCTTCCGGCGCCGTAGAAAGCTGCCGTTCTCAAACATGTTGTAGGAGTCGGGGTCCAAAGTCCAGTAGCTGCCCTTACCGGGCTTCTTGTCGTCCCGGGGCACTTTAACAAAGCACTCGTTGAGGGACAGGTTGTGCCGTATGCTGTTCTGCCAGCCCTGCTTGTTGTCCCGGTAGAAGGGGAACCTCTCCATGATAAATTGATAAATCCCGTTCAGGGTGATCTTCTTCTCTGGCGAGTTCTGAATCGCCATGGTGATGAGGGCGATGTAGCTGTAAGGGGGTTTCACCATGTCCTTCGGCTGGTGCTGAGGAGTGTACGGTCCGTACGGCCGGGCCATGCTGGCCGGGTACTGCTCGTGGGCTGCGTGCGAGTACATGCTCATAGCCGCAGGCATTCCCGTGTATCCCCCGCCGGCCCGGTAGTAGCTCTGATCGCTGCTGATGTAGGGCACGACTCCCAAAGAATTGGGACTGGAGACGGAATAGCGCGCCTGCATCCTGCGCAATGCGTAAAACCTCCCCAAAGCGCTCTCCCTCCACAAACTGTCACAACTTCAGCTTGCGCTCCGATCTCTCTCGCAGCTCTCTGTTCACTGTAGAAGTTCCTTTTTCTAAGCCGCAGCTCGCCAGGGTGAACCGAAGAGAGCACGCACTGCTACAGTGAACATTTGGAAACTAAGAGGGCTGGAGGAGTTGCAACGAGGAACTTTTTTTTTACCCTTCACATTTTTTTCCTCCCTTTTGGCTGCTCGGACTGCTCCACCCCGAATCCGAATGTGTGCTCCATTATCCAATGGGACGGCGAAATGAACCTGTGGAAACGCTGCACGGTGATAAAAGTTACTACCCCCACTCTTTCCTCCACCCCTCCTTCTCCTCCTCCCCCGCACTTCTTTCCCTGACTTCTCAGTTCAGATCACGGAATTATTAAAATACTTTTCAGGGTGTGCCCAAAGTGCCAAAAGATTCATTTAATGGCCCAAATTGTGAGTTATTTATTATTTTCTATTAACTCTTCATTTTGAGACTCGTAAAATAACTTCACGGTGAAAATGGAGAAAGTGGATTTATTGTGTATAATTGATCGGAATAAGGTTTTGTTTTTTTCTTGGGTTTTTTTTTTGGTTACCACAAATTCTTAAGGAATTTCTCTCATAGCAGACACGAGCCTGATATCAATTTCCAAAATGTAAAAAAACGCGAACGTGCACAATTAAAACTGCAGTTAAATCCCTTCAGCGATGCACGGTGATCTGAGACCTGTCAGTTTTGTGAGATATCAGATGAGCCTGAGCCTCTGAATAAACAAGCGGACATGAAAGAGCGTGGATGCCTCCCCGCTCCTCCCCGACAGCGCCGGTGGGCGGTGTGCACAAACTAATTAAAGGCTAAATGAAGCTCATTTGGCCCAGCTGGGTGTGGAGAAGTTCCCCAGGGCGCGAGCGGCTGCTGAGACGTTTTTGAAAGATGAAGACCTCCAAATGTCACTCGCACTAGACGGAGTGTTAACAGAGCCATGGAAGTTCTCGGTGATTTCTGTGAGGCTGGGGGTAAAAATAAAAAGTGTGAGAGGTGTTAGCCGAATTCAAAGTAATTTAAAGGCTTTAGAAATTTACATTTCCTTATTTAAATATTTTTTCAAATAATCTAAATTATTAATCTTATCATACAAACTAAGAACTTGATTGAAGATCAGATTTTAAAAAACTAAACTATGTGGTTTGTTTTGTTGCTGAAAGACGAACTTCCCCGCCATACTGCTCTATTTCAGACAAGACTCATATTTCTCTCATGTTTTTAAAGTTCAGTATTGTAGATAATAATTTTCACAGAGAAGTCTGTCATATTTTCTGTTATAAATCAAGCTTTTGCCGATGTTAGTAAATGAAAAAAGGTTTATTTTTACTTAAGAACTTATTTATATAAAAAATAATACTAAACAAAGCAGGCCTGCATGGAGCACCGCGTGGCTTTATCTGAAATATTTATTTTCTTAAACGATGCTCGTATGAAGGAGACACGAAACTCAAAGAATCCTAAACGAAAACCTTTTGGTGATCCAAGTAGAAACAAGTGTTTGAAAAACCTTATTTGGAGGCAAAGTCAGCAAATTCTCAGTCAGTTTTTTTTTATTAAACATAAACAGTGATTGTATATATGCGGTTTTTATGTCCCGATGACATAAAAGTTAATCTCAATATTTGATAACGCTTCTATGTTTGGCCTTGAAGAGCACAGAGACTCATCTCTTGAAAACACTGCAAAATGCAAAACAAACAAAAAAGAAATCATTCACGTCTCTGTGAACTAACTGCGCTAAGACCAGTGACGCTCTCAGTTTACCCCTGAGCAAACATCTTCACACCAACTTCCGATTGACAAAAGTCTGAAGTCTCCCGACAAAAGCGCAGGGATTAATAAAATAAACAGGCCTCGTGTAACAAACAGGCCCATGTCGACATGTTTATGCTGAGCTCCCTTTTGAAAACTGCCGAGACTTAAAAATTCTCAGAGACAGTTTTCACAATTTCATCTTTCCTGCAGCACAAGAGAAAAGAGGAGAAACTAGTTTTTGATTCGCTATAAAATCTGTTAATTTGTCACGTGTATGTGTGATTATTCAGCTCTTTGTTCTGCTATTTGCATGTGTTTACAGGGCCAGAGGAGACAAACGCTGTCACCTGTGAGGACCACGCACTGTGTGTTTCTGGCTGACCGGCAAACACGTCAGCTGGCTCCGCCACATCCAAAGCACACCCCTCTATCCGTCACTGCTGACATCTCAATGAAATACAACCACACCCTGTAATAATAATGATGATAAAAATAATGATAATACTCCCTTCTGTGAAAAAACACACACCAAATTCAAAGGTTCTTATAATGACCTGCAATAGGTTTTAAACAATCTATATAAAAATGGTTTAACGAGACATTTACTGAGTTCTTCAGCAGAGATCAGTGCTGGTATCAAGTCGGACGCGGTTCTTCTCCTAATGTGAAAGAGAACAGCTCCCCCGACTGGTCAGTACATAAACGTGCAAAATGCAGGCGTTTTCCCATCAGCAGTTGTATTAAGTAATGTTAGGCATTTAAACCTAACTACATTATAATTTGAGTTCCGGTCATTTCTCTCTGGTAAGCCGCATAATAAACTATAACACAGCAGCTGTTCACAGGTGTAACACATAAATGTATCCGACGACAAGGTTAACTCCTCTATGAGCAGAGGCGGGGAACGGTGTGTAAACAAGAACACTAAAACACGGCTGTGGGAAATTAAAAGTAGAATTTTGTAATTGCTGTTAAATGCTACAAACTGTAGATGCACAGAACAGCTACTGTATGCTATTTAAAAGCATCAGAAATATTAGAAATATAAGTTATAGCTGAGGTGCTGCGCTATAAATTACGGACACCCTGATTTATTTAAAATGTCTGCAAATGAAACGATATATTGCTGAAGCGGGACTGTCACACCAGACTTGTATTTATTTCAAGTATCATGTTTAAAAGCGAAATGCTGATGTTATTGTGTCAGTAATGCTAAAGTGATATTTGTGATGTGATGTTTTCAACAACAACAACAACAACAACAAAAGACTTTAATAAGCAAAGTAACAAGTCTGACCAGTAGTGTGATTGCTATTTATGTGTTTGTTTGTTTAATAGTTTTTAAATACACAACATGAGAATATTACATATCCTTTTAAGTTTTTGGTCACGATGATCAAGTAAAAATCTGATGAGTAATTTGTTTCATAAGAACTGCTGAAACATTTAGTTTCATCTCAGAAATGCAGTTGAACATGTGTTGCAGTCTATAATAAGTATAAGGAATCCAAATATGGCGATATAATATTAACTATATTTAAAACTAATATTCAATTCAAATCAGTTTTATTTATATAGCGCCAAATCACAACAACAGTCGCCTCAAGGCGCTTTATATTGTAAGGTAGACCCTACAATAATGCATTGAGAGAAGACCGGGGAACACCGGGCTTATTTCTGGCTTTCATTGTCTGACTGCCTGATCTTCCCCACTACTGATCCCAGTGTATTATAACCATCACGTTTAAAAGTGAAATGCTGATATTGCGTCAGTAATGCGCATGTAATAACCTGATCATCTGCCACCCGTCTTTTTGTTTTTGTACAGTCGTGTTAACAGATTCTCTCACTACCTTCATGCCCACTACGGATCCCTGTATTGTGGAAACGGGCAACAAAAACAGCTTAAATGACAGTTTTCCAATATTGCTTAGACACGTTTCTTGAAACCGTAAATACTTTTCTAAAAATATTAACACAAAATCCTTTTTACCCACTCACAAAAACCTCTGACACATTTGGCAGAATCCCATCCAAACAGTCTGATCTACGCTCCAAACCCACACAGTGTCTTCAGGTCAGTCACACAACCAGTCAAAAATAATAACACAATTATACACTATGGGTCAAAAAGCAAAAAGTGGACGCTTTGGGACGTTCTGTCTTTGGGTTTAAATGGTATACTGGTTCCACCTACTGGCAAATTGATGCATGTACATCATAAGCAGCGCAACATGAGAATTTACAATAAAAAAAATGGGTTGCTTACCCAATGATAAGCTTTATGTATATTAGTCCTGAACCTCACAATAGTTTACGATATTATGTTTAAGAAGACTCCCTCACACGGGATTGACTGTAAAAAAAATTTGTAGGCACTTTAATGTCATCACCATTGTTCCTGTAAAATGGCTCATTAGATACAGATGAGTTTCCAAACCTCAGTCATCCATCGAGAAAGCACATTAAATAAATAGCTGCCAGTCATCCATGTGCAAAAGATTCATTTTCCTTTCGATTCTGTCTTTGATGCATCAGCCGTGATTGGTTTAGAGAGGGTAAAGCTGTTTTCAAGGCCACATTTGGTCTCTCCCCCCCTCCCGTTTAACCCTAAACTGGACATTTAAGATCAGCCGACAGAAAGAGCTCTCTGGAATCCCAAATAAAGGCTTTAATAAGAATCATATCAACAAGCAGTGAGCTGTTTCTGATTAAGTGACTCAGAGTATGCAATCCATTTCAAATGAGATCTGGACTAAGAGAGAAAGTGAGCAGAGTAAACGATCTAACCAGTTTTAACTACAAACAGAAAACAGCTGAATAATTATCTGTCTTTGACTATCAGCTTTACTGGGATTTTGTACCCAAATTTTCTAGCATGAGGAAAAAATGCCAGTGGCTGCTTTAATTATGCTGCTATTTTTAAACAAGAAGTATCTACAAAATCACCCCTATTGGTTACCATAGCGATGTGTTATTTATCTTAGTAGGTAAATAACTACAACGCTGATAATTACTCAAACCAATAAAATCTGTTTAAACTAAGCAGAAATAAAACACGTTGCTGCTAAACACTGCCCCCTAGTGGTGCATTGAAAACCAACAACGAACTCCCATTCGTTTTTCTTTAAAGAAAGAAACATGTCTGGTTAGTGAGTGTAAATGCGCCTCTCTTCACACTGCGTGCAGTATAGTCCTTTAACCATTACCGATCTAATGGCAGCTGATCCGGTCAATTCAAGACCTTAGAGTCAAAGCTATTCTATGCCCCCTCTTACCAGATCTTTCCCATCTGCTTGGTGAGATTCATTAAAAGCCCTCCAGTGCACCCAACTCCTCATTAACTTCACGTACGTCTACTTCAGCAGGCCGCCAGTCTTGCTGCCCACACCCAACATCAGCACAAGAGTTTCTGCTTTAGAAAGGTTAGCAGCAAAGTAGTTTAACCTGCCTGTCAGATAAGAGCCACAGAACAAAAATGTTTCTATGATGCCAAGAAGTCTGCACCTGCAGGGTGTTTTTTAAACTAGTCAGATATGTTTGTAGGCTCTGTAGAACTGATTGACCTCTGCATAACCAGCGGCAAGAAGAGATGTCCTGTTTTAAGGTGCGTAACTGGTGGCAGCAGCATGGTGTCCAAGCTCTGACCTCAGAAGCTGATGACATAGGGAGCAAAAGCAGCCTGTGTCCTGTATGGGAGCAGTGTTCCTGGCTGAAGCCCATTTCTGTTCTAGGAGTTCTTGAAGTGAAGCAAAAGAGAAGAGCAACACCTGTGGTAACATTGAAACAAATACACACACACACACACAGCTTTACGCCCACTTCCAAAGTACGAGCCTAGCCCAGCCTACAGACATGTTGCCACATGGTCCGGTTATGCTTGACTGAAAGCTGCCTATGAGGATGATAACCACAGTATCTATTACACCACAGTCTCTGTTATGATGTTTTTTTCTTGTGAGATATTTAAAAGTGTTGGAAAAGTATGCCAGTCAGTCAGACACCACTAAACTACTTGTGACAGTGTACACTAATCAATGTAATTAAATTCAGTGCTATTGTTATTAACAATGGTTACCCAAAATAAATAGACCATTCCTCATAGAGCACATTTTCTTCTCTGCCTGAGCATTCAAAGCCTCGTTAACCCATTCACATGGGCACTTTTTTCTAGTTCCTTTTGGCTGACATTCACATTTAAATGAAGCCCTTTGGGGGCATTTCAGCGTTCAGTATCTTGCCCTAAGACACTTTGGCACATAGACTGGCGCAGCCAGGGATTGAACCAGCAACCATTCCTATTACTAGATGGTCTGCTCTGCTTCGTGAGCCACAGCCAAGATGCTTAATCCTTTAAAATGAAGACCCTACATTATTAGAGAGAAAGCCTCAATGGTCAGAATACCCCTATGATGAGCAAGGAAGAGGCTTCCAGCAGAACCAGGTTCAGGGAGGGGCAGACATCTGCTGTAACTAACAGCTGAGAGAAAACAGAAGACAGAAAAGAGTAGTAGCTTATCAACATTAAGAGAACACAACTATCCACTTTGTGAAATATACACTACTACTTGTGAAATTTTATAAAAGATTAAGTGATACCAGCCAAGGAAAGAATATAGAATAAATAAATAAATAATGGACCCGGGATTGAGCCTTGCGGAGCCCCACGGGTTAGAGAAGCAGTGGCAGAAAAGAACTTGCTCTCCCTAAGAGAAAAAGTCCTGTCAGATAAACATAAGGCAAAGCAGTCCAATGTAGAGCCAATGATACGAGCCAAAGATGTAAGCCTTTTCAGTAAAATATTATGGTAAGCATTATCAAAGGTTACACTGAGGTCAAGTAAAATGAATACAGAACCATTTCCTGCATCAGAAGCCATTAAAAGATCGTTGATCCTTAAATAACAGATATGATCAGATATGATCTGTGCAGTTTCTGTGTGCCTGTGCTTTCTTAAACGTTAGCTATATCCACACTGGTATCATATCCCACACAACACACATTTAGTTTGGTGGGGTCTGTTTACCTGTAGAGAATAAAGATCTGCATCTAATTTAATGGCGGTCCCTTCAAAGTTGGAACTTTCATTTCAAGCAAAAATGCCAATCTCACTGTGGTGCTAAAAGAACAGTCAGGGAACTGTTAGCAGCATTACTAGACCAAATAGATCGGTCAGTTCTGGATTTCTTCTTTAATTTTGGTATTTTAGTTTGCTCAGATATTGGTTTCTGATTCTCTCGGTTAGGGATGCCAAACTCTTTTTACACTGTGAGCCATATACATCCCACTTTGTTCTTAAGAAACTTCCCCTTCTGATGACATTGAGATATTTTAATATAAAAAAGAAGTGTAATTTCAGCAATACATCTCATTTTTTCTACATGAAAAAAATGTTGCTTTGGTCTAAAACTTTACGAAATAAATCTGTTCTGTTAGCTCATTGCACAGAATGCCCTGCAATCATAAAATAAATGCTTTTTGTTAACTGAGAGAATGTTGTTTTATGGTAAACCCACTGCAAAAATTAGAGATTTGTCCTCAATGTCCATCTATTACCTATTTACTTTGGTATAGTATGAATGATCATGCAGGAGGTCTTTATCAGTAGGAAAAGCTGTAACACTTGTGAAAATGCAGTCAAGTCTAAAATGTATGCCCCCCTTCACATTTTCAAAACCGTCCAGCAGGCCCAAGATTGTAGTGCTTTTCAGGCTGATTCTGGCCCCCGGGACTTATGTTTAACACCCCTGCTCTTTGGTTTCCCAAACCTGTCAGTAAGTGTCCCTTTCAGGCCAAGCACTGTAGTTGTAGCAACTAAATATTTGTGAAACTGCATATGTTTTCATCATGTGCAGTTGATAGTGGAATTTCATTCAAACTGCTTTGACTTGTTGTCTTCAAGTATATGTATCTTGTTTTACTTTAACAAATCCTTATCTGCAATTAACACCTCCATAAAACTCAGAGCACAGATAATACAATGTGTTATGAAGAAAATAGCACGTGTCTGCTGCTGTGCTTTGAATTTACACTAGTTTTAGAACATTGCTAAACCTACAATCATCTAGTTCAAGATCTCTGCACACCTCAGTGGGCGACTAGTCCAGGGAAAAGTTACACAAAACAGTTAAATATACTGCTCAAAAACTGAAAGGAACACTTTGAAATCACATCAGATCTTGATGGAAATGACCGACCTACAGAGGACTGAAAATCAAAGTGAAAAAATGACACGGCAGGTTAGTCAGTTTTGCAGAAAGTTCATTGCAGCTAGTCAAAATGGTACGCGGCCCCCATGTCCTTGTATGCGTGCCTTACAAAATCAGGGCATGTGTTGATGCCCTGGGAGATCTCCTCTCAGATCTGGACCAGGGCATCTCTGAGCTGGACAGTCTGAGATGCCAGATGATTCTATTGGATTTAGGTCAGGTGAGCATGGGTGCCAGTCAGTAGTATCCTCACCTTCATCTTCCAGGAACTGCCTGCATACCCTCACCACATGAGGCTAATCACTGAACCCAGGGCTCACTACACCAGTGTACCAATACCTAATGGCAGTCAAGATGCTGCTGCATAGTCTTCTGGTTCTGGAGGCTATTTTGTAGGGCTGTGGCTATGAACTTTCCATTCCTCCTTCCACAAAGGAGCAGATACTGGCTGATGGATTGCGGACCTTCTATCGCCCTGTCCAGCTCCCTAGAATAACTGTGTGTCTCCTGGAATCTCCTCCATGCTCTTGAAACTGTGCTGTGAAACACAGCAGAACTTATGGTAATGGCAGGTATTGATGTGCCATCCTGAAGGAGATGGACTATCTGTGCAACCTCTGCAAGTTCAGGTATCGTCTCAGGCTACCAGTAGTGATACTGAGCCTATCCAAATGCAAAACTACTGGGGAAAAAAGTTAGAAAAGATAAAGAGGGAATAATATCATTGGTCTCCACCGGTAACCTCATTCCTGTTTGTTGAATTTCATGAACATCATAACAGCAGATTAACTGATTAACACTCTCTCTTACTTCACTGACCAGATCAATAATCTGCAAAGTTAACTGACTCAATGCTATACTCTGATTAAAACGTGTTCCTTTTGCAATCGTGAAATATTGTTGTTAGTTAGACTTGTTTGCTACTTGCTACTTTGAAGGCTATAATGTTAAAATGCTTTAAGAGATGCTTTGTCAAAAAATGTAGTAATGATCAGTAAATTGATGCAAGTACTGGTAAGTAAAAAAAAAAAAAACACAAAACAAAACAAACAAACACCTAGATCTGGTAGGCAAGCTGCTTTTTATATAAATACACATCTGATTAAGAATGAAATGTTCTTGCTTTGGAGATGCGATTCCAAACCACAAAAACTGCCCAAGACCTCCACTGAACATGACAAACAGACCAAAATGTTGACTGAGCTCCCTCAAACCCCACTCCAATCAATCCGTTGCAGGAACAAGCATCCTACGTTCATTCCCACGGAAGTCCCACTCTGCTGTCCCAAAGGACCCAAAGGAGCAACCACCAAACATGGTTCCTGACACCACAGCGCACCTCCAGCCCGATCAGAGACATTCAACGTGCGTGGAGGTAGTTTACACAACGTCGAGGTAGTTGTTTTTAATGTTGCGGCTGAATTGTGTAAAGTTGGTCACCTGAGTTTCTGTAAAAACGTCTCTGTTCTATGGCAGTGACCACTAGATGGCACTGTTCACCACTATATTGAAATAAGAGGCCGCTGGAAAAATCCTGTTTGGGAAAATCCAGCAGCTGCAGGGTCAGTTTTGCCACTTTTGTGTGACAATATATATATATATATTTTTTTTAAAATGACTTTTCTGTCTAGTCAGAGATATTCTTCTTTTTGATATGTGGCTGCAGATGCTTGTTTGCTTTTGCTGTGTTGCCAAGAAGGAGCCCACTTCAGAAAGACCAGGATGACTCAGTCGGCCACTCTCCCATTGTGTTTTCCTCACACTGACTCTCACGCTCACTTACACAGAAATGATGAAGATTGTGAAAGGGTTTGTTGTGCAACTGCAGCCAGGTCATTCATTTTTCTCTGCAGTGTGATAGCAGATTCTTTACTCTGCATAAATTACATTTAGGTTACGTGAGAACAGGTTTTATTTCATTAAGGGCCAAGAGAAAGAAAAGAGTGTGCTGTCATGTGTTTAAAATGACAAACGGTGACGTGAGAGGAAAAAGCTTTTCTCATATCTTGTATTAAGATACAAGGTGTGACTGCACGTGACAATCAAAGGTCACGTGATGCCGGGGTCCTAATAAGGAGCTCCTACAGATGTGTAATCTGTAGGATGCTGCATTTGATTCGTGACCAAAAACCATGCAGAGAAAGAAGAGTAAGGGCACAAGTGCGGCAGCCCGAGTCTGCTTTGTGTTTGTGTGACGAGGCAGCTCTGTGTCAATCTGATCTGTTTACCGCACTCTAAAAATACCACTTTGTTGCATTTCCACAGACTCGGGCCCAGTCGTTTCATTTGTTTATATGGCGTCTTGAGATGTTGGCAACCCTGGATGACCACATGGAAAGGAGCAGCCTCAGGATGCAAAAGATTTTCAGCTGCCTTCCACGGGCAAGACACGGCTGTGAAACACGTGAAATGAAGCAACGTTCAAACCAAGACTGGTCTGAAGCAGTGATCATTCCCCCCTCTGATCTTAGACTAATAATGTTCCTCCCTCCATGTTACATCTGTTTCATTCAGAGCGTTAACAAGAATCCCGCTTCTCTTATAATTTAATATAATATACAGTGGTAGCAAGTGCCTACATATATGCACACGCGTGTGCTTTTAAAGGCATTTTACTTTCCTGGATTTTCTCTTATACTGAGCGCCGCTACATTTTTCATTTTTACTGCATTTATTTAAAAGCTGTGTTTACTTTAAACCCGTGACTTTATAAACAAAACAACTAGTAAAATAAGAAGTATTATTTTAAATTTAACTACTTAACAGGATATAAATAAACTTCATATCATCCTCTTGAAATATTTATAGTATGTTGATATTGAAGCAGTGCGCTTAAAATCCAGTAAAATACAAAAGGTGCTCACAGGACTGTTATACGTTACATTAAATGTTATGAATTATACATTTTTCTGTTTATGTCTTGACTTAAGATTTAGATCTGTGATCCAAATGTTATATTATATATTTTAAATAACTGTAATCCCTTTACTTCAAATAAGTAAAAGCTCTGTAATTACGACTACATAACCGAACAGAAACCAGTAAAATGGTTACTAAACAACAACAATAACAGAAAAAAATCGGATCCTCTCTCAAGTGTACACCTTTAAGCAGAACATTAAAATAAAGGCAATTATTGATTTTTTTTAAACTAAGATTCTAAACAAACATTATAGGGTTGTTTACTGTATGTTACTAAATATTCGCTGGAAACTATTTTAGAGAATAACAGAAATTCATAGCCTGACAGTTAGTGCAGGAAAATGCACTGAGATCCAAAGTAGTTATGCAACAAATGAATAGATGCTTAATAATAAGCATCCAAACTTTAAGGTAAAGTAGAAATATTACCATGAAATTGACCTAATTTATCAAAAATACTCAATGTGCAGCAGTATCTACCTTGTCCGTATTTGTAGACCACGTGCGCTATTATGTATTGGCGCTTAACACATAGGTGACACTTTATGATGTAATCTAAATAGGTTTAACAATTATAGTAAATAAAAAGCAAAAGTAAAGAATCAGAAATTTGGCCAAGCACATGTCAGGCTGACCAAATAATCCAAGAACTTTCTAAAAGGGCCTAAAATACAGCTCTGTTTAATTAGACTATGTGTCTTTGCTCCATGCAAGCTCAAGATCAGCTCGTTTGAACTCAAGTGAATCGAAAATGTGATGGATACACGCGCAGGGAAAGACTGACGGAATTTAGCCTAAAATATATATCAGCTTTATTGAAACATTTTACAGGACAAAACAAAAAGAAAAAATGGTAAAAGGATTATACAATAAGTGCAAGATTCGTTGCAGTTCATGAAAGCCTAAAGCGTTGTGTGTGTAATAAGATACAGTTACATGGAGTATAATTGGTTTGCACGTGTTACAAGAGCAAACGCATCGAAAGTCGTGTTTCTGAAACTTCTCTTGAAGAAGAAAGCTTGTCAGGGTTCATATAGGCGAAGTGGTACTTCTAAAGGCCTCTGGAGTTTCTTCATTCATGTTTTCTTCAATGCATAGTTCAAGTCCAGCAGAATTAACAATAATAAAGATATTTGGCTGCATAGGAGGCAAACATGTGAGTGCGGACTCCACCATCCATGCTAGCACGAATCCTTCAAAAATTACAAAAAAGACAAATAGACCAAAAAAAAAAAAGATCTGCGTGTTTGTTCAGATGTGGCTGTGATGCCTCTCTTGTTTTGAAGTCCGCAGTGACAGGAGAGCTCACATCACGCAGGGTTTGATGTCCTGACAGACGCTCTGGGGGTGGTGGTGGTGGTGGTGGTGATAGTAGGATCCGCCGGCCGAGGGGTGGAAGGAGGAGATGCCGTTAAAGTTCAACACAAAATCTTTCCTGTCGCAGACCGAGGAATGGCTCTGATAGCGCGGAATCCCCACTGTGGAGAGGCAGAGAGGAAAGGTTTTGAAATAAAGGAACACATTTCTGATCACTGTCAGGAAATTAACGGTGGCATTAAAATATTCTAAAAGAAAGAAAAAAACACAACAGCTGAACTTGAAATAAAACATACGCTCTTGTCATATATCTAAAATCAGTATTTACTTTGATTCTACATTTTTAAATTAGAACTTTTGAATGCAGAACATGAGCCATTCCTCTTTTAAACAGTGCTGTTGATACTTTTGTGTGGCTTTAAAATCAGCACAATTGTTGATGGCGTAAACGGTCCTTCTATTGTATTTATAAAAATAAAGTGTTTACGCTTAAATTTTCAGTTGCCATAAAAATCTAATATTTCTTAACACAAGTAAAAAAAAAACCCGAATTCTTTAATCATAATATTTTTCTTTTTGCAAGCCTCCCTGTTGGCTCACAGCGCAGCCACACATCCGTTCTTTTCAGTTTCTTTGGCTTCTTTAGCTTTCTTATATGGATGCTTTCAGTTTTCTACCCAGTTACATTTTATCATTATTTTTTGAAAATGCTGCGTTATTTCAGGCAGATTCAGTGGCCATCGTCTGTGTCTGTGAGCGAGGCTCTGTTTCCAGAAACAGAAAACTAAAAGTGGAGACTGCGGCTCCGTCAAGGTCATAAGGACTCCAGATGTGATCGTGTTTTTCAGGGGGGAAGACAGCAGGCTTTATCCTCCGGGCCACAGCTCGCTGCCCTGCGCCCGTTTTCATAGACAGCGCACACACACACACACACACACACACACACACACACACACACACACACACACACACACACACACACACACACACACACACACACACACACGCCTCTTTGACTGACAGTACTGTTAGCGAGTCTGCTGTGTACAGTCCAGCACGTCTATCCTCCGAGCAGGCTCAATTAGAACGCTGCGTAAAGTTTAACAAGGCCTTCCGTCTCTTGTGGATACGCCGTGGTTGAAATCCACCGCCAGTGTGGTCCGACCTGCACAGTCTTTGTTTGGTTAACCTCTGGGACCCCTTTCGGGCTCCAGCATGGGTTTTACTCGCCTCGGTTAGATCCCCAGATTTTCGTAAAGCCTGGCTGTGTTCTGCTAAAGTAAATGAGGTTGAACTGGGAGGTGACTTGAGAGCGCAAAATAGTTGTTTTTCTTAATCTAATAATTCGCCGAAATATCCCGTGACATGTTATAAACATGTGACTTTATGGAAATTATACAAACTGTGGATGAAATGACGCATTTTCTGATTGTTAATGAAGTTACATACACAGCAAGAAATGTCACTATATTTACTAAAATACCACAAAGCGCTGTCTGGCTTTGTGATTCAGCCAATAATCGATGCATCTTTGCTGTTTAACAAAATTAATGAAAACATTTGTTCTTATTTTGCAACTAGTGTGTTCGGGTTACATTTTGAGGCAAATGATGCGGGAAAAAAAAGTCTGCAAACAGATTAAAAAGAATAATGGTAAATTCTCTCTGCGTGTGTTTTTAATCGCTTTGCACAGATATGAATTTCCCTCTAAGAATCTTTTTCATCTTTAAATACAGGACAATCATCTTTATATATATATATATATATATATATATATATATATATATATATATATATATATATATATATATATATATATATATATATATATATATATATATATATATATATAATTTCTGTGTAGTCTACAATTTCATAATTACACGTTACAGTTATCACACGGGCCTCTGCAGAAGAAAGACCCACTCATTTAGAGTGTTGCGTTTTAAATGTGCTTATATCATGCAGATAAAACTTAGATGCAGTGAAAATTGTTATTATTATTATTGTTTTTTGGGGGGAGGGGGGGGGGATCCCAGAGATTTTAATCCGGATTCATCTACCCCTCTGTAAGCCTCGAGTTATTCTGTGGTACCTGAAATATCAGTGGAGTGGCTGTCCCTGCCATTCTGGTGAAGATAACTCTGCTCCAGGGAGTAAGGCGACATGCCGGAGTGTAAACCAGAGGATGCTGGGCTGCTGGAGGCTAGAGGCTGTTGTTTGATGTAGGGGGAGCCGCCGGAGGACGCCCAGTGTGCGGATGTACTGGCGTACGGGGAATGGCCGTCCAGCGCGCTGGCCATGGCTGGAGAGGACGGTACAGGACTGCTGCTGCTATCCTGCCCATATTCCCCGTTAGGAGGAACAGGACAACTCGCCATGTATGTGGAGCCGGGACTCGGGGACATGTGAGGTACGTGGTGCCCGCCGCTCAGCCCGTCGTACCCCCCGGCCATTGAATTGCTCATCATGTCCAAGTTGTAGCTGTTACTGTGACAAGCGAGGGTGGCCGATGGACCCTGGAAATCAAAACTCTGTGGAAGAATTGAGGTGCCGAAGCCTATGCCATTCATCATCCGATACATGGGCTTCAGAGCTTGACATTTTCTTCTGAAGCCTCTGGGTCTGCGCCGAAATGAGCCTTCCTCGAACATGAACTCACTGCCTGGATCGATCGTCCAGTAGTGGCCTTTCCCCGGCCTGCCCAGCCCTTTTGGCAGCTTGATGAAGCACTCGTTAAGCGATAGATTATGCCGGACAGAGTTCTTCCAGCCCTGGTACGAACCCCTGAAGAATGGGAAGCGAGCCTGGAGAAACTGATAGATTTCACTGAGTGTCAGCCGCTTGGTGGGCGAGCTCTGTATTGCCATAACGATGAGAGCGATGTAGGAGTACGGCGGCTTTTCCGGTCGCCTTAAACCGGAGCTCGTCTTCTTTCCCTTGACGCCATTAGAAGAACTTTCTGTGGCGGCTTGTGGGCTCAGCATAGCGGGATGCAGGACGCCGGACGCCGGGCTGGATCTCAGAGGAGGCGGAGGTTCCAGCTGCTGCTGAGGGGTCTCGGTCGTCATGTCAGCTCTGACGTACAACTGGCGTAGAGAGAAGAGAGGGGAGGGAGAAAAGACGACCTGGAGGTGTTTCGGGGGAGAAATGTGCTGGCTCCCAGCGGTCAGTGTCCTTGCAAGTGAGCGTTACACCGCCAGTGGTCCTCAGAATCCCAGCGCAAAATGGAGTGAAATCTGTCTCCAGTTACGCACGACTCTCCTGTTACGCACGGTGCTCCTTTGACGCATGCAGAACGCACGGCTGGTACGCACTGACAGAGAGGAAGAGGAAGAGAGAGTGGGGGGAGGCGGTTATCCACTGGAGACTAAGTGTCCAGAGTTGTAGCTAGACATAAGGACTCCACGGGGTGTCACAGCAGCGCTAAGTGGCGCTGTGTGACGCGCCGGGTGGCCATCGACCGCCTATAATAATCCCTCAAGTGCAGGAAACACGAAAACCCTTGGACTTATTGCGCGCAACAGTCCAGCCAAACAAAGTCCGACCACCTATCATTGCATAAATCTTTCTTCCCTCTGCTCGAGCCCCCCGCCTCTTCCCCCGACCCTTTCTCCTCATCCGCACTCTGCCCCTGCAATTCTCCCTGAAATCAGTGTCGAATAGTCCCCCCCCCACACACACACACCACCCCCCTCACCCGCCCCCATGCCAAGTCCATTTACCGTGCAGCAGCCTTAAAGCCTCTCATTCTCTCCTCTCCTTCGTCTTGTTTCTTCCCCTCCCACCACCTCTCTCCAAGTTCGGACTACACGCAATTAAGCCATCTATCAAACCTCCCCCAGACACTCCAATCAACAACGCCACACGCCAGCCGCACAAGTTTAAAAACGAGCTATCCCCCCGCCTCTGCTCCTCCATATATGAAGCAGTGATTTCGTCCCAATGTGCCACAGAGCATAAATTTCCTCTGACAAGAATAAACCACCGCAATATGTGCAAAATGTCCAGCTTGCATCTGAAACCGCGATGCCCAAAACATTCACACGGGCCCTTACATGATGTCCCCCGGCAGATAATACCCAAGCACATCAGTGTGAAACACCGACAGAAAAAAAGGCCACATTGCGTTATTTGTATTATTTCGCTCATAATTTCCTCCCAAACTGGTCCAGAGGATAACAAAAACAAACTGTCGCGGTGCCGGGCTGGGGAGAGGAGTGTGAGAGATGGAGAGGTGGTGGTCTTTACCGTGCGTGTGTGTAAGCGGGGGGTTGCTCTGAGTAAATGACTTTGACATGAGTGGAAGCAGGCTTTTTCCATCAAGCCCGGCCCTGGATACC
This sequence comes from Aulonocara sp. 'chitande type north' Nkhata Bay, assembly GCF_057382095.1. Classification (NCBI taxonomy): domain Eukaryota; kingdom Metazoa; phylum Chordata; class Actinopteri; order Cichliformes; family Cichlidae; genus Aulonocara; species Aulonocara sp. 'chitande type north' Nkhata Bay. The sequence goes on from NC_141360.1 coordinate 14,036,130, forward strand.
ACACACAGCGCGCCAGTGTCAGCTTACCGCCCCGGGCCAGAGTCGGTCCCATGGGCCCCACGTTCATTAGACAGAGAAAAGCGAAATTAGGCGAGCGGGCGTCGACAGTTTCCTCCCCTATGGAGACATCACACACAGATTTGTCCAACATGATGGAGTTATATATCCCATAAAGGTAATATCAACATCCGTGCTGCGACAGAGCGGAGAATATTGGGCTTTGAAGAACAAAAAAAAAAGAAAAAGGTTTTACTTCTGGAGCTTTTAGGTTGAATTGTATGATTGTAAATCTCCCCCCTTTCTAATTTTTTTCAGTCACGTATTTGTAATATTTCAGTGTAAATTTCAGCCGACTTCAACTACTCCCCTCATTTTCACAGAACCTCGCACAAAGGGAGAAAAATAAAGCCCCACGCAATCAAACTTATAAATATCCATGTTTTCGCCTCTTTTTAATTTCCCGCTCAAGTGTGTCTGTGCACGTGTGTGCCTAAGGGCCCTTTAAAGTTTAGATATAGCCTGGAGGATATAAGCAAACAATAACCAGACACACTAACCTTTGCACTTTGCAGAACAAAGGATGTGCGGATAAAATCGTTTTCCACTGCAGTTTCGAGGACCTAAACGGCCCCAGAAATTTCCTGCGACATCAAAACTTATGACCCCTGCCGAGATCAGGATGCTTTTGCTTGGAGAGGGAATCTTTGTTCTGGGAGCGCTTTGAAGACAGCGATCCGGTTGCTTTTTTACGCGTTGATCTTATAGAGCTTCTAATTTGGTCTTCTGGAATATAAAGCTATCAGCTGCCAGCGCACAAACGAGATGTGTTTCTGTTTTTGTAGCACGGCCACGACTGGAGGCTGATATGAAGTCACTGCGGACATAATAAGGCCGTGTGTTTGTTTGCATGTTTGGACGAAGATATATGATTATCCCACAGAAAATATCAGACAGGGTTAAGAAACGGGCCTGCTCTGACCTCAGGTAACTTACAGGCCTCCTTTTTTCTTTTTGTTTTCTTTCTTTCTTTATTAAAGGATAAAATCAATTATCCTGCTTCTCAACACAATTTAGAAAAATTTATTATTTTGGACGAACATTTTGTACTTTCATTACTGATTTTATTTGTTAACTAATATAACCGAACAACTTTAAAAAGAAAGCTTATTTCCGAATGTCACGCAAAGGCAGTGTTCACGTGTGTAACAGTTAGCTCTGTCTTGGTTGTTTTGTATGCTCCTTGTTTGTGCAACAGGCCTGAAGTAAACAATATTCATCAAGTGAAACAATAACAAATACAGATTTCAGGTCTCTCTCTCTCTCTTTTAAAGGTAATCTAATATTCTTTTGGCTGCTCGGCTTTTCTCCTGCCTCTCCGCCTGCGCTTCCTGTGGCGGTGCCGGGAGCTTTGGAGCTGGCTCTCCGGGACTCTAGGAGGTCAGGCGCGGTTCAGTTTGCCCGAGTGACAGACTGTTTGGACTTCCTAACATTGTGCCTGCCTTATAGTTTTGTTTCATAACACCGCGGCACCCCCCCCCCCTTCCCCCCACTCCCACAGTTCTCCCTACAGAATGCGTGATGGGTGCAGAGAAGAGACGAAGGCTGAAGTGAAAAAGCAGAGAGCGTTTTCAGCCTAAGGTATGAGCCTTGGTGTCGAAGTTATTAAAAATGTAAGGGTGCTGAGATGACTGGGGCCACGTGACAGGCTCTGAGAGCGACAGGTGTGCTGTTCCGGTGTTTCACCTGCAGGTTGCAGCATTGTCCATAGAAACAGGAACGAATCTCACCTGTCACCTGTCTCAGCTGCTGAGTGAGCCCTGTAAACACACACCTGCCCCCGTACTGCCAGCTCAGTACAGGGGCCACGAGCATATGAGCTACTGCACGGCTAACTTAGACTATACACTTAACTATATAAAATATTTTATTTTATTTATGTTGTATTTATTTGTTTGTTAGTTCGTTTATTCCTCAAGATGCACGTAACAAAAATAGCTACGTGAGATATTCAGGTTTTTTTCTTGAGTACAGTCAAAGTAACTTACATTTAAGAAATTCCAAAACTCTTATCACTTTATAATTTGGTTGCCCTGAACATCTCTAAAATAGAATTGATCCACTATGTTGTTTTTTCTACCCCACAATGAAATGTTGCAGTTTTGCTATCTAAAGAAAGTTTAGTGCACTACAGTCTTCAATAAATCACTGACACTAGGAACTCTTATATTGTGAAATGTGTCACCAGGCTTTGTGTCAGAACGGTGTATCTTTACTTACAGCTACAGTTAAACACAGCAGAGTGTGTAAACCGAAAACCGAAACTTTCTGTTTTGTATTTGATGGTACAACAAACAGATAAACCCAGAATGACAGAGTGAGAGAAAAAAATAAATCAGTTGGATTTTTATTTCTGAACAACTAGTGCTAATCAAGAAAACAAAAATTATTATTACAGCTTAATTTGAGACACTTTTACTGAGTTTGGGCTAAAAGCGTCGACGGACTGATCAATTATTTTGTCTGAGCTCACGCGTGATTTTTTTTTTTTTTTGTGATCAACACCTCGTTAGGAAACCCGCGGCCCCGAGTCTCTGGGTCCGTTTCAGGACCGAGGAGAGCAAGTATAGGCTCCTGCATGGGGACACGGACAACAAACAGCCCGCGTGTTTTTAAAGATCCTGATATGCGTGTAAATCTCAATGTGGTCACAGAACATAAATCATAAATGGCCTTTTGTAGATGGAACAAAACAATTAATTGAAGAAAAATAAATAAATAAATAAATAAAAAGCATAATTCTCCTTCTGTTGTTCGGTTTAGTTATTTATGGATTTGTTTGTTTGCTGAACTTTTATGCAGTGTAAATAATACCAGTAGATTATTTTAAACGTTGTTTCATTGAGCCGTGTTGCTCGTTTATGGGAAACTTAAGATGGCTATTACAAATAAAATAAGTACAGAAAAGTAGGCTTTTTAAAAAGGTCTTTTATTTTGATACTTTCTTGTGGGTGGAAAATAAAACCCTTCTTGATTAGGGTTGAAGTCTGTCTGTGAGGCAGATCTGGCACATTTGTTTGCAATGTAATGTGAGACGTTATGTTGTTACATGACAAACTCCTCACCGCTGCGGAGGTATTTTCTTCCATTTGGACTGAGTACAATAAATAAAGTAAATGGAAAATAATACGAATAAGCACCATCATCACAAAAGCATTTCATATGTAACATTTATTAACGATGGCTGACTTCTATTTTGCCATTTTACTAAGTAAATACTCGCTAATATTTACAAGTTTGGATAAACGTGTCGCACTAAACGCGACATCGTCCAAAGAGCCTGAAGGCACCAGACTCAACATAACCTTTGATTGTAAATATTTTATATAATTATATATCTTTTGACTTTGGTAATTTTTGTAATTATGGTTTCATTTTCAAACGAAAATAAGACCAACTTATTTTCCTTTTTGGCTCTAACAAGAGAAACCACAACAAATACCTACAGCAGGTGTGAGGCCCTCCCTCTCCCTCCACCGCATATTCATGCACCTGCTTCTGATCTAACAGCTGCCTTCCCCCCTTTCATGTCAGCAGTGAATAACTCAGTGAACACCAGGGTCCCATTGTTTCACGTGTTTTGTTTATTCATAAAAAATAACAGGCATGCACCAATCAATCAATCAATCAAACAATCAATCTCAGGAAAACGGCACATTTTTCCATGCGTTTCTTAGTGCAGCCACGTGATTCCTAACGCAGCCCAGTCAATAATATTATACAATATTTATACAGCAGGTCATACAAAACATGAAAATATAAATAAAGTGATACTTTTAACAGTTTTGACGTGGCACTTTGCTGCCGTCCTACAGTAGAAATGACCAATGAACCATAGATACGAATATGAATACTCTCTCTCTCTCTCTCTCTCTCTCTCTCTCACACACACACACACACACACACACACACACACACACACACACACACACACACACACACACACACACACAGTGGAATGTCCTACAATGACTCTAATGATTTGCTTAGTCAGCACACAGTTATATCTAGATTAACAACTCGGCATGTTTGTTTTATTTTTCTTTGACTGAAGCTACAGTAGTCATGATGAGACACACCGACTCTCACACAGTAAAACAGTTGAAGCACTGAAAGCTGAGAGTGCCCACCAAAGTGCACACTGTGGATGAGAACACACAAGTCCTGACAGCTCTCTGGATGTCTCACGACAGCAAGGATTCTATATGAAAGCCTCGCGCTTTGCTGGGCATCTTGAATGTGGCCTCAGGTGCAGCGGTGCCCGATGCTGTGTGCTGGAGGTATGTGGGTGCATCTCTGCCGGGCTCTGTGCCGCTGTACGCCGCCTCTGACATGTAAGTGTGCTGTGCCGGATAGTTCAGATTATAGGGCAGTACGTGGGCCACTGGGGACCAGTACAGCCGGGGGCCGGGCTGCTCCACGCACGACCTCTCCTCCCTTCTTTTGAAAGGTGTGCCGAGGATGCTGTCGATGGCGAACGGGCTGGAGAACTTGGCCCCCACTCTCTCTTCCGGGGCCGGGAGGCGGGTGTCCTCGCTGAGGATGTCCGGGCTTTCCTGCTCCTTGAGGGGCCTTTTGGAGATGCGCTTCCTCCTGCGGCGGAACACCCCGTCAGCGAAGGTGTACTCGCTCTGTGGGTTGAGCATCCAGTAGTTGTCCTTGCCCCAGGGCCTGGACGGGTCCCGCAGGACTTTGAGGAAGCAGTCGTTGAGCGACAGGTTATGGCGCACGGAGTTCCTCCAGCCGGTATAGCTGCCACGGAAAAACGGGAACTTCTTCATCAGGTAGTCATTGATCTCTGCCAGAGTGAGGCGGCCGCTGCTGGACTCTCGGATGGCCATGGCGATCAGGGCGATGTAGGAGTAAGGGGGCTTAGGTCTGCGGGTGTAGGGCTTCCCTTTGCCGCCATCGCTGCTCTGTGTGACAGGTGCCGGGCTGTTGGCTACGCAGTCTCCGTCCGAACCCAGCTCGTCTCCGGACAGGGGAGAAGGGACTCCCGCCTCTGCGTCAATGCACAACTCCAGCGGCTTCTGCGCGTAGTGATGCGCGGAGAAAACTTCAAGTTTCATTTCCCCAAAAAAGGATAACCGTCTCCTCTCGGTAACCTTGCCGTGTGAATGGTCTCCTAGGTTGGACTCTTGTCTCAGCTCAGAAGCGCAGCAGGTGTACGAGTCCTGACAGCAAAAATGTGCCTGAGTGTTTGTTGTGTGTTGTAAAGGCTCGTGTGGAGCGCTGGAGGCACCCTGAGCCTCAGTCTGGGGCAGCAGAACACAGATCTGTCTCCGGAGACACGCTTGTCTTGTTATAATATAACGCCTGGGAAAGGGACGGCCCACAGGCGGGGTTTCCAACTCGAATCCATTGAAGCGACTGAAGTAATATAGTATATGTATGTTTACAATTGGACGTTACCATGCCACACCAGGGAAGAAGAAGAAAAAAACAAAACAGGGAGGATAAGTGAGGCGAGGCAGGGCAGGTATGACAAATATAATTAGCTTCAAACGCAACTATCTGTGAATAGCTCGTTATTTCTAGTTACGAGTTGCTTTTTATGGATTCAGTCAAAGTGCAATCAAATAAAGGCGAATAATACAATAATTCCTTCCTCTTACTTCTTTTTAAAATAACTTCAGCCCATTAAGGTTATGAAATTAAACACGTTTTTGAAATCAATAAAAAAACTTTGACAATTTTACGCACAACAGCAAATCCTTCTTGAAGTGTTGAATGCCTTGGCTTTTACACAGAAAAAAAGAAGACAGCGCAGAAAAACCCTAGACAGATTAAAAAAGGTGACACGAGAGTTGATAGAGAAAAATGCTGTTGGCTGCTTTTCACTTGAACTTCTCATACCCATCCGCCGGCGCTCCGGCGGAACGAGGAAGTAACGCGAAGGCTAAACTGAAATAAAAGCGATAGATTTTGGAGGAGTTCCAATTAACGCACGCTGGGTGACGTGTAAGTCGCCACACGCGAGAAGACAGAAAGAATTCATAGAAAATTCGCAAAGATTGCCCGCGAGTTCACGGGGAGTTCAGAGTAGAGAACCATTGCACCTGCATGCATGGAAACACCTGAGCGAAGAGCAGAAAAAAATACACTTACTTCTGTGTCTGATGTAAATGAGCGAGAGCGAGGTATCCACTGTCTCCGAAACTCCAGAACCCTAATTTACTGGAAATACATCACGTTCTTGGATAATTATATTACACGCAGCATTTCCTTTAGTATAAGGAGTATAAGGAGACCGCGGCACTGACTGCAAATAGATGTGCACTTCCATTAGAGCACTCAGACACCTGGGCCTTGCTGCTTTAACTTGCTGTGCGGCAAGCTAAAGCAAACAGTTGAAATAAATTTTATTCTATTTCAACAACATAAAACAATTGCATAAAACAAAGCGTTTAAGTTTGTAAGGTAGATAAATTATTATGCAAAGATGGATTTGAAGAGAATTTAAGAACATCAGGCTTTTTTGTACTTTGTCAGTGTTGCAGTACAGGTTTGGTGACAGAATATAATAACTAGTTAATATCTGAGCTATAAATCACAGCTCCAGTCGAGAGCTTGTCAATCAGTTACAGAATGGAGCTTACTTAAAACCTACTGGAGCAGGTTTTAAGTAAACTGACGCCCCTGACACCTGTAAACCGAATATGTTAGTGGCACTAACTCTTTTCCTGCCAGCGCCTCCGCCATGTGACGATGCAGAGAGCAGCTGGAGTTAACATGAGTTATGAGCCTTGCCTCAGGCCAGTTAAACTGTCTACTCTGGCACTCCTGTTCCTTTGTGCCTGCTCGGACTTTCCGGGGCCCCCAACAACACAGAGCAGGTTCAGCTTCATTTACCCTAATGCATGTGTGCGTGTTTACATAGTTCTGTTGAAAATGTTTCTATTGGTAGTTCCTAGTGAAACATATAAGATAGGGTCACTATAAACTACCTACTGCCTTCCAGACAGCAGAGAGCACTGAGATACCAATCTGTGTTTGACACCTTGAACAGTTTGTGAGTCTACAGTACATGTTTTTATGTTATCACATAATTATCACGTTGGGTATACATAACAGGCATGATTAACGATATGACCCTGAACTGTTTGTGTATATATGTTTGAGAGAACGTGGAAGGTATGCAAATCAACTATATGAACATGCACTTTGAAGCCTGTCTGTTTTTCCAGTTGTGTTATGACAAGCCCAATGGCAGCTTGTTTCTTGAAAACACAGTTTCTGTTGTTTCATTTCTTTGTCAAATTCAAGGTCCGCTTGCCTGCTTTTTAAGAGGGCAGGCTCCTACGCACCTGTAAGGGTTGTACATGGCATCATTTCAGAGGTGCTGGTTGTTGATTATCTGAGAGCCCAAACTTTCTGACAGCCCTATAAAAATACAATATATTGCACACAAAAATCACATTTCATTATACATTCTAAACAAATCTTCACAGCTAAATGTTAAATGGGTTGCCATGTCATTTCTATCAGAACCCTCTCTGCCACATTTTACATTTTTCCTCGCCCACTTCCACTGAATGTTTTTAAAGGTTTCTCTTGATCGATAATTTCTTTCAGAGGAAAATCTGCTAATACTTTGATCTCATCTAAGTGCACTTTAACCAAAGCATTGAAGTCAGACCGGACATGTTTATATTAAAGTAATAAATGCTGAAATAGATGCTGTACACTCTTAGAAATATGACCATTGTTTACAGTTAATCTAAAAAATATACAAACTCCAAATCTGATTATTAGGACTCTAGGTAACCACAACTACCAGCAACTTATCAGGTACACCCTGCTAAAGACACCTTTTGTCTTCAGAATTAAATGAATTCTTCATGGCAGAGAATCAGAAAGGTGCTGAAAATGGTCCTCAGACATTTTAGCCTATATTGACGTGATAGCATCACAAAGCTGCTGTAAATGTGTTGGCTGAACACCCATAATGTGAATCTTCCCTTCCATCACGTCCCATAAGTGCTCGACTGGATTGAAATCTAGTAAATGTGGAGGCCATTTGAATACAGTGAACTCATGATCTGAGCTTTGTGATGTGGTGTGTTCTTAGCCGTCCTTTGTGACAGGAAAGGAACATCAGAGAAACCAAAGGTTGTCACATACAAATTTACATTCTGGAAACAGCTTTCTTCTCTCTCCGGGAATTCGGGGAGCAGCTGGTGAGCTGAAATTGTTTTTTTGCTGAAACTCAGGAGGCTGACTGCTGAGAGCCTAAATCCAGAGCTGAGGAAATCAGCGGCATGTGCGCTATCATTAACGCCGTCGCTGCACAACAACCCGGTGAGGCGCAAAGGGAATTTTACACTGCTTGGCTGGTGGTAGTTGTGCCTGCATGATTTTTTTTTCTTTTTCTTTGCAGGAGTGAGATGAGGCTGTATACGATTTCAGGTACTCTGCCAAGGCAGCTACACACACCTGTGCCAAAGTGATGTGGTGTGAAAGGAAGCACACCTGTTCTCAGTTTTTTTGTGCGTGTTTTATTCTTTACATGGCAATTTGAAATCACAAGTGGAAAGACTGTTTACCCAAAGGGATCAATAAGGTATCACATTATCATTTCACTCTGCACATTTGGATTAAGGTGGAATTCAAACCTTCAAATCGCTTGAGAAGGTCAGGCTCTTCTTTCACCTTTAGGCCATAATGAAAGATGATATATTTAATGCATTAAACTGCTTTAACTGCATTGTCAAATCAGCAGAGTCAACTCTGCCCCCTGTTAGGCTAAAGAGATGCGTTATGCTTATATAACCTGTTAACAAGTCTCTTCTAAAATTGGCAACTTGATGGTTTGGCTCACCTGTTGAGAATTAGCGTGTCTTCTTTGAGCAGCAGAACTCTTTTAAGTGCTGACACGAGTGGCATTCCAGTTATGTAAATTGACTGGGTGAATCCCTCACAGCTCCAAAAATAGCCCCACCTCTGCAGCGGTCGGCGCTCACACGCTAACCCTTGTCTGCAAGTCTTCGGATGACTTCTTACCTGTATCTCATCTTTGTTGTCTTTCTTCTCTGTGAGTGAAGGATGGCCAGCCCCCATGTCTTTGTATAAACAAAGTGTGAGCTGTGTGCGTGTGTGTGTTTTTATGTGTGTGTGTGAGCAGGGTAGAGAGGAACGGCAACAAGAGGCCCTGCGTGGCTGAGATTCCCGAGATTCCCTGCAGCAGATATAGTCTGACAGAGGCCGCCGATAGTAGACATGCTTCACTGGGGCGCACAGGTAGGTACAACAATGTGTCAGCTTCGCAGCCAACTCAAAGATCAGACATTCCACATAAGCTCTACTCATTCCTGCAGTCTGCTCGATAGGCACCAGCTCAGGGGCGTGTGTGTACTGGGGTGTTTGTTTGACTGCAGCTGTTTGTCCTCTCAGGTGTGTGGGTGTGGGAGATTGCGCATGTGCTGTGGCAAAAAGCAAGAGCAAGATGCATACGTTCCATCTAGTTTATTCTTCAAGCGGTGATTACTGTAATTACCCTACGATGTGGCCTTCTAAGCGTTTGCTGCCTGCTTTGTTGTGCTTCTGTAGAATCAAACCTTTGTGTTTTGGAAGATAAATTGGTAGGGGGGCGTTCAGCCCATGTAATCAGAGGCACACCTGAGCACTTATCAGTGACAAACAAAGTTCCCATGAAGCTGTTTTCATACATAACCCAGGAACTTTCCACACTGAATGCACTCCGGGAACTGCTGCATGTAGCATCAAAAATGTATCCGTGACACCTGATAGGCAAATAAACAGACACGAAAACATGCAGTGACTCACAGTTTTCATAAGCACGGTCTGATGTGCATAAATCTGTGCAGCATGTGTGTCAGCGATTAATAAATGAAATCAGATATAAGTATAAAAAAAAGAAAAAGAAAAAAGCAGCATATCTTGGAGTCAGTTGGCAGCTGTGGGTTGCTATTTTGGGTTTTCCTGCATTCTTACTTAAGGTGTGCACACCCTTGCCAGACCAAGAGAGAGAAAGAGAGAGAAAATAGATACATATAAATAAACAGAGCCAACAAAGGTATAATTAAAGTAATTAAAGAAAGAGGTGAAGCACAGGTGAAGCACAGGTGAAGCACAGGTGAAACGCAGCCTGGCACTGGTAGCACCTAAAAGTCATGCAAAGTCATGTGACTCAGTCCCCTGTAACACCCCCCCAACCCAACCCAGTTACTGTCTTGATATGCGAACACATTTTTGACACCCACAATATCTTAGTGCAGTAATTCTGAACTGCTATTTATTCTTTTGTTTTATGTTTTGCATCATAGTAGAGTCATTTCAAATAGCCCGTGTGCTTATTTGGGTGGTCCAAGTGTGTCATTAGCAAAACAGCTTCTTTGTTTCACCACCTCCTGCTCCAGATGTTCCCCTCAGATTGGTGCAAATGACACCGATTGGCTCACAGGTTCCTCTGGCTAGCAAAAGAACCAAGTGCATGTCTTGGTGTAAGTGTCCATATAGAACATGAACACTACAGAACCTCAGCGATTTCATGTGGTCAACTCAAATGACCTTATGGTAAGCATCTATACATTTTTGATTATATCATTGCTCTAATGCTCGGCCCAAATTAATAGCAGATTAACAAAACAGCTCCTTTTGTGACCTGATCCCATGATATAATTTATCCTATAGTTTATATAAATCTGAAGAATGGTAAATGCGCTGGTTCATATGTACAGCTTTTCTACACAAGCCTTATAAGTTTTCAACATACCTTAAACACCCATTCGCATACAAGCCTCCTTTTCTTTCTAAGTGCTTACTAATTTTCACATACACAATGCCTCAAAGAGCAGCTTGGGGACTGGAGCATGCAGGTTGGAGCAGTTAGGATCAAGCCACCAACCTTTTAGTTTTTAGAGGCCCTTCTTTACCTCCTGAGCCACAGCCACCCCACTCAGCTAGAGAGTGTTGCTATGGTAAACAATTTAAATCATAAAGCTGTCAATCAGAAGAAAACCTTGTTTTCAAAACTTGGTGCTAGTTAACAGTTAGAAGTACTTGGCTAGGTTTAGGAAAAGGTCATGGTTCAGATTAAAACACAACGTGACCTGGAGAGCTTATGACCACACATCTGTATGTGACAGACCCGGCTCATCACCGCAACCAATTTGCAACCAAAGCCTGCACCATCACTAGAACACTTCCAGTAAGTAAGTAGACGCTGATATCAGATGGTAGTTGGCCATCTCCAAAAATTCAAAACATACCCCCTCAAGAGAACAGCAGACCAAAGTGAACTTCTTAGTCCTGCCGGTAAAATGTTACTGTTAGGGCTTGTCTGTCAATGAACCTCAGCCATGCGGGCCACACGGGCTTCATACCTCCTGCCATATCTGCCGCTATCGTCCATTTCAACTCTTCACACGCTAGAGTCCCCTCATAAGCTGAGGTAGAAGGCATGGTGGGGGCTATAGAGAGCTGGAGGGTAGGGGATGGTGGGGTGGGGGAGAAAAAGGAGCAATGATTGATCTCAGCCATAGACACCTTGCTTTATCACTGCAGCTGATAGGACCTAATTCCATTCAACTGCGCTGTAGGCTGTTTGGTGTAAGCATAAACACGGGGCCAAATCAGTACCTGTGCTGCTCTGTTTACCTGGCAGCCGTTCAGCTTTTTTCTGTCTAAACTTGAAATAGGATCCAAACACTCTACTCACGCATAGTGGTTTGCACGAGATGCTTTGCCTGCCTCTCAACCTACCACGAGGCTCGGCAGCTCTATTTCTGCACTGTCTGAACCTTAACCGCCCCTCTTATTTCTCTGATTGAGAGGTGGAACATCTCGCTCGAGGGCTTTAACTGCAAACACGGCGCTGAATTTGAGCAGTTACTAAGGAATTATCCCGTAGTTAACCCCAACAAACACCTCGCTGATTGATGACATTAGCGTGTGGGTTGTAAAACGAACTACTCCAAGCCTATATTTGTCTTTTTCTTTTTTTCTTTTTACCTTTTACTGGTTAGTCAGCAAATCTCTTTGTATTTTTATTAAAAGTATTTCTTAAGGGTCTTATGTATTCGTTAGAAAACATACAAAATGCAGTTTTTAAGAAAAGCCTGTACTTAATTGCAGGTTAGATTAGCTGTCATTCAAGTGTTTTAATACTAATTTGGCACTAAATATTTTTTATATATACAGATGTTGATTTTAAGTTTAAACAGACATACTGTGATGAACTCGGTGTCCATAAAAGATACATTTCAAAAGTATCAAAAGAAAACCATGTTTATCGCATAACACAAGACACTATTAACTAATATGATGGAAAATTTAGGATCCAGTGTTTTGTGGGATTCACATCATAATACTAAAAATCAGTGCTGTCATCCATCTGTTTTATACAATAAAAAAATACTAATCTGAGTTTATATATGCAACCAACTTTGGATGCTAAGAAAGACTTTGATTTTCAGTGAACCAAGAAGCAATTCAAGGTGTGGTTCAGTATCTGTCTGTGTTTCCAAGGAGCACACAAAGGCAAAGTCATGCTAAAACATTTTAGTTTCAAAACTTCTTCTAGCTAATAGCGTCCACACTATTTTGGTGCTTATGGTGCCTCTAAAAGTGAGACCAGTTCAAACACTTTAGGATTGTATTTAAGAGTATCGAATTCCCAACTAGACCTTATTAGTCACCATTGTGTTCTTCACATATTAGTGTATACATTGAGCATAAAATATCTATGTAGCCACCATAACTTCACTGACTGGTTTTGTCTCCACATTTGATTCAGCAGGAACATGCTGATGTTGTGAAGTGACCACATTTGGATGTGCACTGGTAACGTAATAGCTAATGATGGCTAACCCCATTAGCAAGCTGTATTGATAAACTGTAGGGTTGGAAAATACAGCTCTACCAATTATTGCTAAGTAACAGATAAGAAAACACTAGAATTTCTTTCCCTCAGCAACTGAACTCAGTACTTTATAGAGTACCTGTCAACGCATCTTCAGGTAATTAATTCGTTGGTTGTGTTATTTAATATGCAGGTTTACATTGTAACATTTTCACAGTGGCTGCACTGAGATGTCTTGACAACATGCAATGTATGGTAAACAGATAGATTATGCAAGTTATGTCTGAAACGTCTGAAACCAAGAATCATCTATTGTTACTATTTAATATTATAATTTGCAAAAACTGTGGCAGTGACATCAACATCACAGACGTTATCTGAGCACAACCGAGGCAAGTAGAGTTGGTGAAATATTGTTAATACATTTTTTTAAAAAGAGTATTTGGTGAGTGAAGTTTTTTTTAATTTAGTTCTTCAAAATGAGTAAATTACAGAAAATGGGACCTTTGGATAGTTGTACTGAATTCCAGTGTGTGGAAAAAAAAAGGCAACAACAGCACAATTGAGACTGGATCAGTGAATTAGTAAAGGTAAAAGCTAACGTACAGCTATCAGATTCACTTTTCAGCACACCTGACATCAAGTAAAGTAGACTTCTAATCTAAGCCTAGTAGCAGTGTAGTATTTAAAAAAATAAAAACTATTCAAAGAGGTCATAATTGTTGAGTGGTCATTATTGGAAGTGTGGTTTTTGGTATTTTATGTTGCCTTTATTTTCCCCTAAGGCTGCTACTTGGATTATTCCCACCTATCAAAAAATAAATAAACAGTGAAGGAAGATGTTAACCTTGACAAGAGAGAATAACTGGATAACAAATTATGGGCATTGTTGACCATGGTGTCCAACCCAGCAGCAGCTTTTCTTGTTATTGTTAATCTGCACCATCATATTACTGCTGCCTTATATGTGGGGGATAGAGGTCATGGTCATGGTCATGTCCAGCTTATTCCCACAGTCCGAAAACATGCAGTTAGTGGGGTTAGGTTTACTGGTTATTCTGACCATAATCACGACTCGTTCTCAGTCTCTCTGTGTTAGCCACGTGACAGACTGGCGACTTGCCCATGGTGCTCCTTGCCTCTCGTCCTATGGTACCTGGGAATGGCTCCAGTGTTTCTTATCAACCAAGGAAAGAATTCTACTGTCGCCCACTTTCCTTCTTTTTAAGACTTTACCAGACTGTTGATTTGGCATCTCATAAAACGATCATTCTGACAGGTTTATTTTGCTTTTTCAAGCTCATGATGGCCTCCTGCACTTGAATCCACATTGCTTTAAGCTTCTTTTTGAGGATTCCAGTGAAAAGCTGCAAAATGCAAGTCCAGCATGTGGAATCATCTCCAGGTGTCACATCTGCTAATTTGTCAGGACATGATAAAGGAACAGACCTCATCTGGCCACGAAACTGCTTGTTAGTCATTTACCTTTGAGTTTCTGGACACACATGGACTTAGAACAAATATGGCTGCAATTCCTGTAATGGCTATAATTTTGATAAACCCCTTAAATTAACATCAGAATCTAAATCACATATTCATTACTGAATGAAAAACCCATCGTGGAGGCAGTCTGAGCACAGTTTAAAGCCATCGGTCATTTTCATACATCATAATGATATAGATTTAGATTTTTAATATTGAAATTAAATAAAATGAAATTCTTAACAATTTCAACTTAGATTTTTTTCTTTTGGTCTGATGTTCACTCTGTCTGCCATTTGGGCTAACCTTTGATGGGAGGAGAAGAAATTCTGGACTTATACTTTTTTATTAACTCAAATGTTAAATGCAGAGGGTTTTTTTTCTTTCCTAATCTCCGTACACGGCTCATTGCAAGGGCAATTAGAAACCTGCGCTCCCGTGCAGATGTTACTGTTTGTAGAATGTGCTATTAGATATTGATCTGGTGATAATTTGTAAATGAATACTATTAAGGATAGGAAGTTTGCTGACAAAAAAGCCTAATCACCTCCAGCTGGCCCAGGTCTTGTAATATATCCTGCCTCCGCTCCAACATTGATCCATGGGAGTAAACAGCAGCAGTCTCACTGCAAGATACAGAACTTATCTGGTGGTTAAACATACCTGATAATGTAAGAGGAGAATGTGTATAAAAGTGTGACATAAATATTATTTTGTAGAGAGCAGATTATGTTGATGAACTTTTATTTTATATTGCAAAAACAATCCTTTGCCTTGTGTTTGTTCTATCAACAAATCAAATGAAAAAAACAACAACACAGTGGATTTATCCTACTGAAAAGGAAGGTGATGTCTGAGGTATAGATTACTCCATGCTATCATTATAAGGACCCCAGTATTTTAGAAGTGTAACTATTTCACTTAAAAAAAAAAAAAGTTCAGTAAGATCTGCTCGTAATCAATAATCAGAGATCCAGCCTGCAGTCTTTTTTGTAAATGGCCATATTATTTGTTAGCTGACGCATCAGTTTTGTGTTATGTGTTATACAATACCAAATACTGATCACATTTCTTACTTCATTTAATCTCTTTAATGTTTCTGTAGATGACAATACAAAAGATAAAATGTCCGTGCTATGTTGAAGGTGAAACAATTAATTAGTGGTCAGTGTTTATCTTTTTGAGTTCATTGTGTTGTTTTTGCATAATCCTCTTACTCTTGTTTAAGTAGTAAATGGGTCTGGCCTGGATGTATTAAGTCTAAGATGTGTTACCTCCAACTTCATGGGCAGTTATGGGTAAACTGCATGATAACCAGAGTGTGATTCTATCCTGATGCCTCTCACTCAATTGACCTTCAGCTGTGCCACAGCCAGAGTCTAACACAGGAAAATACTCCAGTTTAAGTGCTGATATGAGAGTATTACCAGTTCACAAAGGGGTTAGAGAGAGTAAAAATAGAATCATGTGTCAGTGAATGATGCACACCTCTCTTAAAGTCAAGTTCCACCATCTGCAATTATGCTAAAAAAAGAAGAAAAGCATCATTGCTGCACTGTGAAGCTGGGTCATGTTGAGAGCTGTGTCTCTGCCACACCACTCTAATTGAACTTTCTCTTTAAGGCGTTGTGAGAAAACAGGCGGTAACTATTTATACAGCTACACACCTGACCAGGCATCTATCCAAACAAAAGGTCTTGAACCCAGCCCTTGCGTGCCTATCCAACCCAGACATCTGATTAATTATAGTGTGGCCGTTAAGGCAAAGAAAAACTAGCTGATGAAAAGTCAGCGAGTCTGCAGGCTCAACCTGCCCAAACAGCATCATGCGTGTTAGCGTGTAAAAGCCTCCGTACTGCCTCCCTCCCCCGCCGCTCCGTGTCGTTCCTCCCACACACCCCCTGCCCCCCACCCATCCTACTGCCTCCCTCCTCTGCTCGGGGCCCATTCGTGCAGACGAGGTAAAACATCTCTCTCGCTGTGTCAGAGCCCCGCAGGTGGGGCCCGCGTTCTCAGGTAGATAATATCACTGTTACTATAGACCGTGTTTGGGTTAGCTCGAAAACACTCTTCACGGCAGGAGCAAAACAAAGTGCTCTGCAGTGCGTGATAACAGTCGGAGCTGCTCCCTACAAATTAACCTGTGGAAACACTTTGGCCTCGCACGAAACTCATACGCATAATACCTGCTCCTCCTACCGGCATTGAAGAAAAAAAAATCAAAGTTTACACAATCTTCCTCTAGGATCATGGAATAATTTTGTAAGATTTTAGGAGATTTAAGAGAGTTCTCTTATATGTAATCCACCAAAGGACTAATGCTAATCCAAAACAGTGAAATAAGCCTGTAATGTCCTTGTGGTTACGTTATAGGACTGAGCTGCCTTATGTCCAGATTGAAAGCATTGCCCCGGTTGGACAAGTCTCTCTGTTTCTAATCTGCATACTGCCTGTGCAGTAGACTCTATAAATCGACTTTCTTTAAACAAAAGCGGCATGAATAGCTCGAATGTGCTCTGGGCCAGAAGCTGGGATGGCTTCCATAAACAGATCACCCAGGTGGTCCATGTGTGAGAGAGGGAAAGGAGCTTTGGCTGAGAGGCCTGCTGCTGCAATCACAACCCCGCATCTTCTTATTTCGCTAACTTGCCGTCTGTGTCTCGGCAAAGTCTGAATATCAAGTCCGATTCATTTGCAGCTGCTGGTAACAAAACAATATACATTTCATCTTTGATGTGTGGACTGCGTGGTGTCAGCAGCAGTGCCCCTGTCACTTTTCAAAGTTTCGGGTCCCTGCAGCTGTTGCCTTTTCTAGAGCCAGTAGCAGTTTTTCAATGTAAAACACCTACCTTTGTTTCGTCTTCAGGAAAATGTTTTTTGTATCTCTATATTTCTGCTTAATCTGATCACTCATAGAAAGTCCTGTACTTTTGGTAAAAAATTAAAGGTACAATGAGTCTCTGGGGACACCTAGAAAAATAAAAGACCACAGAGAAGATGGATGTCGTGAAGACGAACATGCTCACGGTTGGTGAAAATGGAGGCAGATGATCCACCGTGATGACCCCTAAAAGAAGAAGATAACTCTTTTACTTGAGTCTTTGTCTACATTGTCTACTTCGCAATTCAGAGTGGGAATAAATAATCCAATATCACTGTCATCTCTGGTTTTATCACACCCTAAAACCAGTGTTGGGTAAGTTACTTTAAATTAGTAACCTAGTTACATTACTAGTTACTTCTATCAAAAGTAACTCAGTTACTTCAAGTTACTCGTTACTTTCAGAGTAACTAGTTACTAGGGAAAGTAACTTTGGTTTTACCCAGAATTCTCTTGTTAATGTGTTGCTTCCGTAACTGGATACCCAGCAAGATTGCCAGTCTTCTAGCTTGCTTACTTGCCACAAGTGCACTGTGCCACCTACCAATAGAAAGGAAAAAATAATGTGCACATTTCCACGAGAGAAATCCCACGCCTGATTCTATCCTAGCCTGCTTTTTACATCCAACACAAAAACTGCAGTCGTGGTGCTTTCGATTGTACTCGGAAATTCTGCCTTCTGAATACGAAGATGTAGGTAACACCAGACTGCAGATGAGCTGCATACAGGGCTGGACTGGGACAAAAAAAATCGTCCCGGGCATTTTGACTATAGGAAAAATCATAAAGCCTCTGAATGAAAACAAACACTGCTGTGACAGTGATGTACACTGTTCTGATGGGATATATGTATCAATCTATCAATTGTTTGTTGCAAGACTCAGATAATTATTTTTTTAAAAGTGAGACATTTTAAATGAGAATAAGAAAGTATTTCCTTGTGCCCCCCTTTCCCTTTTAATGCCCTACATGGACCCCTGGCAACACTTTGCTAGACCCGCCCCTGCACAGTTACCAGCTGTCAGCTACTTAGAAAAGGATCCTGGTGTTATTTGTCTCTCAGAAACAGTTCATAACTTCCCTTCAACTCATTCATGTTAACTAAAAGGTAAACCTGTTTCTCCATCACAGCTCTGATGATCCAGTAAGGACATCTCCTGGTTTCATCTTCATGTTTCCCTCTCACCACATAACCAAACCGATATCATGACCAGCAGGTTTACAGCTGTGGCTCCAGCAAACATCAGCTGATACTAGAAATTAATATTAAATAAATTCTAACAGCAGCTGATCAAGCTTAAACGTGCTGCTGTTGTTTAGCGCGACATCCGCTGGTTTCCTCTTTCTGGCGCAAAGTGGGCGATAAATAAACAAGAGAGAAAAGCCGATCAGCTGATCATTGATCAGTTTCATGATTGAAGTAGAAACAGGAGAGGGAGGGGGGAGAGGATGAGAGAAGAAGAGGCAGCTGTGCAGCGTAAACACAGAATAACTCCAGCTTTGTGTCTTTTACATTGTAGCTGAAACACAAACTGTGTTCCTTTTCACCTCAATACGAAACGCGTGATATTTTCTCTGAATACGAGACGATTCCGTTTTTTACGGGACGGTTGGCAACTCTAATAATTAACCTTATGAACAAAATAAAGTTCAACATCAGTAACATAGCACCCACCCAGCTGTATAGAAACCCCGTCATGCTAGCTAGCACGCAGTACGAAAAAGTCAGCATAACGAAAATAAACTCCACCTAAACTTGGTTCATATCTGACCCAGATGGACTGCAGGTCATAACTTCTTACCTGAAGTTCAGTTCACCTGACACTCTCGGACCAGCGGCCGCTTCGGGTCTCTCCTCTTGCCTCCCTTTTCCTTCATCCACCTGCTGGCTTCCACCACTTGCTAATGTTATTGAATCTGTGGAAGCTCCGCGATAGCCACCACACGAATTAACGAATAACGAGCCTATCTAAATCCCAGTAACGAGTAACGCGTTCCCGGTTTTGGCATAATAACTAGTTACCGTGCTCGTTACCACAATAATAACGTAGTTACTGTAACGCGTTACTTAATAACGCGTTAGTCCCAACACTGCCTAAAACACACAACAGTAACTGCCACACAAGACAAATACTATAGGGGTTTTTGGCCTGAAGTGCATGTTTGTTTGTTTTTCTTAAACTTAACACGATCCATTACCTCTAAATGCTCATTTCTCAATCATTGTGCCTGAATATGGCACTGCGCTTGTTCTCAGTGGCTCACGATTTACCAGATGGAAAAATACATTCCTTACACCTACACACGTCACATGACAAGTGTATTTCTCATTTTTAAGGTGGGTGAGGGTTCGCTCCAACAATAGCATACACCTTACTGCTTTATGCAATGGTTAGGTAGCATTTTACATAACTCGCCTTGCGTTTTTTTTTCTTTTTCTTTTCTAATCACAGGTTGAGCATGTTACCTGGACTGAGATTGTCCCTGACTTCCGTCGTCCCATCAGCCCCTATCTTATCACACTGACCTGAGTTATTGTAAGGAACAGTTGTGCACGGCGATAGTTTATGTACAGGGAGTGTGACAGATCATTCATCACATGCAGACTGGTCATTCAAACCAACATGTCCAAACATACTTGTGCCATTAGCGGCTCACTCATGTTTGTCTGAAAAAAGGATTAGTGTGAAATATGAGGAAACAGTGACTGACAGTATGGGACTCTGAGGGTAACCCAGGTAGTGTTTCACAATGGTAAATAGTGTCAGGTAATAGCTGTGAGTCACTGTTGAGAGTATACTATCGCGTGTGTGTTAAGCAGTTGAGGTTAGGTCTGTGTGTGTGTGTGGGTATGTGTGTGTGTGTGTAGGTGCTATTAAAAACTGGTTCTCGTGTAATGTTGTTATGACAGATATCAATAGCACAGGGATCACCAGATACAGGGGGTTCCCTCCAGTCAAAAACAAAGCTAATTTTAAGTTCCTTGCTTTTACAGTATTTAGTCTTTGCCTATAATCCTGGGTAAGTGAATCAGGTCTGACATTACTCACATGGGTTTAGATACAAGGTAACAAGTACATGTTTGTCTGTGTCTTAAGCTCTGCAGAAGTTTCTGTTGTTTTTATTCTACATGCTAGTGCTCTGACTGCAGCTCTAAAAATAACACAAAGCCCGTAATTATGGTTTTAACTTAAAGCCCCCACCCATTCCTTCTCCACTCCCTCCCATTCTCTTGCTTAGCACCTGTGCTGATATATGGTGTGTGTGCGTCTGTGTGTATTTTCCGGATGATTTATTGCATTACTGCTGTCAGATTTTGCACAGGAATGCAGTCTGTGAGAATTGATTCGATGGTGTAACAAACCCAGTGACTTTATAGAAACACTGACGATGACATGAAAGTCTGGGTCCTCAATAATAGCGATTAGTCTATTTATAGTGCCACTTTTTTTTTTAAATGTGAGGCGTGGCACTGAGGATTAAATAGCCACCTCATGGAGTTCTTCTAACTTGTGCCTCAGGCCACGTTGACAATAAATGAGACTATGCCATAAAGTCACAAATGCACATTTATTTTGCTCGAGTGTGCCATAATGTTCACTTTGGCAGAACTAAGGATAAAGCATGGAACGTAGTCTTGGATATACAGATTACAGTGTTGTGCAAAGGTTTTTTTGTGCATTAGGAAACAGGTCTAGTGATTGATTGAAACAAGCATGCAGAAATATATATAGGAGCACATAGTGTATAAGGTAAACAGATTTCCGAAATCTACTTGAACGCCAATAGTTTTTATGACCGCCTTTGTTCTTCAACGCAGCCTGAACTCTCTCAGGAAAGCTTACTTGTATTTTCTTTAAATAGTCTTCAGGAATAATTCTCAAGGCTTCTTAAAGGACACAAGGAATCTGTTGCCAGTCAGATGTTTTCCAGATGGTACAGCAATGTGGATGGTGTTTGGTGAATCTGACTCTTCTGCATTTACATTCATAAATTCATCAATCCACCTGAACCAAAAAATTCAAATTTCATCACTCCATAAGACCTGTTACCATTGATTGCCACACTTTAGTCTAGTTCTTGTGTAATTTTAGCACACATCCACTTTTCTCCCTATTTATCTTTGTTAAAAATGGCTTCTTGTCAGCCAGTCTTCCAGTGAGACCATTTGTGATGAGACTTCAGAGAACAGTAGAAGAACTAAAGAGCCAGATGAATCTCTCAGGTCAATGTATGACTTCTGTTTCTTAAAGATGTGACTTTTAGACACTGTTCATCTGCTGTAGAAAGTTTCAGGCGTGTCACTTCGTCTTTTGTCCTCCAGTTTCCTTCAAATTCACTAAGGACATACTGCACACCATGCCGAGATGCAAGATTTTCAGCTAATGGCTCTTTAGAAATCACCATGTTGGTGCAAAAATACTATTTTATGCCTGTCAAACTGTTATGTTAGGGATTTTTCATTGATTTTGTTAAAGAAATTGGAACAAATTGTGAGGTACAAGGACTGGACTGAAAACATAAAGGCAGCAGAGGGTCCTGTCCTCCTCCCATCACTCCCAACCAGTCTTGCCAGATGGCTGCCTCTCCCTGATCCTGGTTATGATGGAGGTTTCTTCCTGTTAAAAACGAATTTTTCCTTCCCACTGTTGCTAAAACACCTGGTTATAAGGGGTCATCTGATTGTTGGGCATTTTTCAGTTTTTTGTCTGTGGTATTGTATGGCTCTTAGCCCACAATGCCATCACAACTGGCGCTATATAAATAAAACTGAATTCAATTGAAGTGCACTACAAGGTGTT
The DNA here is from genome assembly GCF_057382095.1 of Aulonocara sp. 'chitande type north' Nkhata Bay. Classification (NCBI taxonomy): domain Eukaryota; kingdom Metazoa; phylum Chordata; class Actinopteri; order Cichliformes; family Cichlidae; genus Aulonocara; species Aulonocara sp. 'chitande type north' Nkhata Bay. The sequence continues at coordinate 14,058,175 of NC_141360.1, forward strand.
TGATTTTACACACCTGTGCAAAGGGACCGAAAATACCATAATTCAGAAATGAAGAGGTCTGGCACAATACTTTTTTCTATATGTTATAAATATGGTGAGCTTCTTCTGGGTAATTCAAAGCATTGCCAGCTCGGTTGGTCTATGTTCATATTACATCAATCTGCAGTACACAGTTTATGTCCACTGCCAAAATGATGCACTGATGAGTTTAATTTGCCTTGACTATACTGTCAACACATTGCATCTTCTCCCATTTCTAAAGTCGTGATTTGTAATTGCATAGGTTTCCAAATAGTGTACAATGAGTGATAATTATTATTGCAATATGCAGCTACACATAAATTTATGAATGGCTTCTTGATTTACTGTATCATGACTTCATATGGTAAAAAGATTCCTTTCAAAAATATATGTCAGTGGGAGTCATATTCCATTCAAGTAGTTGCTGAATGGTGGGAATTAATACAGCATTATTCAATGGCCCTGATGGACAGGGACAGGTTAATAAGGAGGAAAATGAATCATTTTGTTGTGTGGTGCAAACCTCAACTGACCAGCGGTGCTTTAGCTGTGAGCTAATGTTATTATGCTGCCAAGCTGACTAAAACTTTATATTTTGATTTATTTATTATTCTGATTTTATACTGCTGCTTACCTTTTCATGTTTTACATCTTTAGAAGGTCATATGATTATGCAGCTGTGGTTCAGGAGGTAGACAGGGTTGAGTAGTCTAGTAATAAATACTAGAAGAATACTACAAGATTTAGAAGGTTTATACACTGTTAGTAAATCTGTAAAGCTGTACTTAAAAGTTCATTTTTAAGCACATGAAATCCCAATCTGACTGGAAATTCAAGTTCAACAAAACTTTTTGTTCACATTATTCTATAAGAACTTTACATAATGTAATAAAACATTGATATTTGTCTCCATTAACAATTAAGTTTGGATGACATATGAATTTAAATGTTTTCGAATACATCATTTGTAACATGCCTCTGTCATTCCAGACTTCCTCATGGTATGTGTCCCTTTGATCAGAGATTGTCAACTGTGATACCAACTTAGAGATGTAACTTCAAAAAAAAAAAGAAGAAGAAGAAGAAAGCTAAAAATGTACTTTGGCTCCACTGTTTTCCTCAGAGCTATGTACTTTACAAGCAATCTGCACCAGAGATGTAACAACAATGTTATCACATTTCTTCTTCTCACCTCCTCTGCACATTCAGTAGAGCAGCTCCACCACAGCGGCTGGCTGCCTGCTATCAGTCTCCTCATCGCTGCACCGTTTCTGTTGTTGCTTGATTATCAAGCATGCGACAATATCATGCCAGCGTATGCGGGCATCTTCTGTCAGTTCAGAGAGCTGGCACGCTCGGCGAGGCGCGTGACGTCAAAGAGGCGGGGCTGTAGATCTGATCTGACCATGTGGCGCAACTACAGCATAGTACATGACAATACAGTATTCCGAACAATCAATCATATACCAGTTCTGAGCTTCAAACAAGCTTCTGCCAGCCAAAAATGTGTTTGTGCAATCTCCACATTGAAAACACTCAACTGTATTTTTGTTCCGGACCGTTTTCACAACAAACTCATCAAGAAATATTCTGCTTCACCTTTATCCTGTTTACATTTTATTGTATCTTTATGAGGCCACATGTCGAGGCTCAGGCGGTAGACGGGGTAGTCTGCTAAAAGATTAGTGATTCAATTCCTGGCCCCCCTAACTGCAACTGCTATATCAGTACCAGCCCACTTACTATTTACCATTTACTGTTTGATGAATGACTAAATATTATCTACATCCCATCTGTGGATCATAAACAGCATATACCCACAGTGCATCAGGCCTGCGCTGATGATATATGGACACATATTGGGACCCTTGAACATGAAGGTTGAGTTTAACACAGACGTTGATGATTGCAGCACAAATTTTAAGTAGGTGGTGAAATCAATATGTACTTATTTGTGTTGAAAACAGGATTTCCAATGATCCATGAGGGCTGAAAGCAGTGTATTGTTGCACAAGGTGTTAGAGCCGTTAGAGTCAAATTTAAATCTGGTGTAGTTTTGGGTTTTGTAGGTGCAGTATTTAAACACGGAAGTAATAATGGTAATAAATATTCATGAGTACTTAACCATGAATATGTCAGTGCGCCCCAGGGCGGCTGTGGCTACAATGTAGCTTGCCATCACCAGTGTGTGAATGTGTGTGTGAATGGGTGGATGACTGAACGTGTAAAGCATTTTGGGGTCCTTAGGGACCAAGTAAAGCGCTATACAAATACAGGACATTTACCATTTAACCAGTTAACCCCCTTAGGTGATCAGTGATGACACTACCCTAACCCTCACTCTAACCCTAAGCAATCAGAATATGTCTTTTTTTAAATGATTAAATGTTCTTCCAAGTGTTGGTAGTTAGCGAACAAATACAAGGATCATGCAGTTTATTTGAAAGAGTTGCCAGGAGAAAGCCTCTTCTGTTTCAAAAGAACATTGCAAAGATAAATTGTGGTGCAAAGTTACATCTGAACAGACCAAAATTTATGGAACATTGTCCTTTGGACAGACAAAAACAAAGAGGAGCTATACAGCACAATGTCACATTTAGCAAAAATCCAAACACAGCACGTCAGCACAAACACTTTATACCAGCTGTCAAGCACAGTGGTGAAGGGGTGGTAATTTGGGCTGTTTTGCAGCTACAAGACCTGCGTGCCTTGCAGTCATTGATTTGAACTCCCCTGTATACCACAGAGTCAAAAGTGAGGCCATCTGTCCAACGGCTAAAGCTTGGCAGAAACGTGGTCATGCGACGAGACAGAGATCAAATCCTCAGTGGTTGAAAAAGACAAGAATGAAGATGTTACAAGATGTTGCAAGATGTTGCAACAGCGCAGTCAAAATTCAGAACACAACCCAAATGAAATACTCTTGAGGGATCTAAAGGGAAATGCGCATAGATGAAAGCCCACAAACCTCAATGACCTGAAGGAACACTGTAGAGAAGTGTGTGCCATAAATTCCTCCACAAGATCTGAAGTCATACAGAAAACCAAAACGTGGCTCTACAAACTAACTAGGGCTGTACCTAGTTTATAACAGGACAGCATATAGTCCTTTGAGAACTTTCTTTTCCACATGACTGTATATGGCAAAAACTGCACATCCCATCCTAACCCCAGATGGTGACCGAGCAGATGTTAGGATATTTAATCTGTCTTGTATTTTTAAGAGATTTTGTTGTGCAGGCAAAAATGTCTTATTATCAAGACAGCCCTTGAGCTCCTTCATCATGGGATTTCTTTTGGTGTTTCATGAAGCAAACAAACAACCAAATAAAAACTCACACCAAAAGCTTTCATATCTGCTGTCTATTCTAGCTAAAACAGGTGCTACAGATGAGCTGAGACCTCAGATCATGCCAGAATTATCTTATCATCTTTTGCCACTATAAAGCAGATTAAATTCATTAAAATTAAATTGAAATTCATTCATTTTTGGAATTAACTAATGCTACTGTGCAATCTGTTACTGTTGCCATTTCACTGACATTTGAGAATTAATGGAATCCCGTGTAAGACAAAATGTCAGGGTGAGGAATGTGGTGGTGAAAGGGCACAAAAAATATGTTTGCTATGTCATTTGGAAAACAAAGAGATAAACATGCTACAGTATTTCTCTAGTAAAGAGCAAATACATTCTCGACGCAGTACACAGGTGCGTGAGAATTTCTTACACTTGATTTAATGAGCTGTTCTCTTGGATCAGATAAGTCTTATCAGATCTGTGCTTGAATTGTTCTGTATAAACATCCAAGATAATCTGAGTGTGTGTGCACGTTTGTGCATGCCTGTGTGTCTGTGTCCGCATATTAGAGTGTAGAATAGGTGGTTGCATGTTTATATAGGACAGATCTAAGAACTAAGATCAGGTTTTTTTTGGGGCAACGGAGACTGTGATTGACAGTCTCTCCAAATTCACCTGAGCGTGTGTCCCAGGTGTGAGCACTCACTCAGTTCATCAGCATGGCCTCGGTCAGGTGCATACCCCATGTAGTGGAACCCTATCTCTATGCATCACAGTATACAGATCATGTTTTAATCCTGTAGGGATTTGTGCGAAAACAGCACATCAAAAATCTCTGTCTTTTCATGCAGCATCTGAATTCAAGGACCACCTGGTTTCTCCTAAGCCTGGTCTTTGCTTCAGGTCTGCCTTTATTAAAAACAAACAACATCAGCAAATTCACATTATCGTGTCAATTTCCATGTGTCACTGTCTTAACTATCTTGCTAATATCCGACTATGGAAGAATTATGAAGTTTATTTAAACTGGATTAAACAAGGATTAAAAGAGCTGTAGCCATCAAGAGTCATCAAGTCATTGGACTGGACCTCTTATGATGTGTGTGTGTAATAGATGCCTTTTGATTTTTTTAGTGAATTATTGTACTAATATTATGACTTGCTTTGTAAGAAAAAACTTCCAAAACGTCCTTTTTAAGAAACAGTCGTACCTAGTTTGACTATCATTTGGTTGGCTTCTAAGATTGTCTTGTCTTGTGTTGCTGTTTGGTAAATTTGTCTTATCTTATTTATTTCCTAATTTGTGAAGCACTTTGATCGACATTGTTGTTTTTAAATGTGCTATATAAATACATTTTGATTTGATTTTGATTTTTTTAATTCAAATAGCTTAAGTTCATCTAACATTTTCTTCCATTTGAGTTACTTCAACTTATTATTTTCGATCAACTTCAGCTATTTTGCATAGTAAGTGCCTAATACCTAAAAATATCATTGAATTTTACTTATTCAATTTAATTACATGGCAATCGTCTTTGGAAGGTTTTGATGCCTTGTGTCAATTTGACCCCAAACATAAAAGCTGTAAGTCTTTATTCTCATATAATTTAGATTCTTAGAAATCAAAATGTAGTTGTTGACCAGTTTTTGCACTTACATCGTGCACAAAGTTTAACAAATAGTTTTCATTGTGTTTTTAGCCACTGAAGACTCTTTGAAAGTCCAGAAATAATAGGTGGCTCTCAGTTATGTGCAATACTGCAGATTTTGGTATGGATAGAATCAAGTACATATAGGGCCAGTATTGACGATACCAGTATCAATACTGATACTTTTATTCTATAAAAGCAGCTTATGTAGGGGAGGGCAGTGTATCATGATTTATGACATGAATCATCAGACATTTGCAAACACATTTTAACGACCACTAAATGAAAATGCTTTTTATGCATTTTGAAAAAAAAAAATAATTTCACATATTTCAGTCAGGTACATACTGAACTTAGATAGGATAGAAACAAAGTATCAAATGTGTCACACTAGTATTGATCCAATACCAATACTAGCGTTGTTATCAATGCTTTCGATATTTGAATCGATCTACCCACCTCTAATGGCTCTGCATTCATCACTGTTGAACGTTGCCAACATTGTTTGTATCAAAGTAAATATTCAAATGTTCTTTAAATTTTTCTTTTTTCCAAACCACTTTAGTGAAATTTCAAAAAAGCAATTCTCCTTTAGTGGCAGCTAACAGCTAATAAGCTAATAGCTAATAAGCTAACACAGCCACTTTCTGGTTTGCTAACCGACCTAGTTCTCCACAGTAGCTGAGACAGACTGCTAAATTTTTAAACCATAGACAGTGTTATTCTAAAGTATTTGATTTTTTTTTCTTTTACAGTTTTAAGGTGAAGGAGTTAAAGAACATTTTAGAACTGATGAAAATGGCCAGGAGTAGTTAGGTAAGCGACACGAGCTGGTTAAACCAAAGAGAAGTCATCATAGCAAAGATGCTGGCAGGTCAAACCTTGAAGTAACCCTTACACTTTGCTGTATTGTCAACTTGCTCTTTTTCAGTAAAGGTGTACTACACCATCAACGATGTTCATGCAGAGCATGTCCAAGACATTCTACGCCAAATTTGACAGCTGTCTTATTCAACTAATAACTTTATTTAAATATAAGGCTGGTGGTTTAAGTATGTCAGCAAAGGTTTTGGCTGAAATCTAAAACTTTCACAATTGTTACGTCCCATCTGCGAGTGGCCAGGCCATAACACAAGGGAGATCCATCCTCGTTAGACTACAAGCAGCACATCACACAACTGATTGCATTTAATAATGATTTATTTACAATGAGTTGATTCCTAAGGTGATTTGACACAAAAAGAAGAACTCATTACAACTTCAGGGTGGACCTAATGCCAAAACAACAAACAAAAAGGGAGCCTATCTCGGGGATTTAACAAACTTACCTGCTGAACAGAGTTAAACCAAAAGATAACAACTTACCTCCCCAACTAAGAAAAACAGGAGAAAACTATAATGAAGCAAAAAGGCAGTCCACCCCTACATACTCCAGTATAAAGCAAGTAACATCAAACAAGTAACAGTAGCTGAGCTGCGCAGAGGATCAATCCACCGGTGAGCGAAGGCTGCGTCATCAAATACATTGTCTCCATGTTGTTAGCCAATCCGCATGAACTGTCCCCTGGATCCACCAATGACGGAAAGGCGCCTGCACACTTAAATCTGCATATGATACAACATTATGACAGCAGTTGTAACACAATGGAAAGAAATTTAACATGAACCTCAAAGTGAGGTTTTGAATTCTAGCATTAGTTCACTTTGTTTTCTTATTCCTCTTCTTCTTCTGCCTTTCAGCTCAGTCTTCAACAAACTTTGTCCACACTATCCCTCCTCTTTATATTTACATTTTACAACTTGAGATTGAGACTCAGAGTCTGAATCACTGCATCAGAGCCAATTATCATGTTTTTCATGTTTTTTTTGCTTTTGTTGTATTAAAAAGTTAATGTTTTAACAACTGGACTACAAGAAATTTTTGATGGTCATTGTTTTGAATATGAATGTTAACCAAACATTATTATGTTAGTGGTGGAAGCCAAGAAAATACTGTCCAACTAAAGAAATGCACTTCAGCTGTTAAATTCAGCAGTACTCAATTCGATTAGGCAATCAGTTGCTTTATTTTTTCATGTTTTGTGCGACATGTCTTTGAGTTTTCAAAGCTAATGTTTGACTATTGTTTAATTAAAAAGGATTACAAAAGTGGGCAACAAATATTGAGTTTTGCTAAACTGTAAAAAAAAAGGTTAAAGGTTAGAAAAAAGATAATATGCAAGAAAAGTCAAACAATTAGATGACCCTTTAAGAGCATGCTCTTGGTGAGAGTTGGAAGGAAAAACTCCCTTTTGACAGGAAGAAACCTCCAGCAGGGGGTTCAGATAGGACCAGCCATCTGCCGCAACTGGTTCAGGGTGAGGGAAAGGTAGACAGAACCAAAGACACTATGAAAGACTAAAAGACACTGACTAAAAATAACTAAATGCCAAAATGATGTATAAACACAGAAGAAGAAGAGTTGAAGAAGAAAAACTCAGTGCATTACGGGGAGCCCACTGCTGCGAGGCCTATTGCAGCATAAATAAGGGAAGATTCAGGGTCACCTGATCCAGCCCTAACTGTATGCTTTATCAAAAAGAGAAGTTTTAAGCCTAATCTTAAAGGTAGACATAGCATCTCTCTCCCAAATCTAGAGCCAGAGCTGATTTCACAGAGGAGAGGCCTGAAAGCTGAAGGCGCTGCCTCTCATTCTAATGTTAAATACACTAGGAACCACAAGTAAACCAGCAGTTGAGAACATAGTGCTTTATTCAGGTGACTTAGAACTATCAGGTCTTTGAGATAAGATTATTCAAACCTTGTAAGTGAGGCAAGAGATAGTATGTAATAACTGAGTAATAACAAAACTGTAACTGATGCGTGATTGCTCAGTTTAGTACAGCATTACATTACTGCTTTACAGAACAATGTAATATGAGGACAATGTAATGTGTTACACCCAACACTGCACATGGCATGTGATAAACAAGCTAATAAAAAAAAACCATTCTTCCACATCAGGCGATCTTTGTTGACACTCAGTGTTACAGAACATTTGAGTTTATAATTTGTTTAATTTTCAAATTCTGATCAAGAGAGGACCAATACGAATCTTCACAGCAACACTGTGTTGATCGTTGCGTTCTCCCTTTTAAACTTAAACCACCTCAGTCTGACAAGGTTTCCATCTAGTAACTACATTCACAAACCAGATGAGATGTGTAAGCATGAGGCTCCTAACTGGTTCCATTAATTGAAAATACCAGGAAAAAGAAAATGTTGCCTTTTACAAGCTGAGAAAAGCAATGTCCTTATCAACTGTTACTGGGGGAAAAGCTACATCAGCATTCAGCTGAAGCGCCTGAGCAGTGTTTCAGAGCCATGTCTCTGCATGCGTAGGATGATGGATCTCCTGCCCCACTACAGTTGCCATGTCCACATACAAACATCACACCAGTATTTCCTGCCTCCTCTTTGCGTATGTAGGCTCAGGCTGGTATGCAGAGTGAGACATTCCTTTGTATAATGTTGGTTCGGAGGGTGAAAACCAAACTACAAAGTGACGCACGACACTCAGTGACTCACCTGCTCGGCTGGTTGATGTTATTGTTTTCTTTTAAGGCAGATATGTTCCAAAGACAGTCAAGTATGGAAGGCTGAACACGCCTCAGTTATCATCAGTCACTTAAAATATGTAAAATAAAAATACTCTCCAGCAAGATGGCTTTCAGACGGTTAAACAGTTGCTTGTATTTATAACTGTTCAATAACTCGTCATTAAGCTTAACATCAGAAGGGTGCTTAAGCAAATGCTGTTGGTTATTTTCCCACATTGTGTGTCTGTGTGTGTGTGTGTGTGTGTGGTGGGGGGGTCCTCAAAAGGAAGATTATCTCATCTCGATTAAGAAAACTGGGGAACACCTGCCAAAATACTAGTTACATTAGTACATACCAAAAAGAGAGCAAAAGAGAGAGGGAGTGTGTGTGTGTGTGTTTTCTTGTCTGCCAAAGTGATAAGCAGATCAGATAAGCTGCATGTAAGCATAGTCATGGCGGTGGAAGGCGAGTCGCACGCCATGGGCTCTTCATATCTCAAACACATTCACTTTACCTGAATTTATTTTATTTATATGCATGCATATGTTGCTGCAGGATTGTGAGCATCCTTTACATAAGAACACGTATACCCCATGTTTGTGTGTGCCGGCATGGGGTGTCTAGCATGAGAAACGCAGCAGGAGTTTTGGTCTGTCGCTCGGCAAAGTGAAGGAGGGGGAGCAAGGGGGAGGCCAAGCTGTGATAACAAACTCCATTTACTTCAGAAATAACAACACAGCACTTAGAGTGAAACACGGTCTCTCTTCCTCTGAGAGCCACTGATCTGCCCGTCAAAGAACTTAGACTCATTTACTGTCATTAGCTGTTACGTCACAGGAAGGAGTCCTGGCTCTGCTTCAGAATGGATCACTTATCATCTTATTTGCACTTTGTACACAAGGACACACCTGCACATGCATGCATAGACCCAGAAAATAAAAATAAAAAAGAAAGTATTCTATCTTTAAGAGTATATTGAGAAGTATTTTGAACTGTTTCACTTTTTCAGCTATATCCATTAAATAACCCCAGGACACCCAGCCCAATGTCACTCCTGGGGCATCAGTTAAGGCCATTTTTGTCAGAAGCATCTGGGATCAGGATCCTTTGGCTTCAGCAAAGTCATTCTGCTGCCTAGTCTCACATCACATCCTGCCATCCTGGATTTATTCATATAAACATTGTGACTGAAAAGAGGACAGTAGATGTGAAGGGCCTCATGAGAAGTCTCCCAGCAGCTTGAGCATATAGCAACAGGATAAACCTTATCAAACTTTATCAAAGATTTATATAATAATTATAATAAAAACTGCAATTAATCTGTATTCCAGAATATGGTTCAAAAAGTTGTTGTTTTTTTCCTACCATACATTTGCTACTTTTGAAAAAGTTGATGAAAACATGATCTGCTAGGATTACACATTTTAGTCTTGGTTTCTTCAAGGGCAGTGGCAGGACAATGCCTATCTTTCTCTATTCATAAATTTCCTATGGATTTCTAGTAAAAAGCAACACTTTGGGTGTGTTTATAAGTGACACGAACAATTCTCATTTGAAAAAGTCAGAATTTCATGTTGTTTTCTTAGCAGAGTACTCCGAGTGTAAGGGCCTTGAACAAAAACTTCTGTACTGTAGCAGAGGCGTATCAATTTCCCATAAGTTTCCAGCCATATTTAGATCACCCCTCAGAAGAAGAGGTATAAAGATTAGAGATGATTTAAGTTTTGTGTACTAGTGATTAAAGGCACTAGCCTAGACTAGCCACAACCTTTGCCCTAGTAAAAATTACTGTCAGGCTGCAGAAAAGCTTTGTTATGCCCTCCAGGTTTGGCATCTATAAAAAACCAAACTCACCATGAACTGTCGTTGGCAATTTAGTATTAAATTATGTGGTTTTCAAATTAGATATATTAGCCGATATATTTGTCTGTGAAGGTTCTCAGTCATCCAGGTCATCGTAGTCAAAGGAGCTTGCAAAGAAAAGCGTCTGGACTTCTTTAAGTTACTTGAAGACGTTTCACCTCTCATCCGAGAAGCTTCTTCAGTTCTAAGGTCAAATAGTGGGGAGTCCCAGATTTAAACCTAGTGGGAGTTTCCCCCCACAGAGGGACAAAAGGACCCCCTGATGATCCTCTAATCGCCTGAGCCAAGGTGTGAAACTGGGTGTGGGTCCCAATCAGCCAGAGTTTCAGGTGAGCTCATTGTGAAACCTGGCCCCACCTTAACATGTGATTTCCTGAGGTCAGATGGCCCAGGATGTGAGGAGAGCGTTAAGGCGTCTGGGGAGGGAACTCAAAACTGGATTATAGATGGCAGAGAGTTGGTGTCGTAAACCCCCGCCTCTGTTCAAAGATGGTCGCTCACAGTGGACATAGATGGCTTCTTTCACTCCTCTTTCAAACCATCTGTCCTCTCTGTCCAAAATGTGAACATTGGCATCCTCGAAAGAGTGTCCTTTATCCTTAAGATGCAGATGGACTGCTGAGTCTTGTCCTGTGGAGGTGGCTCTTCTGTGTTGTGCCATGCGCTTGTGAAGTGGCTCCCCACCATTTGACCTTAGAACTGAAGAAGCTTCTCGGATGAGAGGTGAAACGTCTTCAAGTAACTTAAAGAAGTCCAGACGCTTTTCTTTTCAAGCTCCTTTGACTAGCCGATACATTCAAAACTGATTTTGTGAAATAATTAACACAAATTGCTTTCACTGCTTATACCTTATATACCTGGTATGTGCGGGGCTCATTATGTTTAAGTCCTAGGGGATCATTGCTTGAATGCTTTTCTATGGACACTGCCAAGCACAAACAAACAAACAAGTAAACAAAACAAAACAAAAAAAAACAACAAAGATTTGGAGTGCCTTAGCAATTTGGTTTGGTTCAACTGGCGAGTTTCATTTGTTATTTCCGATATTAGCAGCCACAAACTGAATGCACAAAGGGCAGAAATGAAAAATTGTGTTGTTATTAAGTTACAGTATACTCTAATTAAAAAACACTTTTTTTTTTTTGCTTCACTCCTGCTTTTGGTTCTCTCTTTCCCATTTTGACCAGTGACAGAATGGCACGGACATCATAAAGCAAACAAGCATACCATTACAGGTCAGCTGCAGTTTAGAGGTCAGCAGTCAGTAAGAGCAATGATGTTGTCATTGTAATTATGACTAGGGGTGCAACGATATTCGTATCGATATTGAACCGTTCGATACAGTGCTTTCGGTTCGGTACGCATATGTATCGAACAATACAACATTTGTAATTTATTTTATCAACTTTCCTTCTGACGATGCTGTCTGTGTTGAGCGCTCAGTGAATCTGCGTTCGACTACTCCGCCTAGGCTGCACTGTCGAGCGCAGATCCACTGAGTGCTCCACACAGACAGCATCATCAGAAGGAAGAGCGCAGGGCAAGCTAGCGAGACAGAAGTTAAGCTCTCCTTGCAACATGGCAAATTGAACCTCCCCCACTCTCATTCAGATCTGGCGTTTAGAATTATTTTGGTTTTCATGTGACGTATGACCCTGAAGGTAAGCGCGTCATGGACTAAAGTAAAACAGTATGTTGGATGTGCTACGCGATGCTTAATTACATGGGTGGGAGCTAGTGTGTTAGCGCAGTTAGCTCGTTAACGTGTTGGCCGTCTAGCCCCATGCACGGGGCTATCAGGGGTAGCTCGTTAACGGAGATTTGCTGTGTTGTGGCGTTAAGGTCATTTTAACGAGGTTAACCTGAAAGCACTAGTGGGAACACAACGAATATGACTGCACATTTACACCGACATCATCCTAGTGCAAAGACAAAAACAACAAGCACGCATGCTACAAACTTTACCCGAGTCATTTAGACAGCCGTTAGCACATGATTCTCCTTATGGGGACCTGATATGTTTAATATGCTGCTGAGAATATAGTCCAGAAGAAGCGTATAGTATAGCTTTTATTTTGGAAAGAGCCATTTCTCTGTAATAAACTCTTTTCCAAAGATGAGTGATTCCTCAATCAGATACAGGGCTCGCAAAATCGCTAGCCCGACGTCCTGGGGCTAGCGATTTTTCCAGTCGGGTGCCAAAATCTATCTCTGCCCTGCCCGTCGGGCTATTGTAGGAAGGAAAAATATATGTCAGTGCTTTTGCATTCTTTCGGAAATGTAGCTGGGTAATTATGTCATTGGCATCGGTGAGCCACTGTCAATATGTGACATATTGAAATCGCGTTTGAATTTGCGCTTGTTTTTTTGCTTTCACTTTGCAATCGCGCGAACTGTGTATAGAGAGCGACAGCACTGATTGGTGAGTGATGATAATTTGTGCACCAATTCCTCTGACATTGTCTTATTAATCGTTAGCTTACTACGCAAACATGACAAGTGAAATCTCCCGCAGCAAGCTTAAACATGTGAGAGGTTGATCGCGCAGAGAATCGCTGAGCGTTATGTGAGTGCCTGTGTAAAAGCAGCAGGACATATATTTTAGTTCTGCTGAGCCAAATAAGACAGGTCAGGGTGAAGAAGTGACAGCCAAAGAAAAGCTTACCACAAAACGGAAAAGTTATGACAAATCAGACTATAAGGTAAAAGAAAGTGCAGCTTTATGGTTTCATGGACAAAAGAATTTCTGTGGCTGCAATATGATGAGCTATATAACCAGGGCTGCACATAAGTGGTCAGCAGGTGCGCATTCGCTGTCAAAATAAAAAACACGCACAAGGGTTAGGGTTAAATTTAAAAACTGTACTTTTGAGTTAAAATATATATTTATAATTTTAATAAATGACAAATTAAAAAGGCATGAACATTTTTTTTGTATCGAAAAAATATCGAACCGTGACACCAAAGTATCGAACTGAACCGAACCGTGAATTTTGTGTATCGTTGCACCCCTAATTATGACAGAAGATCAAATTGTTTAAACCTTTAAATCTGACTCTGGCATGTTGGGATCACTAGTTATTTTTCACCCCAGCGATGACAGCAGCTGTTCAAACCAATCAGAGAATGAACGTTAGTCAAGTGAAAAAAACTAAAATAAACATTAAAAATGATTGTTATTACTATTATTGATCCCCTGCTGAGTATGATGGATCAGCCTAAAACTACACAGGAGCTTATTAATGATCTGAAGGCAAAGGAGTCCACAGTCACCAAGAACATTGTTGGTAACACACTAGTATGATTGAAATCTTGCAGTGCCCACAAGGTGCAAGGAAATCTGTGGAGGGAGCTGGAGCTTCGACTTGACTCAAAATGAAACTACCATAAAAATGAGAGACTGTTGATTTCTTTGAAAGTGAGCAAACTTCCAAATTCAGCTGGAAGTTGAAATATTTGTTTCCTCCACTGTAAAACTGCATGTACAGAATCACCTGTCAATCCTGATAGAAAGTTTTCAGACTCGTTCGCCTTTTTTGCTGTTTCAGAATTCCCCAGCGGTTTTGAATTCCCTGAGTGCCACGTCTCTCTCTCTCACAACGCTTTAAGTCGCCTGAATGAGGTAATTCTGAGCAGTGATATTACAGGTAAACACGAGTGAGTTCTTGGAACCCATTCATCAGTCATAACTCTGTCACTCTGGCCGATATAGACTGTATGCTCTCTCTCTCCCAGCAGGGCAGCCAACGTGTTCGTGATTTTCTACACGTAATGTTGGACAAGCACCCTGGTTAAACGGGCAGTAATAAAAGAAAAGCAGAGGAGAATAAAAACGAGAAGGGCTTTGCAGATACAGCTAAATGCTAAAAAGTTTCAATTCATGTTGTTTGAGTAAGTGTATTTATGTAATACATGTAACCCAGAATCACACCTGAATTGGCAATAATCATTGTATATAAAACTGAAATGCTGATATCATGTTAATATAATATGCTACCTTTATTCAAGGCAGGTAAACTTTTCCAGGCTTGCAAGTTGACTGTGTGCTCATGTGGGACACAGATTACAGTCAATCAATTCATCATATTTCTGTGCACAAAGTCAAGCAAGCAAGTGTTGTATGCTGTACACCTGAGATAGGATGATGAATACCTATTTAGACTCCTTCAGCTGCTATGCGATCTGCAGTAGCAGCCTTTTATTTAGATGTCGCCGAAGAGCTGAACCCTCTAGCCTGTCTGGTGTATTTACACGGTCTGTCAGGTCTTGAGAGACAGAAATCTTTGGAGGCATTCCTTCACATTCCTTCCAAAGAGTGTCTGTTGGGAGTGGAGGTTAATAACATAGGTGACTATGGCTGTGGTATGTGTCTATCCATATGCAAGCAGGTTGATAATAATATTGCTCAATCAGCTGTGCAAATGCTCACAGATATATTGGGGTGGGATGAACACACACCTCAGTGTACACTCCTATCATCAGTGTCAACTTTCATAATGATTTTCATTCCATACAAATGCCTCATGCCTTTTCTAGTTTGAGAATTTCTTTGTGTTTCACAGCCTTCAGTGAAGACTTGTAGCAAAGTTTCTGAAAATTAACTTCTATGTTATTTTGGTTATAGCAATAAACTATAAATGGTTGCTTTGAAGACACTGCGACCACTTGGGGTCATTTGTCCTCTTTGAAACAGAAATAAGGCGGGTTGGTCAGACCGATTACTGATTACTATTACATGTAATCTGTGAAAATATGGTGATATGGTGAATAATAGGGCCCCATGTTATCTTGAAGACCTCATAGTACCATAGTATCACCTCAATAGAGCACCTTGCTCTCAGACTGCTGGTATACTTGTAGTTCCTAGGATATTTATAACTAGAATGGGAGGCAGAGCCTGCAGCATTCAGGCCCCCTTTCCGTGGAATTAACTCCCTCTCTGGATTCAGGACACAGACACCTTCTCTAATTCTAAGAACAGGCTTAAATTTTCCTTTTTTGATAAGGCATATAGTTAGGGCTGGATCAGGTTGTAAAATGTTTGTATTGTGATTGTAAATCCAACAAGAGACAGTGGTTGAAAATTAGTGATAGCTACAGGTGCATTACATCAGCTTCAAGTTCTATACTTGGACTATGTTAAACTGTACGGTCCCATTTAAATAAATAAAGAATAAAGGTGATCCTGAATCCTCCCTTAGTTATGCTGCTGCTATGCTTAGTCATGCTGCTGGGGGATTCCCATGATGCACACGATGAGTGTTTCTTCTTCACTCACCTTTTTCACTCACTATGTGTTTATAGATCTCTTTGCATTTAGTCAATAGTTATTATTAATCACTGGCTCTCTTCCACAGCGTGTTCCCTCACCCTGAGCCTGTTACGTTAGATGGCCGCTCCAACCTAAACCTGATTTTGCTGGAAGTTTGTTCCAGTTATAAGGGATTTTTTTTCTTTCCACTGTCACCAAGTAAGTGCTCGTAGGGGGCTGTCTAATTGTTGGAGTTTTCTTTGTATTATTTTAGTGTCTCTTCCTTACTGTATAATGCTCCTTGAGGCAACTATTGATTTGAATTGACAATAGCAAATCTTTTCCTGTCTACAAACTGTACACAGGAATTCACATTAAACAGAAATGTACTACTTACATTCCGAGTTCAGCCAAAACCTACAGATTTAAAACGGAAATTCTTCAAAATGACACTCAGCACTCAGCAATATTCGTATCATGTAGGATTATAAACAGATTTAACCGGCTGGCAACCAGTTGAGTCAAATGCCCTAATGCAAAAAGACAAATCACTGACAAGTTGTGCCACAACTGACTGGAGAATGTCTGAGACTTATTACGGTCAGTTGGAGCGCAATTCTTTTCCTCCTACCAGCTCCACAATTTAGCATCAGCTTCAGCAAAGGCCTGATCTTCACTCTGACAGCTATTTGCATGGCAGACTTAGAAACTGTGACTGATTTACCAGGCTGTGTAAAGTTAAGAGATCAGGTGGGTTGGGAGGAGCAAGCAATCCTATATAAAGCACCTTGAGGTGACTTGTGATTCATCACTATATAAATAAAGTTGAATTGAATTAAATTGAACTGAAGCAAATGGATTAATCTTTGCAAGTGTCCCGTTAACTCTGGTGCAAGATCCAACATTTTATAAAACACACTGACATAACGTCTGATCTGTTTGTTTCTTCCATGAACTCATGCTTGAACAATGTCATTTAGATCTATGCTTCCTGACAAGCGTTTTTTAAAAGGCTAGTTACAGATGTCTAATGCTTCCAAGAGCATAAAACAACGTAAAGTATAATAGAACACTTGAGTTTCATTGGCTTTTAATCATTTCTGTTGTTTTTTGGAAATGGAAGACCCAAAGCCAAGCTTGTAGCTCTGATCCGCATCCATTAACATCTCCAACACACAGTGGTACAGTACTTTCTGTTGACATTTGTCCATTCTCTGACATGAATGTAATTCCTGTTTTTGTGACCGTCCTCAGTGTCGCTGAGAATGCGCTGACATCCATGAGGTCATCTGTTGACATTGCTTAGCCTCACAGTCATGTCAGATGCTGCCTGGAGTGTCATTGTCTTTAAGGAACCACAGTGACCCGAATGAACCTTGACTGCTTACTGGATGAATGGCACCAGCAGTAGGCAGCAATCAAGCACACAAATCAGCTAAACAAGCCCACAGATAAATGCCTTTAAAAGTACCTTTGTAGACACACAAACACACACACTCAAGCTGGAGCATGACAGGTCTGCATCGCCAGGTTGTTTGGCTATAACCTATCACTATTTGCAGACCTGTAAACAATATTTTGAACTCAGGACATGAATGGAGAAGCTGTTTTCTTTTAAAGCTTCACATTTTCAATGCATGTTTAACTAACAGCAAAATATGCTGAGAAACACACACACACACATAGAAGGGAAAAAAGGAACAGCCAGATACACACACACAGTTTGTATGCAAAGACTAGAACAGTGCTGAAATGACTCTACCCTACACAGATTACCTCTCATCTCTGTCAATGGAAGGTTTTCCCCTCTGATATCGGGGACCTTCTTTTGGGCTTTTAAGTAAACTAATCTTTGGGCAAATACCACAGGCTGTTTCTGATGTTGGCACATAATAGGAAGTCTTAATATATCTGAATGAGAGCAAACAGACTGAACAAGAGGCTCACTGGAAGTTTGGGATCAAAGCTTTGGGGCACAAAGGCAGAGATTTAGCATGTTAAAGTGATCGTCACTCTTTCACAGCCAAGTATTGTCTCTGTGTTTCTCTCCTCAAGTTCTCTGAATTCCTGCTCTGTGTAAAACGCTTATTGTTATCCGTGGGTTTTACCACCGCAAACCGTGTTCCTAAACATCTCTACTCTGCCTTTCAGGCTCCCCTCTATTGAAGTAAAGATTAAAAAACGAGAGAGCCGGGGAACATCAAACAGGCTAACGTTGTCAGTTCACATTTTGCTGTTCAGTTATTGTCAGCAGACTTGACCGAGTGTGCAGTGAATCCAAGCAGCTTGCAAAACACCTCTTTTCTGTGGTTGCGTTTTAAGTGGTTGTGGCCCCAGTTGCCATGTATACTGGGTGTGCTCCAGGTGTATTTGTACAAGATGCAGAGTTTCTGTGTGCACAGGCAGGTTCTCTCCTCATCTCAGCTTCATTTTTAGTCATAAAACTGTCTGATGATTTTTGGCGCTGGCGAGCCCTCAGCTTGTCGGCAGCAATCCCGATGCAAAGTGGAGGCCTTGCGCAACACCGGGGTTGAAATTATTTTGTTTCCAAGGCACCAGCCTTGCAGTTATCACAGCCCACATTTAACAAACAGGTTTCATTGTTGCGAGAGGGCCAATCTGTACGAGCCCTGTGGTTAATTTGATTTAGTTCGATCCATTCGAGGCTATTACACATCGCTTCCATCTGATCATATCTGATAACCGCCTGCGCTGCAGATTGTCCGTTCATTTATCTTTAGAAATCTCTCCCTCTACCTCCCTGTCACAGCATGTGGGAGGAATAAACCACTGTGATGTTTGTACAGCACACCTGTGCAAAGCAGGTCACACATTACCAGCTTATCTGAGTCACCGACCTGACTGACTGGTCACATTTATACATGATCCAAGTTTTTTTGAACTCATGGATCCAATTAGATAGCCAAAGGATTTCTTAAAAAAAGCACATATACAGTCATTTTTGAGTTCTTTTAACTCACATCATAGCTTTCTCTCCTGGTATCGCCGGTGCTTTCCAAACAACAACAAAAACAAAACAAAAAACTGAGCTGATTTCAGCATATTAGCCAGTCACACCCTGAAGCAACACAGTGAAAAGGATTTGTGCATCTCTGAAAAACAGGGAATCATGTCATCCAGCACAATGTACTCATAAAAAACAACACTTTGTCCCCTTTCACAGTGGAACCTCTGAATTATTTCTGAGCCTTTTTTCCTTCCAGGCTGGACCCTTGTGTTTTCTCTTTCTTCTAATTTGTATTTCTTCTTCGACATCATCCCTCTCCCTTTACTTTTCAGCAGGTTTCTCCAGCTCAGGAGCTGCTTTGTGGCAGATGGTTGTCCTCCCAGAGTCTTGTGACTCTGATCTCAGGATGGATTTAAACAAAGTTACGTGTACTTTTTTATTATTATTGAGACATAAACTGATCGCTTGTTTATAATTCTGACTGATTTCTTTCCTTCTTTTTTTTAACCATAAAAGTAATTATATAATAATAACAATTTCAATACAGGTGATGAATTAAATATATCCAGCTTGCTAAAAAAAACTATTCCTGCAAAAAAAGAAAACATATAAAGACCTGAAATAAAAACAAAGATTTTGCATATGAATTGTTCTTTCCCACCTCTTTCTTTATGAAACATCCGTTATTTCTATTTTAGCAGTTCTTTTAAACAGGGCCCGGGATTTTATTAAAAGACTGGCTTTTGTTTTCTTTTGATGGGATTAACTTTTGTGTTACCTTTCCTCCACATCTCCAACTGAGCTTTTAAACTCTTTTGTGTCCCCACCTGCATCTCAGAGTTTTCACCAGAGCTTGGCAGAGCTGATAGTGCTTCCTGGCACACAAGAACGTGTTATTTTTCTAAGGTCATGTTAAAGGATGCAGGGTAAAGTATGATGAAGCTGTGGCTGTTGCAGCATGCCAGGGAAGGTCATGAACCATGACTGAAATATTTTAGTCTGTTTCACCTGTCTGTTATTATGTGCGTATCACCCTGTGTTATTCCTGCTTGTCAAACAACAGACATCCATCCAGAGCAACAGAAACTAAAAGCCCTTTTGAACTTTTTCAAGAACCTGGGTTAAATTTGTGTCTTTCTGCTGCAGAGTGTTAAAGCAAACAACAAAAGGAAAGCCCCAAGCAAAGCCATCAGGAATAATTATCCCAAATTATCCCATAACAGCTTCTGACAATGGCTCAAGTACTGTATACACTAGATATAAAAGATTGACCTGGCCTGACTTGATATCCCCCATTAGTTTCTGGACTCCACATTTTTAAGCTTTTGATGCTTTCGCTGTCAATTTTGTTTTTTCGGAGCCAAATCAGACGTTATTTAGGTAAGAGGGTGGAATGCTAAGTCATCAGCTAATGCTAACTAGCTTGGTTAGCAAGCTAGATTCTTAAGCCATTACAAGTTAGAGGCACAGACACAAGATATCTGCTAGTTAGAGTTAAAAAATACCAGAATGT
This sequence comes from Aulonocara sp. 'chitande type north' Nkhata Bay, assembly GCF_057382095.1. Lineage (NCBI taxonomy): Eukaryota > Metazoa > Chordata > Actinopteri > Cichliformes > Cichlidae > Aulonocara > Aulonocara sp. 'chitande type north' Nkhata Bay. Next base: position 14,078,317 of record NC_141360.1, read on the forward strand.
TACTGACCAAAGCTGAAACAACAACCCAATTTCATGGGCTGTTTTGTATATTTTGCATATAATTACATTAAAAATTGTCCAAAAGGCATTAGCACCGCAAATGCAGTAGAAAAGTCAAGTTCAGTGACCAGAATAAATGGTGACAGGGTCTAGCAGACTAAATCTGCCACCACAGCTTTGTTATAAAAACAGAAATCATCTAGTCAAGTCAAGTCAGCTTTATTTATATAGCACATTTAAAAGTGCCGGCCAAAGTGCTGAACAGTGGAACAATGTAACCAAATAAAAGAAAGAATTAAGATAAATGAGGCAAAACGATTACACAACATCCAGACATCTGTTTTTTGTAAATAATAATAATAATAGATTGTTCGTTCCTGTAAACGTGTGTTTTTTTATTATGCGATTGTAGCATGTCGCTTTACAAGGATTGACTCAATTTTTGAGTCAGGCTCAAGCGGCAACTCCAAGAATTGCAGTTTGTAGCCGTTTCCATGTTGGCTTCAGTCCCAAAGGTGGCTTCATGGTCTGAAGGAAGTGAGAGATATGCAGTAGCTTTAATGGGTCTGTTTGGCATATAACAAGAGGTTTCGTGGAGACAGTTTTGTATTCAAGCCACACCCAAATTGTACTGAAGTAAATTAAATTTGGTTGCTCTTTCACTGACATCTTTCGAGCTAAGAAAGAAAAAGTACAGGCCATAGCATTGTTTGAGACATGCTGCATGATTTAGCAAGATTTTGTCTTCGTTTTATAGTTTTCAGAAATTTTATTTGCCAGTTTAAGTGTAGAGTTAATGGAAACAGTCCCTTGGGACAGGCAGAACAAGTGGTCAAACAGGTTCAAAACAAGTTCCAAGTTTACTTTACAGTTCTTATTAAATCAGTTATTTGGAAAAGAAAACAAAACCAAATGTACACAAGAACCACTACACAAACTTGTGACTCCTTTGTAAACAACCATTACATGCTGTGGAGCTACTTTCACTTCCGTGTCATAGGTGTGAGCACAGTCAGTTTTAACCTGTAGTGACAGTGTTAGCTAAATGAATCTACATTTTGAACTGCATTTTCGGTTTTACTGCCTTTATGCTTTTGTTTCTTCTTCTAATGAACTCATCTGATTATGCGTACAAGAAGAAACCAGTATGATGAAATAGGATCCAAGCTGTGAAAAAGAGAAGTCATAAAGTCACTTTTGGAAAGTCATTAATAGAACCAACACACTAGTCAAAACAATTAAAAGGCCTCCATATATGGAAAGTGAAGGAAACTTCCTGTGTTGCGAAACCAAGGAGTTTGTTTGTATCTGTTTTTTTTTAATTTCAGGTAAATAACTGATGATTCATTTTCCTGAGCATTCATTTCCTTGCCTACCTGTGGCTTCAGGTTGCCACCTCTAATCGGCATGTTGCCCTCTGTTTGCACCTGAGCTGCCAGGTTACATCAGACAGACAAACACACGCATTCACATTGGCAAGAGTGCGCCTCAGCTGGCATCCAGAGATGGGTTACGGCTTGCCTGTGTTTTATAGTTGCATTTATTTACCACGGAATACTCCAAGTTTCACCCTGATGTGCAGTGAGCACTCTCCCAGGGGTTCACAAAGGGTTTAGCCAACCTGCGACTACAAATGTATAAGCATGCATGCGTCTGTGTGTGTGTTTACTAGCCCTGGCGTTTCTGAGTGTGTGTTTGCACGTATAAACAGGTGAGCCACAGAGTGATTATGCTGTCAACTGCTGCTGAGTCATTCACATCTACACCAAGTTAATTAGAGATGGCAGAACATACCTGGGTTTTCACACACACATAAATGGACACGTACATACACGTATGCAACCGCGTAAAGCACAAAAAAATTACAGTAAGGGAACAAGACAATAGATAAAAATAAACTTGCGTGCCATCGGTTGGTGTACACTGAACATGTTGACAATGTTTGACATTGTCAGCCAAGGTACACGTGTATGCACACCTGTATGCATTACATGTTTGGGTGTTACTTTTTCCAAGGAAAGCCCTATGATTTCTCAGTCAAACATGCTTCTGAGTAATGCATCAGGTTTCTGAGAAATAAAATAGTTTATTGTGCCACTATGTGAAGCTATATATGAAATAAAAACCAATTTTTACATGCGTAATTGGCTCTTAGAGTTTAACTTCAAACTTAGAAAGTCTTGAAGTTTTCTTAAGTTCTAAGAACACATGCTTTGAGACTGGTTGGCGACTGTTCCACAGGTCATGAAGGAAAATGCGTATTTCCAAACTGGTTGTAAGTAGTTGCTGGAGGTTGATAGACGTCATTGTGAAATTCACGCGAGCCATGAGAGCTGTCAGTGTCCACTGGCAAACTTTGTTCACTATGAAAACGCGTATATTCTGCAAATGTTGGTAAATGTTTCTCGAGGTTGCTGGCAGTTGCTAGCATGAATTCGACCACATACAGTGCTGCACCAAAAACCTTCTTGCGATTGCTATAGATGTACTAGGTTGCCACAGTTTCCAGTAGTTTAAATAGAAGACATCAACTTTTCTGCAAACATAATATCACCAGACAGAAATAGTTAAAAGTGCCATGAAAACTGGAAACGGACACCATTCACCTTCAAAATAATAAAATAAATAAATGTAGTGCTATCAGCGTTAATCTTATTAAAGTGACGTTAATGCCAATTAACGCAGCAAATCTCCATTAGCGCGTTAGCGCCGTGCAGCCCCATGCATGAGGTGATCCATGCTAACTCACTAACAGAGATTTGCCGTTTTAATGTGGTTATGGCGTTAACGTCATTTTAACAAGATTAACGCTGAAGGCACTAAATAAATGATCATTTGAATAAATACATGCATAAATGCAGAGTCTTTGCAGACAAGTCTCCGTCTCCTATAAAAAAAATACTGCATCAATTTTCTACTGACCAAAGAATTAACAAGGTTGTTTCTGGTGCAGCACTTTCTTCGTGCCTGATTTTACCTAGCAACAAATAGCAATCACTTGCCTAACACTTGAGGACTACATATTTTTCCCTACTATTTGGCAACTGCCAGGGTGTTGCTGCTGCCCGTTTGACTTGGGCTTTAGTAAGGGAAATGTTTAAAAAGACAGGACCCAAAATATATTTAGCACATTTTAATGCAAAACATGAGGCTTTGCAAAAGTCGGTGTTCTAGGACACATGAAAGTCTCCCAGTTATTTTTAACTTTCTGGAGCCCTCAAGCAAACTTGTCTGGCTGAATATAGCTGACATGAATAGTCAAAATAATAATAATAAAAACCCTTCCCTGTAGTTTTTAAAACACGTTTGTCTGTCTGGCAGAAGTGAGGCATTTGGGATATTTTTGGAGGTGGATCAATCTCTATCTGGTGCTGTAGTGAATGTGAAGCAGCATGACACTGTGTGGGACTGAGTAAAAAACAAACAACAGTGTGTGTGCTCATGGTGTGGCTTACTGATGTGAGTTTAATAGTTTTTTGAACACACGCTCCGTTGCCCAGAGGAAAAAGAAATGTTTGCTCTAGATACACGTAGTACGTTATTAACAGGACCAATTCTTTCTTTATTTTTTATATTTTTATAGAACTTATAAAAGACAACAGAAGTACCTGATGCCCCCAGCCTTATTCTTGAATGTTACTTTTCAGTAGGACTTTAAAATACAAGCCTGTTACTTATGGTGTCATTTCCCAAACTCTTTCAAAATTTAGGATGCAATTTTCAGTAACTAAAAATGTGTACAGTAAAACAGTCTTTTTTGTCTTTGTTCCAGTAATGGTAATTAGATGACAAGGTTTCCAGTTTCCAGAGAGGAAGACCTAAACAACATATTGTATTGTTATCATTGCAAAATAATCTCCTTTGAGCACCCACAACACCCTGTGGTCATTTTGTCACAGACACCAAGTCACACCTATGAGAATTATGCCAGGACAACAGCCATTCATGTCTGAGTTTCATCTGGCCTTTATAAATATACAGTGACTCTTTTCTCAAAGGTGATCATTAAATTTGAGCTGGTTGCCAAAAATAGACACACGCAGGCAAGCCTCGCTTCCTAAAAATGGGACATAGCATATAGCCGAGGTTATATTTTAACCGATGTCAGTTTTGTTTTTCCACAGTTTTCGTCAATGACCTTTTTTCTGATAAAAGCAAGAGGATAACTAAATAAAAAACTGATGAACCAGGACAAAACCTATGATATACTGACACTTTTGAAAACAAATAAAAATATTCTGGAAAGATGAGATCCAATCAGAACTAATTTGGTTGTGTAGAGAGCCGGAAGGTGTTTGGAAGTTATCCAATCAGAAGTAATCTCCTTGAGCAGAAAGGTTAGGCAACTCGCTCCCACATTTGATATCAAGTTAAAATAAGATGCTTTGCAAACCATATGCAGCAACTCTCACTGGTAAAATCTTTTACACTTTATATTTTAGTCAAGTGTGTAGACTTAGATTTAGTCTATGATAATCTTAAAATGCTTAGACTGAAACTGAAGTGAAACTAAATTTTCTGTCAAACTTCACACTGATTTTAATCATTTCTTATAGCACATATGATTTTCTACATTTAAACAAAAAAATTGATAATTGCATCCTAATGCCTTCTCACATGTGCTATTACAGCAATTTTCATATAGCTCAATGCTCTGTTATTGATAACGAGTGAAGAGATTGTAATGTTATTTGAAACATGAAACCTTCCTGGACTTTCCTGGTTGCCTACAACAGCATATGGACTGATTTGTATGTGAAGTCTTTCCATGAAAACAAAAGGATATGACATTTATGTTTCCTCATCTCAGTGCCTCTTGTTCGCTGCTAACGGCGAGCAGTTAGCCCAAGTATGTGTGAAAAGGAGGTGAACTGCCATTTACGCCTATATAGCAGTTTTCTAATCTTACTGTAGATTACAAATCATATTAAATCATACATTGTTGCAGCACTTTATTCACCTCACATCCATGGCCAATTTAGAATCAAAAATTAAGCTAACATAAATGGTGGAGCAATGCCACAGTGACCAGAGAAAACGCCACACAGAAGTAGGGTTCAAATCAGGAACCTTCTTGCTGTGAGGCAACAGTGCTAACCACTCTACCTCTCCACTACCCATCAAAACATTGGCTTATTGTTTTCAAATTACTCTATCAGTAACATTACAAACTGTTGCCGCATTGATGTAGTGTAGCTATAGTGCAGCTAGGTTGCTAACTGTAGCTGTCACCAGCTAGTGTGATTAATAATTTTTAAATCTATTATGTCAGACTGTATTTATGATCAACATTAACAGTAACAGCCAAGGACAAAACAGTAGCAGTTATCCCTAGCTTTACCTTGGCTGCACAGAACGAATGAAGTGGGGTGGAGGAGGAGGCAGATTGCACAAATGAGTCTGAGAGGCAAAATGACAGAAGAGCAGTAAGATTTAACTTTTTCTCCCTTGGACGCCTTCTTTGGACACTAATCCTTGTTTCTCTTTAATAAACTGAGTGGTTTCTATCACATTTGGGGCCTTTCAGAACAAATTGTATCAGATGAGGGTTGATCTCTCCCTATACAGCTTACTGGGACTTCCCTTGGAAAGACCTGGAATATGTTCTAATGATCATAAAACCACATAGATATATATTGAGATGTCAAAACTTGTCACTAGTGGAAACAGGAAAGGTTGTCAAATGTAATTTTTATGGACAGAATTAAAACACATACTACCAAACATCCAGGAATGCAAGCAGATGAGCGACTACATATCTTCCTAACATGCATGTTTCATCACTTGAAAATGTTAAGCATGAACGCAATCAAAAGTATGCAGACTGCAAGTCACCTAATGGTGTCATTAATGACGTTTTTACTCTGTGCTGCATGCATATTGGAAAGCATGTGTCAGAGACTTGAAATTTGCTTGTGTTGTGTATTCAGAGTGAATATAAAGTGCTTTTGGTCAAAGAAACATATATTGTCCACAGGAGAAGCCTTATTACATAGTTTAAGCTGCAGTTCTGTAACAGCATGTAAAGAGATAACAATAAAAATATGGACTCTGTAGATTTGCAGAAGTGTCAGTGCCTTGTTTTTATCACTTCCAGATTGAAAAACTAAAAAGAATAAAATGCTCAAAATTAAAAGTATTAGTCTTAAAATATTAAAAGGTCCATATAACATAGTTGAGGTCTGTTCAGCCGTCTTTGTGTGTGTGTGTGTGTGTGTGTGTGTGTGTGTGTGTGTGTTATGCTGCATGGTATGATACATTGGAGAAACCCTTTTAGAGAGTTCTGAAGGTTTTCTGAGCTGATGACTGACTGGCATAATAACCCAGAGGAAATTTATAATGCCTGGATTTTCAATTGTAAACTAAAGAAAGGTGAACCTCTGTTTCACATTTCACTCGTTCAATTACAAGATGCATTTTTCATAACTCCTTGTCTTAGGTTTTCCCTGGGTGTGGATGGAAATACAGAGAACAGTCCACCCAAAATGTAAACAGCAGTTTCTCATTTCTTTGCCTTAATTTCAATGTAAACCAAACCAATCGCTCCCCCTGCTCGCGCTCAAACCACCAAACTTGATGGTTTCTTGGTGTTCCTTGCCCCAGGCCACCCATTTGGCATGTTGTACCACACTGTGTGGCTCTGTCTGTAGGTCCCGGAAGAAAAGCAGAGACACACAAAAAGCAACGAAATGTGTTTGCTTCTTCACATGTCAGGTTCCCTTGTGAAAAGCAGACTCTATTGATCTGGTTATAATTTTTGCATCCAACTCTGACAAAACAAGAGGTCTGGAGTGATATTCAGTTTCAATGCCTCTTTGTAGTGTTTGTAACGGAAAATTAATGCATCACTGAATTCAGCTCTTTTGCAACAAAGGAACACTTTCTTATGTTGAGCTCTCACTCGGTAGTTGTTGTAGGTGAATGAACAAACTGACAAAACTAATGGTTGTTTTCTACAGTAAACTGAGGGTCAAGAGTGTATTTACCGTAACTATGATATTCTAATTAATGGAATATGGATCGTCTCTAAATAATGCAGATAAGATAATACTGTGAATAATTATGTAATCAGTCTATTGCATGTTTTTGTACAATTATAGTTACAAGGTCTCTTGTGAATTCACTCACACATTATATGGACAAAAGTACAGGTCGACCTGAACAGGAGCTGTTCAGTTATGAAAACCCATGAAGCTCCCGGGACAGAGTTTTTGTGCTGATGTTAATGCCATAAGAGGTTTGGAATACTGGAGATACTGAATGAGCAGAGTGTTGACACAATGTCTCTCAGCACTCTGCAACCCCACTGTGTAAACTTACATGCTCTGCCACTTGTTTTCCAAATGCTTCCACTTTGCATTAACCCCACTCACAGCTGATTGTGGAATATGTAGGTGGGAAGAACTTTCACAAGGCGACTTGTTCTATTATAGCACTAAGATCAATTTAATTTGTTCTTTAGAATGAGCCATTCTTCCACAAATGTTTACAAAGCCAGGGTGCATGAGAGGGTGCTTGATTTTGTACACCTGTGGCAATGGGACAGAAAACACATGAAATAAAAAATTAAGAGGTATGTTTTTAATTTAATGGATTTGAATTTAATTAGCGCAAAAAAAAAAAATTCTGTAAATATATTGATAGTAGCTTTATCGTGATTTTTTTAAATGTATTTTTTGCTTTAGTGAAAATCTGATACTGTGACGTGCTCTGTACAGTGCGACCCCAGTTTGACTCCCATTACAATTAGCAATCAATCAATGTATTTTTATAATAATGTAACTATATCACACCACTTTAAAATTGCATCTCTCACCAATATAGCTTAATACGTGGCTACAATATATTATGTTAGCAAAAAAAAAAAAAAGGTAAATAATTCAGTTTATATCACTGCTAATCGCTTGGAATCAGAAATATTTCTCCATCAGCGCCTGCAAACCTTCCTCTTTACAAAGCTTACTGACATTTAGTTTCATTCACTTATTCATTAAAGTGAAAATCATGTGATGATTTTACTGTGACAATGTGAAAGTTGTAAAAGTAGTGACTTGTAATGAACCAACGACCCTCCGCTGCAGGGTTTATTGTGGGCTTCCACGCTTCCCTGATATACAAATCAACTGTACTTCACCTGCTTAGCCTAAAAGGCTGACAGGCACAGTTAGAAGCGAGCTTGTGACCACAGTGAAGCATTTACAGTGCCTGACAATAGGACAGAAAGCCACTTTCAATGAGTCACTTAGAATATATTTTTAAAAAGTTGTTTTGGATTAGTTTACAAGTTTGCCGCATCAACATAAAACGCGATATGTTATAGTGTTTGGTCCTCAACTTTTTTTTCCCACTCAAGCAGCCAAATTTTAATGATGCAGTAAAGAACGCTTGAACTTTTGAAATAAATTTAGGGTTTGATTTATTTACAGCCGGTGTAATCCAGTCTAGCAGAGCAAGAAAGATTGATTGAATTTATTGTACTCCTACTTATCAGCTGTGCTTTGATTTCTCTACAAAGCTCCAAACAACAGGCATCAGATTTCTCTTGACATGACATAAGGCCAAGATGTGGACTATTACATAAACATTCATAAATTATGGTTCTAATGAAGGGTCTGAAATCTACAGAATAATCCAGAGCATTTTGGGAAAGTGCTACACTGATTAATTTTCTCGTGTTTAAAGCTGCAGTGTTTATTACCACTTTTGTGTCCTCTGCAGTGGACATGAAACAGATGATAATTAACAAGCTTTATTATGCCTTAACTGCTACTACAATTTGTATTTGCCCACATATATAGATAATAGGATCAATACAAGATGAGAAATCATGCTCTTGTAAAAAATGTAGAATAAACATGGATGTCTGCACTGACATTCAGGCATATTTGATCAACTAAACTCAAATACAAACTGCCACCGGATTAGACAGCTATTAAACAATCAACTTGCGATAGCATGAACCTTTTTATCAGCTTGTTGAGTAACCTGTTCCCCTACTGTGCGTGTTGCCACTGTGCTGGCCCGGGCCTGCAGGTCATCTGTTTCTTAGTCAACACTGATAGCGCACTGACAAGGCCAAAACCTGCCCCTGGGCTTGTTAATAAATTTGTAATGGGAGTCAAACTGCAGAGGATTGACAGCATAAATCCTGGCCTTCTGATAAGACTGTAGTGAAACTGGTGCTGATTTCGGGTTTATGGAGAATAATATAGTAATAATGAGTGTCAAATTTCAACACACATATTCAGTGACTTATTTATAATTTGTGCCATTATTTCCTTTACTAAAATTGTGTTAAAAAGTGGATGTGAACTATAGCATTAAACAAGTAAAATATTTAAATGTGTCATAATTTAATTTTCATTTGCATAAAAGAGAGAGAGAACCTGAGAACACGATTTACAGTAAAACCTGTACGGACACAATAGTCAAAATATATGTCAACATTATCGATTACAGTTGATTAATGGTTTTAATGCCTATGTGTAAATGAATTAACTTGAGGGCACACATGACAAAGTTCACAACTTTATCAAAATATGTGATATTACAATACAGCAGTGTTCAACTTGTGCTGCCAAAAGTGCCAAAGCACACACAAAAAAAGGCCAGGTCATGTGTCGTGGTTGAAAATGTTGCATATTTTGTAACACAACTTGGCAATAATGGAAGTTTGGGTGTGATGGTGATTTCACTGTCCCCTTGAATTTGATCCTTATCAGAACAATGGAAACATGTTCATAGAATCATACTTGGTTTTACAGTTTGTTTGTTTTTCATTTTCAGTTTTTATTATGCAACACTTAGTTTTGTACAGCGAGCAAAAATGTTAAGCACAGGTTTTCGGTGGGCAAACATTCATGCAAAAACCACAAAGTGGTTTATGTGATGATAACAGGTGGACTGACATATTTACTCATTTTGCAACATTAATAGGTTGGCTAATGATTAAGTTCAAGTCGCTTCAACAAGCTTGATTAAATCAGGGTGTGTTTGAAGTCTAATACAAATTGTATGAGGTGCAGTTCTCTTCAGTTACGTTCCCTTATGTAAAGTACTGGTGTGAACTGTATATCATTCTTCAACTGAATCACCGTGATTTATTTAGAACTGAAAAGCAACATTTAATCCTGTCTATAAAGGACATAATTGCAGTTGAATCATTTGTTTTCAGATTATGATAAAATCCCACATTAAGCCTTAAGAACGTTTCATCTGACAATGGTTTCCTCTAACGGTTGCAAAAGTGGCGTACTTGTGCGTGTATGTCAGCTTAGCAGGCTAATTAAATTATCATGCAAGGCCACAAATATGTAAACAAAACAACCTGAGCAACAGAGCAACGTGGCAATACACAGTCACATCCAGACATTAGCAACAAGACAAACAGTGGAATTATTATTCAAGCAAACTCCTCTCGCTGGAACCTGCTCTTACCTCACTACCTGCTTGAAATGTGCAACCACCTCGACTGTTCCAGGTTTCCTTCTGAGCCTGCAGCTGTTGGCTCGGAAAGTATATTTAGGCCTGAAGTAATCCTTTCTGATGGAGTTTGCAGCCACTGACTGTTTTCATCTCTTTTTGCAGGAACATTCAACCATGTAGGCTCCTAAGAGTTCCAACAACTGAATCACTGTCTATCATGTTGAATTGCCTTTTTCAAGTATCCCCAAGTGTTATTTACTTTTATTTGTAAAATGGTAAGGGTTAAAATACCAGGGCTGTTTGCATTTTATGGAGTGTGTGGATTTTTAGCCCTCTTTCTAAGCTGTTATCATACTAAAAGCCATGAGTCAAATAGGTCTTCAGTCAGATATTTGACTAACACATGTTTTTCAAACATTTGTCTCTTCTTGCTGTTGTCTTGGAGGTGGATTAATGAAGCTGGGATACTCCCAGGTTTCACAATGCCTGGCTAGATAATGGATATGAGTGCCTATTAGCAGAAGAAGAAAACACATTGTTAACATCCAGCTGCGGCCAATTTTTATGAGTCATCAAACTCTTTGGAAGACTCAGGAGCTCAACACAAACACAGGCAGTTGATTAATTGTTCGAGTAGTTGCACATACTCATAATGTACACTCCATATGTTGGCCTGAATCTGCCTGTGACAAGCTGACAGACTGACTGCACTTAGACGTTTTGGGCTACTGTAAGGTTGGTGGTTGGAGAAGAGTGGAATACATTTTTCACAAGGAAAGTGAACTGTGTTAGGCTCCTCTGGAATTGCATATGAATGTATGAAGATGGTAGAAAATGATTAGCTGCTTAAATGCAGTATTTTAAAGACACGTTTTTATGTTCTGGCTTTTAGGACATGTTGACCTAAACATTTTGGTTTTAACAGCCTTAGCTGAGTTGTTTTAGTTGTTTTTATTGACTTTTTTTTTCCTTCTATATTTTTCTGCATCATTGTTGTGCATTTTATTTATGTTAGTGGGATTTTACATTGTTAATCACTTTGTGCAGCACGGACTGTTGGAAATGTGCTATCTAAATAAACTTGACCTTGACCAAACTTGACCTTAATGCACAATAATCTCATTTTTCATTGCTAATTGCACCTTTTTTATTTAATCTTCATGACAGATGCCAAGGAGTGACACATTAAAAGAACAGTCTTGATAAATTAGTAATGTACTGCATGGTACAGTTAATTAGCTACTATTTTATCATTGTCTGTGGGATAAAGGCAGGTTGACTGCGATTAAGACTGTGTCAACCAAATATCCACGCTGCTTTGAAGAAAGGCTCATTGCTGCAGAATTATTTAAGACTGCTCAGCTGGCTCATGCATTTGCATCCAAAGGAGGACACATTGAGCACTTGTGAACACTGTAAGTTTTATATTTAGGACTTTATATATGTATTTTAACATTTACTGCAAGCTTTTATGTAAAAAAAAATACAAACATAGCCTTTTTGAAATCAGATGATTCTCTTTGATGAACCCTGTACTTATACTGTAAAGCATGGCTGCATGCAGAACTCTGCAATGTGTACTCATGACGGTGAAAATGATGGACGGTACAGTGTTTGCTATCTTGGCCATATAAGAGAAAGGGAGCATCCACCGAACAGTAGCTACCAAGTTAGTAGCAAATTATTACAGACATTGCACGTGTTTACCATTGTTGATTATTTTGTTTATTCAAATATAACAAGTTAATAATAGATACTTTATTGATCCCCATGGGGAAATTACTTGTTTTTCTCTGCATTTGACCCATTCACTCAGTGAAGCAGTGGGCAGCCCACTAAGCAGGCGCCCGGGGAGCAGTGCGTAGGGACGGTACCTTGCTCAGGGGTACCTCAGGGTAGCCGTTAAGTGGATTCGAACCACCGACCTTCCGATCATGGGGCGACCACTTTACCTACTGAGCTATCCCTGCCCCACATGTTGCACATGTCTCCAAACTACAGTAGCTAGCCTAATAGCTAATGTAAATTTGCAAGTGCAATCCACACACCTGGTAGAGCTCAATCTGGCAGTGAAATGAGAAAATAAGCAATTCATTGTGGACACTGGTGGCTGTGCCTCTTTTTTTTAAAGAGAAGGCACCTCTGCTTGTCAACAGGTCATGGAGGTCATGACCTGTAGAAGGAGACGGTAGCAATATCCCAATAAAGGCTTGGGAACAGAAGACTGCAAGCTAGTGCATATGGAAATAAACAATTTTACATGTTACTGGTGTTTTATGATGATCGAAAGGAATTTACATGTTGGAATCAGAAGCTGGGCAAATTTTTAAAAACTACACCAAACCAACAAAGGGAAGTGGTTTTCAAACACTGATAAACAAGTCTTCAAATGTTATTAATTTTTTGAACACAGACGAAGATAAAAATAAGAAGAGACAAGCTTTTTTTTTAAACTTTGGATCATGTTAAAGAAGCTGCAACTTAATATCAACAAGACGCTTCCAATATACGTATTTAAAATATACACTGCAAATATCCGCCTTTGTTGTTGGAGCACAAAAATGTTCTCAGTCATTAACAGAAGGATGAAAGTTTAATGATCCCCGTGGGGAAACTGGGAGAATCATATTTTAAATATGAAAGGATGTTTTCCTGACTTCATGAGGACACATGAAGGCAACAGCAACAAAGGGCAAAGTTTCCAGCCTTTGTTATTTTAATGTAGCTCTGCTGTGTGGAATTGGTTTGGAGTTTGAGAACAAATATCACTCCTTGTCACCGCTGTTGTCTGTTTCTCCTCTCGCTGCTCTTTCACCGAGGACTTCTGTTTATGCAGAGGCAGCGGTGCTGCTTCATCTGCCCCTTCACAAAGGAGAGCAGCTCATGTCGTTCTCTATGTTAATGGCGCTCTCTTTGTGTGTGTGCTGCGTATGTTGATAACTCCCAGCTTTAATCCAAGCCTGTGTCTTGGGAGTGGAACATTCCCGGTGGCATGCGTGCAAGGATTAGCCACAAGGGTCGCTGTAACAGAGCCTAATCTACAGCAGGCCTGTTCTTCAGTGACTATCTGCTCTGAATACGTCTGTATAGTGAACACAATAAAGGTGCTAGACATCAGCTTTCTGCATATGCTTGGCATTATTACATCTCACAATAAGAGGCAGGTTTCTGAGTGGCATGCAGCTTGTCATGCATTCCCAGAACTAGCATGTATTTGTGTCTCTCTCCTTCTGCTGAACATGTTCAGGTGTTTTCGGGGCTGTTGAAAAGTGAGATATCAAATACGAAGGCTGTTTATCTGGGCTAACAAACCTTACGTGACTAGATTCGGTGACATAATGCAATAACATTCACAAATAGCTAAGGTCAGGCCTCTTGTATTAGCAGCAACAGATAGGCCTGAGTAATGACTGCAGATACACTTCATATGAGCCGTGGGTGTTACCTCAAGCCTTTGTTTAGCCAGTCACTCAAGCACTTTCCAGTTAAGTGGAGGTTGGTTTTGGTGTTCTGATCCCCCACACCAACCCCCCTGTTTCCCTTCTTGGCCGACGGACCCTGGACCAGACGTTCGCAACTCCCCTGTCCTGCAGGTGAACCATAAGAGGTGCTCTTGTATGAGGGTGTTTAACTTTGTCGACATATTAGGCGTGTCTGAGGGCATCTGGAGTGTGAAAAGCTCAGACTGACAGACGAAGAAAGACAACACAAGACAAGAAAACAAGCTGCTCCAGTACTGGTTTAACTCATGGTTCAGTGGGTTCAGCCTTTGGCCCCAGGCCCTTGTGTGCAGAGAGCTGTGGAGGTCAAAAGAGCAAAGAGGACAGAAACGTGTAGGTCAGGAATAAAAACATCCAAATAAGAAACATTCTGTTAATGTGCTGAGTCATTAGCCTAATCAGTAATAGAAGAGGTGCTCAGTTCAACTTTTCAAGGAAAAACTAACATTTTACAGCAGAAAAACACTCACAGTGGTGTTCAGCTATTTCTTTTTCAGTTGAAATAGAAATACTTAATTACCAGGCTTAACCTGAAGATTTTTATTTTATGGCTCTTTTATGGCAATTATTTTAATTTCCTGCACATGTACCCTTCTACATTTCCTCAACAAGTGCAGCAAATGGTTAATTGTCAGATTCATATATTATTTATACAACTTGATATCAGATTATGAAATATGCTGGACATTTAATAACTCAGTTGTAAAATCGCTTGATTTGAGTTTAAATGGAATAATATCAATCTAAAGACCCTATTTGAAGTTTGCCTTCATTTTTATCTGAAATATATATTTTTACTGAACTCCCCCCCAAAATAAATAAATAAATAAATAAATAAATAAATAAATAAATAACAGTGTATGAGTAAATTTTCCACAGTTGAAAGTTGGGAAAAACATTTCACATACAGCTAGACCTATAAACATATCCCATATTTTTTGGTAGTTTCTGCTGTTGTGAGTTTTTTTCAAAACCACGGCCATATGAGTGTGTACACATACACTCACACGCATTTAAATTGAATGTAATGAGTGTAAGTCAGGGGCATAAACTGGTGGGGCACTGGACACATTGACCACATTTTCCCAGTGCAGATTACATGGTAGTCATGTATCAGACCATGCAAATCGTAATACTTAATCTTAAAGATACATTTCATCTCTATTGCTGCATCTTTCATGGATGCATTGACATCCACTTTACTGATTAACACCTACTAAAGTACATGAAACAGCCATTTCCTGCTACATTAAGTGGACCCATTTTTATCATGTTGCACACACACTCACACACACAGACAAAATTAACACTGCACACCTTTTATAAATACATTTCCTGATAATATTCTTGTGCTTTATCGTTAAGCTCCATATTCAATATGGTCCCAAAGTAAAAGCAAAAGAATATTATCAGAAAATGTATTTCTTAGAAAAGGATTTCCATTTTCAGCATTTGCTAATGTGACGGTCACTATTTAATGTCCCTTATTTTAGAAATACCAATAAAATTAAAAACAAGTACTATGACAGTGTAAACTGTAGCACCTCTGTTACACAAAAAGTTGATATCTTTAAGTGATTTTGATTGCACTGGATGGAGTAATGAAAAAAAGTAAACGAGATGGGGAAAATGATAGCATTAGTATATTAATAATAGGGGTGCAACGATATTCGTATCGATATTGAACCGTTCGATACAGTGCTTTCGGTTCGGTACACATATGTATCGAACACAACATTTGTAATTTATTTTATCAACTTTCCTTCTGACGATGCTGTCTGTGTGGAGCGCTCAGTGAATCTGCGTTCAACTACTCCGCCTAGGCTGCACTGTCGAGCGTATCCACTGAGCGCTCAACACAGACAGCATCATCAGAAGGAAGAGCGCAGGGCAAGCTAGCAAGACAGAAGTTAAGCTCTCTTTGCAACATGGCAAATTGACCCTCCCTCACCCTCATTCAGATCTGGCGTTTGGAATTATTTTGGTTTTCATGTGACGTATGACCCTGAAGGTAAGTGCGTCATGGACTAAAGTAAAACAGTATGTTGGATGTGCCACGCAATGCTTAATTACATGGGTGGGAACTAGTGTGTTAGTGCAGTTAGCTCGTTAACGTGTTGGCCGTCTAGCCCCATGCACGGGGCGATCAGGGGTAGCTCGTTAACGGAGATTTGCCGTGTTGTGGCGTTAAGGTCATTTCAATGAGATTAACCTGAAAGCACTAGTGGGAACACAACGAATATGACTGCACATTAACACGGACATCATCCTAGTGCAAAGACAAGTGAAAGCAGACAAAAACGACAAGCATGCATGCTACAAACTTTACCCGAGTTATTTAGACAGCCGTTAGCACATGATTCTCCTTATGGGGACCTGATATGTTTAATATGCTGCTGAGAATATAGCCCAGAAGAAGCGTATAGTATAGCTTTTATTTTGGAAAGAGCCATTTCTCTGTAATAAACTCTCTTTTCCAAAGATGAGTGATTCCTCAATCAGATACAGGGCTCGCAATATCGCTAGCCCGACGTCCAGGGGCTAGCGATTTTTCCAGTCGGGTACCAAAATCTATCTCTTCCCTGCCCGTCAGGCTATTGTAGGAAGGAAAAATATATGTCAATGCTTTTGCATTAACGGCTGAAATTAACGGCAACATTTTTCCACATTTAGCTCAAAACAAGTCATTTTTTACAACATTTAGTAAAATATTTGTAACTTTTCATATTTAAAACAGAATTTTAAATGTTAAATCTAAATGTTAAATATTCAATCTAAATGTTAAATCTAAATGTTATATTTAAATCTAAATTTTAAATCTAAATATTATATTTAAATCTAAATCTAAATGTTAAATCTAAATGTTAAATCCATCCATCCATTCACTTCCGCTTATCCTTTTCAGGGTCGCGGGGGGTGCTGGAGCCTATCCCAGCTGTCATAGGGCGAGAGGCGGGGTACACCCTGGACAGGTCGCTAAATGTTAAATCTATTATATTTAAATCTAAATGTTAAATCTAAATATTATATTTAAATCTAAATCTAAATGTTAAATCTAAATGCTAAATGTTAAATCTAAATGTTTAGGCTAACATGCAAATTTATTGCACGGATCAGCGGAAATACCAAAATAAAAGCTTTCCGAAAACCTCCGGTGCAAAAGTGTGCCGGTAGTGGTCAGACACGTTCTCACTCCCAAAGCATAATAATTTTCGCTAGGTGACAAATTGTCAACATTTTATGCTTTCGGGTACCCAACACGTTCCTAAATTACGGCAACGGAAAACAGGAGAGCACATGAGAACCGTTTGGACTCAATCTACACATTCGTTCATTTTCTAAAAATCTTTGGAAAACACTATTTTACGTCATTTAACTGCTAGTAAAGGTTAGGAATAAGGTTATAGTTAGATAAGGTTAGGTTTAGGGCTGGAACACATGGCTGGAACGTCTATTATGGCGGGACCGTCATTCCACTGGAATTCAGCCATAACCCGACCATGAGAAAGCACGTCCGGCGATTTAGCTGAAAACATCGGAAGATCCGTTTTGTCGGCCATCCAAAGGTTTAGCAGTAGTGCACTCTTAGCAGCTGCAGTCTCCACTTCACAATCGCTGCAGCACATGTCCAGCAAAATCGCTGGACATGCTCGTAGGCAAGAAGTGAAGCAGCACATGGCGGGGAGAAGCGAGGAAGAGAACAGACACAATTTTGCACCGGAGTTTTTCGGGAAGCTTTTATTTTGGTATTTCCGTTGATCCGTACAACACATTTGCATATTAGCCTAAACATTTAGGTTTAACATTTAACATTTAGCATTTAGATTTAACATTTAATATTTAGATTTAACTTTTAACATTTAGATTTAACATTTAACATTTAGATTTAAATATAATATTTAGATTTAATATTTAACATTTAGATTTAACATTTAACATTTAGATTTAAATATAATATTTAGATTTAATATTTAACATTTAGATTTAATATTTAACATTTGATGAAAAGTTACAAATATTTTACTAAATGTTGTAAAAAATTACTCGAAAAAACATGTTTTTGTAAGGTTTTGAGCTAAATGTGGAAAAATGTTGCCGTTAATTTCAGCATGTTTAACTTTACAAACGGCGCCCCATAATGCGTCGCCAGGTGTTTCATCGGATTTGAGGTGTTACCTCCTTTGACAGTATCACAGTATCACCTTAAAGCACTTGTTGCTGCTGAGTTTGCATATTTTGCTGTGAAGTACAGCCAGACTTTCGACTGCTTCGCCTTGGGCATTTTTAATCTGTAGCTCTGCTCTAAAAGAACGTACGTACCTGGACCCGCCTACTATCCTCGGAAACGTAAAATGATTGGCTAGAATTCAAAGTGTATGACATCTCAGGAAAAAAAAGCACCGAAATGTGCGCTGCTTTTTGGTCTGGTTACTACCCGTACCCATCCCTACTTAATATATTATCATGCTTTTTACAACTACATGAATGTAGTTTGTAAAGAAAAAATTATGATTCATTACTATTACTGAAGGTTACTCACCATACCAATACCAACTAGAATTTTAAATCTTAATATAAAATGAGTAACAGTAGGTGGACATTAGGTAAGATCTCGTATAGAAAACTAATTGCGCGTATATAAAACAGGCCCGCGGCTCCGAACCATAGTAAAGGGACCTCTGGCTAATACGCCGGTTCGTGTCGGGCTCGTAGCTGAAAACTAGCTTTACTTTGTTTGGGATACTGTTTGTCCGTGATTTAAACAGCCCAGCGCTGCTCCCAATGAAGGTAAAACCAATTCTGCAGGGAGACCTACCTTGGCACTTGTGCAGGTGAAACCAAAGGGAAGATATGCTTCACCATATTTTCTAGTCTTTGACTTAGAATGAAGTTGGTTTGGAAACATATTCAGCGATGCTTCATCTCCTGCTTTGCGTTTGTGTGGGCGCCCCGTGCTAGACTGCGTAGGTCCACTACCAAGAACAAAGTCGGGAAACCAATATTTACTCACCATTATGTGTGCTGCTACACGTTTCCCTGAGGCTATTCCACTGCACAAAATTCAAGGTCGGTTGTGAGAGCCCTTACTAAGTTTTTTTCTACATTCGGCCTGCCTAAAGTCATCCAAACAGATCAAGGTTCTAACTTTCAGTCTAAGTTATTCAACGTCGCTTCTAGCAAGCATGGTGAGCTCCAGGGGCTCTGAGTGGGCTCTGCCAAACCATGTTGTAGCAGGTACTCAGATTCTTGCTTCATCAACAAACGCTTGGTGGGATTTACGCGATAAGGGTGTCGTTTGATGGGCTTTGCATTTTGAACATCAATGTCATGTTTTAGCATGGTAGTCCATGTTGGCACATCGCCAAATAAACAGGGGTACTCATGGACCAAATTAGCTACGTCTTCTTGTTGCTCGGAAGACAGGTGATCAAGCTGACTCCGGAATGATTTTAACGCTTCAGAGTTAGGCAAGCGGGGCTTAGAACAACTAGAGTAGTTTAGTTTTAAACCATCAGCCTCGCCTGTGCTTTCTACCTCTGAGTGACTGAAGACGGCCACAGGAGCACAGCTCCCAGTGGGTTTTGGTTGGGGTCGGGAGTGGTATAACTTTAACATGTTTATATGGAAAACACGGGTTTTGCGTCTTCGATTCGGCGTGCTGATTAAGTAATCAGTTTCTCCTACTCCGCTGCTCTAAAGCTCCTTGGGATTCTGGGTGATAGGCAGAAGACACAACCTGTTTGGTTTGTAGGTTTTTAGCTTGTTTTTTTTTTTTGTTTTTTTTCCCTTTTCATACCGCGCCCCCCTGCAACGGCTCTGCGCCCCCCCCCCCCGGGGGCGGGCCCCACACTTTGGGAAGGTCTGGCCAAACATATGAAACAGGAAAAGCCCGCCGTGCAATCCATTT
This sequence comes from Aulonocara sp. 'chitande type north' Nkhata Bay, assembly GCF_057382095.1. Classification (NCBI taxonomy): domain Eukaryota; kingdom Metazoa; phylum Chordata; class Actinopteri; order Cichliformes; family Cichlidae; genus Aulonocara; species Aulonocara sp. 'chitande type north' Nkhata Bay. The sequence goes on from NC_141360.1 coordinate 14,098,150, forward strand.
ATTTCAACAAAGTAACTGTATTCTGAATACCAGCTTTTTAAACGGTAACTGTAACAGAATGCAGTTGCTCATATTTTGTATTTTAAATACATAACACTGGTACATGTATTCCGTTTCTCCCCAACACTGAGTGGAGTATAGAGAATAAAGTGGTTGTGTAGTGTAATAAAGACAAGGCAAATGTGCTAAAAATGGCAACATTCGTGATGAGAACAGACATGTAATGTACTTGCAGTGTCTTTCTGCTGCTGTCTCTCCTGCTGAAAATTGAGCCAGGGAGGAAAACAAAGAGGCAAAAAAGCTGGAGGGCAGGGACGGAGTAAAAATGACTAGTGAGGTTTTCGACACCTCTATAGCAGCTGGCTCTGCCAGTCACGCCATCCTGCGTGGGTACACTGACATCCATTACTTCACCTGCCCTGTGGTTACCCGGCTAGAGACCAAAACACACACACGCACAGTTTCAGTTTTAACTATGCAATGCCCTATTTAGAGCCACCATTTGTTGGTTGAAATTCCAAAAGAGTTGTCTTGATTTCATGCAAGAGGTCTGTGGATGTAAATCATGCTTAATTATTGCTTCCATTATAGATGTTCTGCTGTTGTGCTCTGTCTTCCATAAATAAAACATTAATGCCAGCATTCGGGAAGCTTAGGATGATGCAGACCAGGGTATTAACATTCTTAAAATTCTTCAGCAAATTTACAAAGATTCAGTTGAATTGTATATATGACATGTGAGCAGTCACTCCAATAACTTCTTGAACTTTTATATTAATAATGTTGTTTTGTTTTTTGCCTTCTTCACAGTTCTTTAGCTCCTAATAAAGTCCTCCTCAAAAATCCTATAGAAACTATCTAATTTTAGTATTTTTGAAGTTCTATATTTAAATCCATTTCAGCAATGTTTTTATAGAATTATCAGCAATTGGTTGCATAAATTGCCCTTGTCCTCCATTATTGTATTACTTATGTAGGCAGAACGTGTCATTTGTTTTACACAACTCTAACTATAAGTTATCAATTAATGCTAAGTACCTTAGTTAGCAGATTTTATCAACTGAATATATGTGTGTAGACCCTGCACAGCCTAATAGTTTAATTTAAAAATGATTTGTAAAACTGTTGCCTTAAAAATTCCCCCAAACACTATAAAAACAATTGTTAGCAGAGATCATAAGTGAGATGATGATTAATGCCAAATGCCACTCAAAATAAGCATGCTTTTTATTATGTATAACTTTAGGCCTTAAATGTGAACATATCAGTTATAGCAAAAGTCCCTAATGAGGGCAAAAATTAACTGTAGACATAAAGGCTGTGGAGCTTAAGCTTATCATTAAGCTCCACATTCATATGGTCCCAAATGGCTTTATTCCTGCTATAAAGTAGGACTCTGGGTATTCATTCACTTTTGGAGCCAGCCTGTTGTTGTCATTAAAGAAACTTTTTGGCACAAAGGCATTTATTTTCCAGGTTGCTGCTAGGTCAAAATACACTGTTAGATACACACCCAAGGATATAACATCCCTTTTTATGTCATGAAAGAAAGTGGCAGAGGATAGAAGTGATTAGTTCTCAGATAGTCGCCTGGGGACATAAGCCAGTTACACTATGTACAGACACAGATACTCTCAGGAGACATTAGCAACAAAGGCAGCTTGATAACGTGACAGTTACACAGTCCGGTTTCTGGTGGACTTCTGAGGTGCCTGTTACATGCATTATTGTCCACTTAGTTATATAAATCATTTACATCACATAAGAAACTGTACATCTGTGATTGTGCAATGTTATCCATATTGTGGCATTACAAATACACTGGCTTACCATCCGCTGATCGGTCAGTATCACAGTTTCTTTTGTCCTCAGATCAGCAACGTAAACACAACTTATTTTATGGTATAATTACAAATATTAAGATGTTTTATTTTATCTTGCAATATAAAGTGGCTCGAGGTGACTATTGATGTGAATTGGTGCTATATAAATAAACAATTGTAAATGTAAGTATAATAATAAATAGAATTGTATTAAATTAAGAGGTGTTGGACCATTTTTATAAACCAAGCTGACTTATTTAATTGGCCTTTTTGTACTCTGTTTCCCAAAATATTCACTTTACATGTGGAATCTGAGATTTTTATCTGTCATAAATAGTTTCAGAGCTTATATTTGTCAAAAGTTAATGCGAGGAAGATGTTATATTTACCTGAGGTAATTTATATTTGACAGTATCGGTGTGTTGTTTACAACAGAGTATTATGGCCAAATAATATTGTTAATCATTCTGAGAATAAAGTCGAAATGTGGAGATTACCGTTTTTGTTTCAAGTCAAACTGCCATGTTTGCTATACCCTCTATCTACAAAATGCATTGTGTAGATGAGTTACTGAAATAATTTCATCAGCTGCCTTGTGATACAACATACATCCTCTTTATTGCGCAATGGCGTAACCATCGATAACCTTGAATCTGTCCATTACCAGACATTTCATTTTGTACAGATCCCACTCTTCCAAGTTTGTGTGTTCTTCCCTCTGACCAGATCCACACCATGTGTTAAAAGTTTATGTGGTGAAAGAGAAATCATTTCCTTCCTCATTACTAAAACCGATTCTGAACTACGGTTTGGTTAACTCAGAGGGTTTAACAGCCACGTCACTTTTTTTCTTAAAACAATCTCCACATTTTGACTTTTCCCTCAAAATAGAATTAAGACTTTATTCTCGAAATTTTGATTTGATCAATAATATATTTTTTTCTTAACATGGCCCCTCCTTCGTAGTTCTTAGACATCTTCCTGTCATCAGTGACCCAATTGGTTGACGATTAATTTGTAGGACTGTGGAAGTGTAGCCATAACTACTCCCTAAAGCTTTTTTGTTGTTAAAAATTCAGGGTTAATGAATTAGTTTATTATTCATCTTTATATTATGTATTATAATTTGTATTTGCATCATTTAGTGCACAAATGTTTTATATTTGTACTGAAACTTCTGGGAAAATATTCCCAAAGGGATGATGTAAGAGTGTTGAGGGACTTTTCCAATGTCTAAGATGCAAGAATCAAGATTTTTGCAAGATTTTTTTTCCAGACTTAAAATGAGGTTAAAAACAATACCTATAAATAAATATTTTTCTCTCATAAAGACATTAATTATAGTCTAAGCAAATCTTAAACTACAATACATAAAAGTGGATTTCAACTTATTTCAATGCTGTTCTTTAAATTATCTGTACATATTAAGCCATTCATCAACTGTAAAATCAAATTGAAAAATAAAGGATGATTAAAAATACGTTCAGTTCCCAGGTGCTTCTACTTGATTGTCAGCATGTGTTCATTAAAGCTTTTTCTAAACCATGAATATAATTGCATGTACGGGAACTTTGTGTTTGCTGCTTGTTTCTAAGTGAATTTTTTCCCCTTGTGTTTACACTAGGTAGCGTGACTGCAGCTTACACAAGTGTTCTGACTGTAAACTGAGGTCATCTTCTGTATTTAAGAACCTGGGTCCCCGCCAGGAATTCGGCAATACCCGTGGATAACGGTGTTTAGTGCCATTAGCACAGGGTGTGTCTGCATGCTGTCCAATTTTGTGCTTTGTGCAATTGACTAAGTGTTCACATTAACTTAAACAAGATGACAGCTTTATGGTTGTTGAATTGAGATTAAAAATATCAATGCAGTGTTTCCAGCAACTGGGAAATACTTGTGAGGAGATGTTCCAAAGGTCGCGTTTTCATGCTATGTCACGAATAACTGAACAAAATTTGAAAAGCTCGAAAGAAATGTGTGTTGAAAGAGTCCGATAGTAGTAGTAGTAGGTCTGTTTTATTTAGGATTTAGTGTCAGATTACTCAAGTTTCCACCAGTTTTTTACAACAATGAGGAAAATAGTTTACATCTGAGCATATTTCCAGAGAACAATGGCAGATAAGCTCCAGACCTGTGTTTTTTCTTGTTTCTAGGTGTGAACAGCTCCCCGTATCAAGAATCAGAACTGTTTGAATAAGATATAGTGAGTCCATTACCAACTCAGGTGTGTAACCATTAGAAACTAAGACCTCAAGTCAACTTGTACACCTGTTCTGATATGTAGCTCATAGATTTACCTTGTCAGATCCTCACACAAAGCTTGAGACATACAAATGGCATTCTTATCAGCATGTGAAATGACAGCCATTATTGCCAGAAGCAGGTGATACAGACTTTTTAATGCAGGCGGTGTTCTTTTAATAACCTTTGACCCTTAGTAATTACAGTTTCTTTATTTCCTTGTTACTCTACGAGTGTACCAGCTATTTAGATTTCTTCTTTTTCAACAGGCTGGCACAATACGATATAAGATTGCTTTAAAAACACAGTGACTTTTTTATGTAATACCTGCGTGCTTGTCGTCTCTACTCAGGCTAAAATAATTTTAAGGTTCTTTCACTTTCATCAGGTAATTACCCCGACATGATATATCATCAATCACTCGTGCATCCCATTAACTGTTAACCTATTCCCAGGTGAACTTTTACATGACAGTTGGCCATGATTACTCATTTGTATATGATGCACACAAGCACACTATTAATGTCAGACGTAGGCTATCAGCTAGAGCCATCTCACCTGTAGATTCAAATGCTCGTGTAACGGCTCATTTCAACTTGCAACAGCTATCACCTGCCATCAGAAGACCACACAGAGCAGGTCACAACTTTTCAGCCATGTTTAACACAACGCTGTTATGTTTCTATGGAAGGCTGATGAAATAATAATGTGTGCTTGGATCATATTAAAAGTTTGGGAGAAGGGATTTCTGAGATATGCATATGTAACAGCTAAAGAGGAACTGTGTCACAAAGGAGAACAATGGATAGTTGCAGGAGATGAAATTAAAGGGAAGTGCTTGCATCAAGGCTATTAGAGCTAACCAAAAAAACCTCTGACTTTAGGAAAAATGAAATGACAGTTAGCTTAAATAATATTGGAAAATATGAGGTGAAATGATAGAAATGGGAAATATTCATGATATTTCTCATCAGAAGGTTTATATATTTTATGATGGAATTTTTTTTTTATGGCTGAGAGTAAAAATGCTTTCACAAATTTTATTTGTATTATTAGACCTTTTCCGAACTTTTCCCGTGCTTGCCCTTAAAAAGTACTCACCATTTCACACTTTCATATTCATAAACATCAACACCAAATTTAATAAAAATGAAAAGTAACCATTTTCAAACAATACAAACTGACAGTGGAAGCAATCAATAGTTTGACTAGAAAAAATAAAATTAAAACCAATTAAAAACACAAAACTGTAATTAATACTAATACTACTAGTTTGGGCGTGCTGCTAAATGCTGCAGGTTTGCACGTATTGTATTAAGAGACAACAGCATTGCTGAGTGTGCCTGTGCATGCTTGTATGAGCCACTGTATTGGAATGCTGGCCCAGGGCACTCAGCAGCTCAGAGCTTTAACTTCTGTAAACAAACTAATGGCAGAAGACTGAAGGACCACACAGCCTCTCCAGTGAAACACTAACTGCAGCCTGCAGTCCCACACTGCTGCTGCTCCAAGAGACAGAGGAAGCACAGAAACTAGTGTTTTAACAGATTTACATTACTGAAGGAGGGCCTTGAGTACTGGCTTGAAATATTATCTCAGTTCAGTATTTGTTATATCAATGCAATGATATAACAAATAGTGAATTCTTCCTTTCTACACTAAAGGGACAAGTGGAATCCTCAAATTGCTTTACGCTCTCATCCAACAACAAGTGTCCCCTCTTAGAGCTTCAACATACTCTGTGCAAGCATGATAACAAGTGCAAAAGTGCCTGTTGTATCTGCTGGTCTGAGCATAACCCAGGGTACTCCCATAAGTGAACGGTGCTTGTATAAAGGGCTGAAACGTTACATTGCTGGTGTCCCCCATCTCCACACACATTTGTTACTGTTTGAAACTCCTGCACTCTTTGATGTTTAAATTGTGATGATACAATTATATAAGTATATATGCAGAGTCAATTCTTTTATGACAGTTGCGTCTGGGGGAAATGGTCTTTCAGCTAGTGTGTTTCACACAATCAGCAATTCTCACTCGGATTCTGGCTCAGATGCCAGAATTACCTCATCAGTCCTGGTGTTGGTCCTGAAGGCTTGAGCCAAACAGAAGTCAGCTGCATCTTGTTGTTTCACACTACGTTATATGATTGCTATTTGCAATGTTAAGCCTGGAGCTCATGCTTGAGATGATTCATTGTATAACACAGCAATGGACCAAAAAAAATAATGTTTGTTTTATGTTAGACTGTGCTCATGTTCGTTTCCAAAGATAATTAGGGCATGTGCTATAACTGCAATGTCCACTGTTTTATTCCTGCCGCTCTTTCTGTCTGTATCTTCACAAATGCTGTCCAAGACACAATAATAATGGATTGGATTTATATAGCGCTTTTCAAGGCACCCAAAGCGCTTTACAGTGCCACTATTCATTCACTCTCACACACTGGTGGAGGCAAGCTACGGTTGTAGCCACAGCTGCCCTGGGGCAGACTGCCATATCGTGCCTCTGGCCAACACCAGTAGGCGGTAGGGTAAAGTGTCTTGCCCAAGGACACAACGACCAGGACAGAGAGCCCGGGGATCGAACCGGCGATCTTCCAGTTACAGATGCGCTTCACAACCCCCTGAGCCACAGTCGCCCACAAATAATGCCAGAAGTTATAGCAGTTATAATATAAAACACACTGACACATACATGATAAAAACAGTAAAAACTGGAAAATCACTCGAACTGTTTTTAAACCAGTTTTAATCCTTTTTACTAAGTATTCTAAAATGGTCAGAAACAACAGAAAATTACATGAATTCTTCTTAAATTGCATTAATTGCAAAAGACAGACAAACTCTCGTTATTGTACTTATTGTGCAGTATTTATGTTTGTATTATAATATCATATTTATTTATATACACACACAATTTTTTTTTATCCTTCCAGCTCGGGTCCTCTACCAGAGTTCTGTGCAGCATCTTTGCTGTTCCTAGGATTGCATTCTTCTGGACAGAGAACTCGGATACTATTTCTGGGATCTGCTGGAGCCACTCACCCAGTTTGGGGGGGGTCACTGCCCCGAGTGCTCCAATATCGGAGGTCACCATCAGAGCGCTCAGGTCAGTGACACCCCAAGATGGGCGAGCCCTTCCTGTTTTCTTATTTTTTTAATGTTTGTCACACTTAAATGTTTCAGGTCATCAAACAAATTTAAATATTACACAAAGAACACAGATTGCAAAAATAAACACAAAATGCAGTTTCTAAGTGAAGGTGTTTATTATTAAGGGGAAAAAGATTTTTTTTAAATCCAAACCTACATGGCCATGTGTGATTTCCCCCTAAATCTAAGAACTGGCTGGGCCACCCTTAGCAGCAGCAACTGTAGTCAAACATTTGCAATAACTGGCAATGGGTCTTTTACGGCTCTGTGGAGGAACTTTTGGCCCACTTATTTTTGTAGAATTGTTGTAATTCAGCCACATTGAAGCGTTTTCAAGCATGAACCACCTTTTTAAGGTCATGCCACAGCATCTCAATTGGATTCAGGTAAGGACTTTGACCAGGCTACTCAAAAGTCTTCAGTTTCTTTTTCATAATTGACTTAGAGGTAGACTTGCTAGTGTGTTTTGGATCATTGACCTGCTACAAAACCCAAGTCCACATCTTGAAGCCATGAAGAGATGGCCAGACAGGCAGTAAAACAGCCCCAGATCATCACACTATCACCAACCTATTTTACTGTTGGTATGATGTTCCTGTGTTACTTTTACACAAGATGTTATGGGACCCACACCTTCCAGAAGGTTCAGCTTTTGTCTCGTCAGTCCACAGAGGACTGAAAAAAGTCTTGGGGATCATCTAAGGGTGGGCCATCTATATGGATACACCGTAATAAAATGGGAATGGTTGGCGATATTAAAGTCCTGTTTGTGGCACATTAGTATATGTTAAGGGGCAAACTCCTCCAGATGGGTGGTGACCATGGTGGCCATTTAGAAGTCGGCCATCTTGGATACAACTTTTGTTTTTTCAATAGGAAGAGGGCCATGTGACACATCAAACTTATGTCACAAGAAAAACAATGGTGTGCTTGGTTTCAACATAACTTTATTCTTTCATGAGAATTACTTTGTTTCTCATTTTTTTTCTGAATTTCCTTGGATCACTGCATGATGTCTGGCTTTTGAGGATCTTTTGGTCCATTCACTTTGTCAGGCAGGTCCTGTTTAAGTGATTTCCTGATTGAGAACAGGTGTGACGGTAATCAGGCCTGGGTGCAGCTAAAGAAATTGAGCTCAGCTTTCCACAGATGATATACACTGCAGTTAATTTATGTTATAAAGGGTGGGATGGTTGGGTTGAATATTATAAAAAAAAATAGTAAACACCTTTATCTATCTATCTATCTATCTATCTATCTATCTATCTATCTATCTATCTATCTATCTATCTATCTATCTATCTATCTATCTATCTATCTATCTATCTATCTATCTATCTATCTATCTATCTATCTATCTATCTATCTATCTATCTATCTATCTATCTATGTAAAGGCTGAGTTTGTGATTTTCTTTATTTTATACACCAACTGTAATGGCAAATGGTAAATAAAGCAAATAAAGCAGATAACGCAGTGACCATTGGAACCAATCCTCATGTAATTCAGAACAGAGAATAATTTTTTGATGTTTTTTTAAATACGTTTTTATTCCCATCATTACTTCAAGAGGAACAACATGTTGAAGCCGTTCCTACTTTCTGTACTGTACACAACACTGAACTGCAGTACAGAAGACAGAGTAAGCTGTCTTTTGTTGCCAAGGCAACAGAAATAGGAAAATGAACTGTATGTTGCAGTGAAATGACAACGTGTAAAGTGACAAGTTTTCTTTCTTTTTTTAATATTGATGTTGCTTTAATTTCAGCTGTTTATAAGTCATTATATCAGTATAATAGGGAGAATTTTGGAGATACGAATACCAGATCGCTAACTTAATCCTATCAATAATGCTTATCTGGCACTATTTATGACTTTATTAAACTTTATTCTACTTTGCTCTTTGATGATGTGAAGGGTATTCTGATCACAGGTCAATCAGCAGCCCACTGAGGTGTCTGCATGCCTCAATCCTGTCTTTGTTTGACTGCCTGATAACAATCCAACTGTCAGCTCATTATGAGCTAAAACAGGTTGGATGAGATGTTAAACACCTAAGAAACCTCCCTGTTTGCTCACCTCGTGCGCTGCCGTAACATAATGATGGCCAGCCTTTGGGTGTTGAAAGAACAGAACAAAGCTCTGCGTCACTGTGTGTAGGCTTGTGTAAAATGAATAGCCTAAATTATACAAATCTAAGGAATTCTCTGCAGCAGGACATGGGTATTTGTGCTCTCCCTATTTTGAGTGCCAATGAGCATGTGTTTGTGTGAATAAGTGTTAAAACAAGGGTATTATCTTCTGGCTGTGAACCCATGATGGATGTATACTGTGAAAATTGCTCATCTATAATGATATTCTGATGGTTGCACTTATGAAACATATTAACCAACATTAAAGCATTGCACTCCATTTCCTGCTGCCTGAAGGAACTCTAAAGGTGCGCTGTGTGAGCGTGGAAGGTAATTAAATGTGGAGTGGGAGTTCCTGGAATTACTTTTTTTTTGTCCTCATTACAGTTAGCAACAATTTAATGTAACTTATAATGTAACTTCCCAGCATTACCATGTAATTCTTCCTTTTAATAAGTATATTGAATATGTGTATGTAAAATGTCCCTGTTTAGCATAAAATACAACAAGGGAGAAACAACTGAAGATTTTAAAGGGGGAGAACTTCACTATTATACCTAATAGTGAAGTTTATACTAACCTTGTGTAACCTTGTAACCTTGTGAAGTTTATGTCACACACCATTATATCTGCTCCTTTTGTTATTATTATCATTATTTACAAGAATGGATTGCTTATTAGAGGCTCTGCTTGAAAACCCCTCAAATTTAGAATTTATCTGAGGTTTGATATTAATGTGCATATTGTTTTGGGTCTGAAACGTGGCAACTGGCACGCTGGAGAGATTATATCTCTCAGCTGGCCTGGGAACGCCTTGGTGTTTCCCCAGACAAGCTGGAGGTGTTGGTCGGGAAAAGACAGGTCTGGGATTCTCTCCTTAGGGTGCCACCACCACGACCCGGCTTCGGATAGGAAATTGATGGATGGATGGATGGATGGACAGACGGACAGATGGATGGATGGATGGAATTTGGTATGTCCATGTAATGTCCCAAGATCTGCAAAAACGCCTCTTGGGGTCATACCCTAAACCCAACATGTTCCCAACATTTTTTAATTTAAGATGCACTTTTCCTGGTATCCTCAACATTTTCATGCTTTCATACTTTCACAAGTATGACTCCTTGAGTCTCCGTGATATATAACAGCATGACAGTGTGTTCTTCTACACCTCATACTGGGCACAGGATGTGATAAGGAAATAGTTTATGCAATAGCCAAATTAGAATTCAGGGCTTAGGATGTCTCATTGAAGAAATTTTCAACTGCAGCACACCCTGATGTGCAAACATGACCGCTGCTTGCAACTTTAATTTTTTAATTTAATTATTGTTTCATCCATTTAAGCTCAAAATGGCACACAGTGAAATTTGAGAAATTAAGACTTCCCTCAAATGCATTAAACCTGAAGCATCAAACGTTTTTTGAAAATGTAAGGAGTGATAAGTACAGATATTTGTGTAAATCTCTTTTCTGTAAATCTACAGAAGTACACCAACAAAGTAATCGTTCTTTATTACTGCCCATCTCCGGCTCTAACTGATGTTAATAATATAATTAGAAGGCGGGGTGGCAAACAGGCTGACAAGACTGTGAACCTGTTTGTGTCCCACATCACGCACTGTTTAGTTTTTGTTTTGCTTTTTGTTCCTTTTTCTTTCTCTAGTTTGTTACAGTCTAATGATCATTGTCACTACTTATGATTGTGGTTCTACTTAGAATATGACAGGTTCACAGGGAGACCAAGTCTCAGTATTGTCACCACATTTGCATCACAGGACCGACATTAAAATAAACTTAACTGCTGTTTGTTAACAGCTTAAGCAACTATCAATCAACCATTTATTAACAGTAATTACAAAGTGAGCCTTTCCGTTGGTCACTTGTGTGAAAAAGCTGTTTTCAGTGAATTTTATTGGCTTCCTCAGTAGATTACGATTAAGTAAAGTAAAGTATAAATACTGTAGATGCCCAAACAGTGCACATACCGTAAAATGTTTTTTGTTGTTCATCAGCTAGAACATTAGTGTTGCTGATGTGTTTGCAGCATAACTGAACAGGGAGCAGTTTTACTCTTAACAACGAAGCATAATTTATTTAAAAAATGTTTGGTATTGGTGGAGTTTTAAGTAAAGCTTTGCATGCATGACTTAAACGTGTAATGGAGCATTTGTTTTTGGACATATTTCTTCTTCTACATGAATAAAAGACTTAATAACTGACAACGTGCATGCAAGACAAGCAGCCGCTAACAATAGCTTTCTTGCTGTTAATTTCATACTTAGCCGAGCGCTAATCCTTAGAAGAACCTGTTTATCAGTTCACTGAACAAGGTGTTTTTCTGGCTGCAGAGCTTGTCAGAGGAGATTAGTTTAGAGAGCAAGAGAGATCCCCAGCTGTTGTGACTTGTCTTATTATGCAACAGGGCCGGTGATTCCGTCCCTATTCTACGGCTAAAAAGAAAAAAGGAGGAAGAATTTATTTCATTCAACAGTTTCTATATAGGGCGTATTAGCATTTGGGCGTGAGGTTTCAACCTGTCCATCAATTAAGGTTGGGCTCTAAATTAAAAACTTGGTAAACAAGACTATAAATAATATTTGCTTTTGTTTCCTGATCTGATTGTTAATGCCTGCGTTAATCATGCATCTTGATTAAAAGCATTTCAAAATTGCATTCCTCGCGTGCATGTGCCCTTTTGTCCTGTGAATCATCATTACTTTGCAGATTTGTATTCTTGTTTTCATCAGGTAATCCAACATCTGTTGTGGGATTTACAAAGTTATCTCAGGAGGGCAACCTCCTCTCAAAAGCACTGCTGCTGACGCACTGTTTACTGACGTGCAGACGCTCTTTGTTCACACACATAGTGTGAAAGGATTCAGGCTGAATGGAAGCCAGATCAGCTCAGTTATTCAGTTATTGCCACAATGTCACATCAGGGCAGATAATCTTCCCAGATTTGTTTGTAGCTCCGATTTACTTCACAGACGTCATTTGCATCCTCCCACTTCTTTAATCAAACACCAGCATGCATATCTCCCACATGGTCCGTGAATGCCTTATTTACCCTCTACCTGTGATGAATTCACTTAAGTGTCCAATTTCTCTTCCCAGTTAACTGTTTCCACATTTACTTCCACCCTGACAAGAACAAATAAATGCAGGGCATTTGTGGGCCTGCTTGTCCAGTGTCAAACACAGGAAAGTGCTCCTCTATTAATCCTCTTTGTTTTCAGCTTCTATTGTATTTGAACTCATAGTTCCATCCTGTCATTTATGTTCCATATGTGTCTGTTTTTATTTTTCTTTGTCCATGTCTTTGAAGTATTTCAACTCACAGGACAAAATTGAAGATGTACTTCATTTTATTCTAACTAATTCCTTGATGGGTATTTAACCACTAACAGCTATGGAGTAATACTCTATGGAGTATTCTTGCTTTGCCTGCTTTCTACACATCCATGAGCACGTACACATAAGTTTGAATCCACATCCTGCCACCAGTTATTAACTGAGAGCTAAGGAGCCAGGAGAGGCAGTGAAGAAGACAACAGCAAGCTAGCAAAAATGTGAATAAATAATGTATTTTTGAAACTACAAAAAAAATTGATTTAGAAAGAAGGAAACATTTTCAACACTGATCTAACTTTCTGAGATCTGGGAATGCGGCGGCATTTCTACAACAAAATTCATTGTTTTAAAAACACAAGCAGTCAGCAATAAACTGAAACTTGTTGCTCTTTGTCTGAGTTAATTATTTGGATTTGATGCCACGATCATCTGTTATTAACAACCATCACATCCAAAGTGTATTTATAAACCACTTCATCTCTCTGTGTTATTTCTCAGTTTTTTGTGCCATGCCTTCCTCCTCTTGCTGCCACACTACAAAGTCAATATTCTGTCTTGGCTTTCATTTAGACAGCCTTATCCCTATAGTATGCATCCCGTAACAAAGACCCGACAATCCATACGTTTCATTTGTCAATGCATTCTACTGGCCACAGTGGATGCATGAAGTATCCCACAAATAAGTTAAGTCACTTCAGAAACAAATGATCAAACTATTATGATTATGTTTTAAAAGTTTAAAAAGTACCTAAGATGAGTAAATGATCATCATCCGTACACTAATAACATTATGATTGTTGAAACTTTTGTAGCTACTAGTCTAAAGTCCAGTGTTTCATTAACCCATTCATCCCCCCCACTGGCTCACCTGAAGTTTACCTGATTCCGAGCTGGCTGCTTTTGCTCCTTGCTTCGCTTCAGAGCAATTACTATTGTAAGTATTGTGTTAATGTAGCTAATAAAAACGATAGCCAACACACAAAAAAATAAACTAAGGCTGCAATCCTAGAACAATGCAACTGGCACTTAAAACCTTTTCCCATCAGTACTTTCTCATTATGAAGACACATTAGTGTCTTGGTGATTCAAGTCTAAACAACATAATCCCATTAAGTAATTATTTTTTGATCACGCAAGCAGTGATTGACATGGATGCTTTAACACTGCATTGCACATGTGAAAAAAGGATCCAGAAGGCCAAATACACACACGCAAACAGCAGATTGCTCGAGGCTGTGGGTCCGGTATCTGACAGGTTGTGGGAGGATCAAAGTTCAGATTTTGAATGCACTGTGAAGGGAAAGAACAGAAAGAATAGAGGGAGTCAGGGAAGAGTAGATAGAGAGACAAAGCATTGATAAAGCCTCATCAGGATTTATACTAGCAGGAAATGAGGAGGTTTACAGAACAGCGTGGGCGAGAATGCGACTGAGTTTAGCAGAGGAGAGGCAAGACAGATGAAAATAAGATATTGTAATAATAGAGGAGAGTTTGGACTATATTAACTCATACTGAGGTGGAAAACTGAGGTCCCCTACGCCCACCCTCCAACTACCCCCTTGCTCGCCTCCCTGTTCTTCATGGGAAGGAAAGCAGGATGTCTTTCATCCAGTTCAGCCAAAGGATCAAAGCCAAAAGGCTAGTCTGCTGAAACTGACCTCAATTTGCACTGCTGCACACTCCGCACTCTCCAACATACACAATCCTATAGCTCTCATTATATCCGCAACACCACCTCCCGCTGAACTACATACATGCTATTTCCCTTCCTGTATGCCACAGCACCTTATCCACTTAACACAGGAAATCTCTCAGTCCCTCCAATCCAATAATAGTACAATTTATAGCTGCCGCATTATCACTACGAAATATTACCTCCAGTAGCTATTTATGCAGTTTTTTACCATATATAACCTGTTACAAACTCTGATTATCAGATACGTGCTGTGCTAACATATAACTTGCATCTGTGGTGGTTAAACAACCTGTTCACAATAGCGTCACCCTGCTGCAGACGTCAAAGCGCAGCCTGTGTTTAGCTTCCTCTGTGTCTTCTTTCTCACTGTTTTCACTACAAACAGCCACTCTACTTCAACTACACACACACACACACACACACACACACACACACACAAAATTTGTGTACAGGTATGCATAGACTCTCAAATGTATACATTTATACAACCAAATAAGTCAGAAATCTTTTCCTGTTGCGGATTAAAATTAGGTAAAGTTTGAAGATTGAATCACATGTTAATTTATTCATTTATTTTACTGTTTTTTAAATGTTCTTTATTTTTTTTTCTTCAACTGTACATATGCATATTTATAAACTGTTCATCCTGAAAACAAAATGATGGCACTTGTAAACTTTATATATATATTGACATTACATTGCATGCAAAAAATCTCCCTGAATTATTATTTAATGTCGAGTGGACAGCAGTTGTTCTCATACAGCAGTTTAAGAACGACATTCAGTAATGAGTGACTGTTTGAGACTTTGTTGACACTACATCAAAGGTGGCTCTTAGCTTTGTGTAACTATTCCACTGTTTAACTATATTTTCTTTTTACATCTGTTTTAAAGTTATTTTCATTTCATTGTGCCTGATTTATTATTATTTATCATTTCTTTTCTCATTTTTTACCCTTTATTCTACCACCCTCTATCTCGAGAACAGACTTTATTTTTCCATCCAGTTGAAATCGCTTTTTGTTCCTTTAACTGAATTTTTGAAAGGAAAATACTGATGTTGTTATAGATTGCTGTATTGAATACTATTAAAAATAGAATTAAATCGGTTATTTTGATATTAAAAATGGTCAATTTGTGAATTGTCAAATTTTGCTCCATAAATATTTCTTGATTTAAACAGATAGTTTTCAGATAGCTTTACTGAATCATTTGAATGAACAGCTTCTTACAGCTGTTTAACTTTTAACATCTGAAAGAGGTTCTTCATGAAACTAATATAATTGTGCTATATTATGGCTTAGGTACCAATAAAAACAGTTTCTATATATCATTGAATTCAGAAGGAATGTAGAACATAGAAAACATTTTTGCTAGAATTTTATTTTAAATATTCAACGCTGCTGTTACTTAATGTTTTCATTTTGTTCACACCTAAATTTATTCTAACTGTAATCTAAGGCAGTTGTGTTGCTTTATATGTTTATACAGACAGGTTGGTAACACTGCAGTCACTGTTCTTATACCTCACAACAAAGCTTTTCTCGCATTTGTCCACCTTCACTTCTTTCTGAAGGAGCTCCCCAGTGATGAGGCCAAGTTCTGAAATGACATTCTTGGGCGCCCCCTACTGAGTTGCAGCTGCATTTTTTTTCTCTGCATAAAATATATGAAACGCACAGATAGAGGAAAAATCTTGAGGTCACAATGAAGCAGCCCGCCAAGCCCTGGATGCTCACTGTCGTTGATTTAGCAGCGGAAATGAAGACATGTTATGAAATCATAGTTATGTGAGCCAACATGCTACACAATAAGTCCAGTTAATATTCACTGAGGCCAATGCAGTTCGTCCTCAGGGTGTTAAGACTTTACAGAAGGATCCATGGGATAGAAAGCCCATGTGTGGCATTAGAGGGCTCATTCAAGTTAAAACCCCCTCTTCCTTTCACATAGGGGAGCATAAGATTTAAGTTTATTCTCAGCGTTTTCTCCTGCGGTATTTTTAATCCACTATGCGTCCTTTAATTGCCTAATTTCTTTAATATCTTGAAGTAGGTCCCATACTGCTCCAAATACTCTCTGGAATTATTGACGTGCTCAGTTCTTTATGTTTTACAACATTTTTAAAAATCTTTCATGCTGTCAGTATTTCAAATTTGGGTCACTTATTAATTTACACTGGTTTTTACTAGAGGAAATACACTTGCAGGTCTCCTTTTTTCCCCAAAAGAAGGTTTAAAAATATCTAAAACGATACAGTAAAACACATGTTGATGCTTAAACTGAACAAGGTTGAGTGAGAATATTTAAGTCTTTAAAAAGAAATGCTTTGCAATAAGATATCATTTTACATTTGAATTAATAGCTACAATAAAACCCCGCCGAAGGATAAAAAGATGGCAGCATTAAACTGTATAAATATTCAAATTAAAACATCTGACCTACAACAGCAGAAAGCAGAGCTTGAGCACATGACATCAGCCTGCTAACTGTATGATTTTTTAGAATGTCCTCTTGATTGCAATTGGCATTGGCCCATCCTGCACACAAATAACCCCAAGCTGTAACCAAGTCCACCTGTTCGTAAACACAAACAGTTATGAACGCACTCCAGCCAGTCACATCTCATCAGAAACAGAACACACAGTGCAGCATGCATCGACGGCTTCAGCTTGCCCCCGTGGATGAAAGCTGTTTCCCCTCAGCGCTGTGATGCTCATACGAGGGGCCGGTGTACAACAGTAAAAAAAACAAAAACAAAAAAAAACAACCAAAAGAGGTGGTATTACACAACAAACTATTTGTGAAGTAAATGTTTCTAATTTGTTTTTACCATCCATGAGGATTTTTAATTTTATTCTTGTAGGCTCCCCCTAGTTCTCAGAGCTGATCTGGGCTGTGCCCCCAGAGACACAGTAGCCTGTTGTCTGGCCTGGGGGGAAGGGGGGGTTGAAGGAGCGTTGTTATGAGAAGGCAAGGAACATGTTATGTTAACCTGGGTGGTAAAAGCCCAAGCATATTTGGGAAAATGCGCCTTTATACCTTCTCACACCCATCGTTTTCGGCCAAATTCCCCCGTAGTCTTTATGTCTTGGTTCCAAATTACTAAAACTAATATTCTCTGACTTTCCTCTTATGGTATTTAGCCATAGCTATCCTGCAATCATATTTAATTTGGTAGCTAATGACAAAATCATCAGAAATTTATTTCCAAAGAAACAATTGCCCTGCATGGATAGTGACAAGGTCTTGCTGAGGAAATGTACCCCAAGCCTATCAGTGAACGTTTCTGAACTCATCACAAATGTCTTTAATAACATAATAGCATTCATAACATTAACAGGGCCAAAAGTAGAGTGCCCACTAGTGATGACCCGTTTAAGGTGATGGAACAGAAATCATTAGCTGTGCAGTCATTGACAGTGTTGAGCAGTGTGTCAGCACTCAGACTGAAAGGCTCTCTGTTCCCCTCAAATCTCATTTTTGTATTGTGTTCATCTGGATGCTTTTCCAAGCTAAGCCTGGCACAGGCCTGGATTTCCGGAGACCAAAATGTGAGCCCAGGGAACTGGACTCCTTCAGAAAAAGGGGGGGAGATAGAGCACCACTCAGAAGCCAAACAAACCCAGAAATCAGAAGTTTATTTAAAATCCCCTGTCTTATATTAACAGCGGTGCTACAGGCTAGTGATTAGCCACACATGGGTCAGGGGTTCCAAAACCTCACTTAATTTCCTTTGGAATACATATTTTATGTTTATTTTGAGATCCATAATACGGGCACGGGTTGGACTCATATATGCTCATTAAAAACATATTATTGGTATTTAATGCTATGAAACAGACTAAAAAGTAGCTTTGGGACAGATAGAAGACTTTTTTGTTTGTTCAGTTGTTTTTTTTAGGAAGCAAATGGAATTGCATGTACTGTAGATACTATACCATAGTATAGTATCTACAGTATAGTAGCACAGGTTATTGTAATGTCAGCACCAAGCATATGATCTCTGCAGTAATCTTTGACATTGAGGGATTCACACTTGTTTGATGTCATACAGTTTAAATGCCCTGCGCAGGAAGGAAGTGCTCACCCACTGGCCGTCTGTTCCATCTTCAGGAGCTCTATGGGAGGGCGGGAGGATTTCAGTGCAATATTTACAGTGACCTTTTCCTCTCACTGGCCAGGGGCCCATGGGAAAAAACTGGAGAAGACAAACAATGAACAATAGGGTTCGGGGATGAGCAATGGTGCCAGCGCAGCATGTGCCATTGCGAGATGTAGATTACAGAAGGTTAGGGGGTCAAAGCAAGGATGAGGGCACCAAACCCTCAGGAGCACACCTGCTCAGAAAGCCTGCACTATTTAAAAACGCAACATGCAATCGCATGTTCCTCACTAAATAAATCATTTTGAATGGAGAGTATATTTCTTTGGCACTTTGGGATATAGATGAGAAGATCAATACGACTGATATATTCCCAGATGGGAAACAGCTAGTCTGACATCTGAGCCAGACTAGCTGTTTCCCCGCTCTTTCCAGTTGTTATGCTGGGCACACACCACCACATGCTGGCATGACCTTCATCTTTAACAGACAGACAGGACAGTGGTCTTCTCATTTTATCACTGAGAAGCAAAAGTTTATTCCCCAAGATTGTGAAATATTCCTTCAACTAAACATTTGGTGCAAAATTGTGAGTATATTAATATACGTATTAATTAATATGTACAAATGCACAACATTTATATTACAAAACATATATAATATCTGTTCAATAACACAATAAAATAAAATATGTGATATATACTGCCACTTATTTCTGTATTCAGCGGGTGATATGTGTGATATACTGCCAGTGTAGTCATTCATTGGCAAAGACTGTACCACTGAGACTGAGATCAAAATCTTCCACCATCATTGCTTTAAGTAGATGTTTATGTAGACAAACAGCCTCTGTGTTACATCAGCATCTGTGCAAACTCCCCAGTCACAGTTTGATCCCTCAATTATCAGATTAGTCAGTCTAATTGGACAATATGCTTTCCCTGGGGATTGGGCCTTGCCTTATCACAGAAATTATTTCTGCCCTGCACAATTTGGTGAGATAAATGTAATGCCATCAGTGTTCTAGTGTGTGCCTGGGTGGTCTCTGTTGCATTTCTAATGATGCTGCGCCTTTCCCAGAACAAGTGGAAATACCTCAATGATGCACCGTGAAAAGAGAGATGAGGAAAGGAGCAAAGCTCCCAATGGGCTTCAAAATTCTCACACAATGGACAACCAACACTTCAGAAGAGCAGGCTGGTTTTATTGCTGCATGGAGACTTAGATCCACCCTGGATACATGATTACATTAAAACCTTGGTCAGCAAAATTTTGTGTGTGTGTGTGTGTGTGTGTGTGTGTGTGTGTGTGTGTGTGTGTGTGTGTGTGTGTGTGCATGTAATATAACTGCCTTAAGTTTTCACAGGTAATTAGGATATCTGCTGAGAGACTAAAGTGGCTTCTATAAAGATTTTAATAAATCTGTATGATCACGCTGTTTTCTTACATTTATCCTTTATCGGTTCGTTTATCGATTTTATTTATATAGCACATTTAATTACAACAGCAACGTTGACCAAAGTGCTGTACAGAAATTCAAAATAACTAGTACCAAAGAACTTTATTTATTTATTCATTTAATTTTAACATTTAAAAGGCCTGAAGTGTATAAAACAAAACATTAAACTTACTATGTTACAGAAGCTTGTTTGAAGTTATGGAGATCGCTGAGTTAAACACATTTATAGTCAAAAATATAAATGTGCATTTACAAAGTGATTCGTTTTATTTTGAAGGCTGCATGAAAAACGGAAGACCGGAAATAGTTAAATGATACAGGAAACACCGCAGAAGGCAAGCGACTGTAAGTTAAATATTTCCCTTTATATCTTCTACTTTTTCTACCCCAAATAGCTTGCTATAATTGCCATGTCCTTTTGAAATCTAAGCCCTTTTTATGGTCATGACGAACGAGAATGACAGCCTCTAACTCCAATATCATTCTAGCATAACAAATCCGGTTAATGGCAAACGCTAGCATAAGCTAACTGCAGCTGTCAAATTTCTCAGTAAAGCTTGTATTCTTTTCTGTAACAAAACGAAAGAGCTATTTAATTATTGCAGCAGTTGGCTTTAACGTGTCTGACGAAAAAGAAACTGGGAAATGGCTTATTTGTGTCATTCTGCAGTGTTAGCGACATTACGATTAGCTGTACCAAACTCCGTTAAAATTTCTGTCTTATTAAAGTAAATTTGGTGTTGCGTTGTGTATGTAGCGATACACGTAGTGATGAAACTTCTTACTAGTAATCATTGACTTCTGGTAAATTCGGGAAGCTGATACTACGTTAATAGCGATAAAAAATCATCTTCTTGTCTTGCTTAGCTGTGACCCCTCCTTTGTTTTGTTTACTTTTCGATTAGTGCTGAATAACAGCTGGGTTGTTCATAAAGCAGATGTATTATTAAAACGAAAACCTATGTGATGTTGAAAGCACTAATAGGCACTTCATTTACCAGATGCTGTAATCCACAGCGCTATATTCAACGGGTGCTATTCTCTGCAAATATAGAAATGCTTCATGAAGATTTCATTCAGAAACCTCCTTCTTTCTTACGTCGACCCCACCTTGCAACTAATCTCTTGGGTTTTTGTTTTATAAATAAATACATAAAATCTGCAGTAGTGACTCATCGGCAGGTGGTATGATTACTCCTAATTGCCTTTGAAGTAGTAAGAAGTGATTGCTAGTGTGATAAAATTACACTTAAAAACACCTTAGTGGCACTTGGAGTACAAAAAAGAAAAAACGTGGAGAGTGAAAAAAAGAAATAAAGTGATCACACTCAGTTACCTCATGTGACAGAGAAAGGCACTGACTGGAAAACAAACTGATAAGACTAAACATTGGTATATTTCAAATTAGGTAACTTGACTTGTTTTTGAGAATTAATTTGGTATGAGTGTTACGTTTTCTCAGAATGCTCATTCAGTTCATGTGAGAATCATATTCCCTCATTGCCCCTGCATGAATGGCACACTTATCTTGGATGGTTATGAGGTATAATTACATGGTAATGTGGCGCATCAAAGATAATCACTTCTTGTGGTTGAAGCTACTGATAGTTCTGATTTAGGTCAGTGCACCTGTGAGGCTTTTCTGTCTAGTTAATGATTATTTATTATTGATTTGTGTACTCATTACAGCTTTTATATTTGAGAAGGTGAAATCAGTGAATTTTTGTTTGTTTCCTGAAATAGACCACAAACACACTAATTCTCGCTGAGTGGATTGTAAGATGAACTGATTTAAGTGGTTGTATTATGAAAGCACATCTTGAATTTCAACAGCTAAGCAATTGCAACAATTTGACCCTTAACAGGAAAACACATTGTTTTACTACAAGGCTGTAGTGCTGAAAATTCTCAACACTCGGGTCTGAATCAGTGCAGGATGTAACTGACCTACGATATGTTTAGTGTTTATTCCTAATGCTGCTCGTCTGTCACACTTCAGTTGCACTACAAAGTTACAAAGTGAAAAATCACGTTGTTCAGAATCACTTTTCTCATTCGCCTCAAGAATCCTTAGCATAATGCTGCCTCAATGATGAGCATTGCTTCTTTTTGTTTTCTAAATATTCTAACCAGTCTGTGTTATCAAAGATCAAGAAAGTGCATTTCAACATTTCAAGCTGTGGCTGCACATACAATCACTCCTAGTATATGTAAACAGTGAGATACAACTTAATATACATAAAGACCTCCCAGATATTATGTAAACGCTCATTAAGTTTAGTGTTTTCAGACAGAACATAGTTTAAGCCTCTGTAATCCTTTTTCTTGTGTGCTTTTTAATGTTGTTACACATACTTTCTTTAAATAGCTCTATCCCAGGGAAGCAGTTCTTTACGATGTGTGTTAGTTTAACTGATTGATTGTATGAAAGAGTGAATGAGAGCAAGTTGATTGACAAGTCAACAGCAGACTGGTGCCGTGTCATAGAAATAAGATGTCGATCATTCGAGTTGAGGTCCACGGTAGCAATTGTACAGTTAGAGCCTACAGAGCTCTGTGTATCACTTCTCTTTCTTTAGTCCAGAGTCAGCATTGGTGACAGGGGAAGGTGGGGGGTGGCTACACTGATCCATTTCCTGTCCCCTCCTGGGGCTCTAATTGAAAAATTTGGGTGGCCCTGTTGTTTGTTTTGGTGGAATGTGGTAGGCTGCGTTTTTTTCTTTTTTTTCTTTTTCTCTTTAGAATTTCCTGAGTGACGCTGCTCCGTAGACCTCGGGGTGAATCAAGTGATGGGGGCTGGGCTAGACTTTGTTTGTAGTGGCACTTTTTGCTTACCCCTTTTTGCTTTCTGCCCCACCTGGCATTACCCAGCCTACACACAGAGCTTGCTGGGCCACTGGTCTTCACTCTGGGGTTTCTGTGACCTTGTCAGATCTAGACAGGCAATGGGGCTGTGGCCCCGTGAAAACAAACATGACATAAGTTCTGTCAACTCTTTTTTTTTTTTAATAATTTTTTTTACGCATTTTAATACAAAATGAATAGGTCAATGATTATTTGTTAGCTTGGTAATCAATTTTGTTGCCTGCAACTAGAGCTGGGCGATATGAGATTTTTTTCATATCACGATATGTTTTTTTCCTTTCAGGCAATAACGATATCTATCACGATATAAGCCAAATAACTATATTTGTAAGATTTAAATGTGCCGTTGCTCACAAGTAAAATGTGAAATAATCAGCAGCTTGTTTTTATTTAAATATTTATTTCCCATAATAAGTTCAACAGGGTAGATGTACTTAAGGAACATGAGACTTTTTCAGATAAATAAAGGCAAATATTGCAAACTACACAAAAGGCAGCCGCTAAAGCGTTTAAGTTTCAAAATAGAACAAACGAAACAGACTACTAAATTGTCAATTCCACTTAGAAACAAAATATTAATTCTAAAAATAAATCTTAGTTTGTTTTACAGAAGAACAGACAAAATTGACTAACTTTTGTCAATATCAAATAAACTGAGAACTAAAAGGAAATTCTCAATCTGTCCTTGTTGTATAGCTTAGCTTTTCAAACAGTTTTAACAGTTACTTTAGTCTGACAAAAGCCGAATGACGAATTAGCGCTTCCAGTCAGAGACCGAGGCTACGTTCACACGTACACGGGTATTTTTGAAAACGGAGATTTTCCGTTTTCGTTTTAAAAAATAATCCCGTCCACACATAAAGGCAGAAATGAAGGAAAACGCTGCTATGAACATGCCAAAGCAGCAGGTGGCGCTAGAGTCCTAACCGTGCAGAAATGTTGGCCAATCAGAAGTCTAGAAGCCTCGGTGGGAAAAAGTAAACAAAGCTGGGGCATAGAAGCAGAACCGAGTCGTATGTGTGGAGGGACAGTAACTGTGTGTATATGTAAGCATTTAAACACTGCAGAGAGTAGAATTAACAGTAACAGTATTGTAGAAATTCATTTCACCGAAACAATAACGTGGCGCACAGTGTGACGTCAAAAAATGCGCACACCTTTGACGCTGCGTGCAAACGCATAGAAAAATCTGCGTTTTCAAAAATACCCGGGTACGTGTGGACGTAGCGCATGCACCAGTTTATTGTATTTCCAGACTTGCTTTCGGCACAATTTACAGTGCACGCTACTCTGTTTTTTGTCAGACTTGAAATAGCCGAAATACCTTCACACTACGGAACTTCTATGGCTCTTCCGTTCGACAATCTCTCCGGCGTTGGAACCATCATCTGTTTTCTCTTCGGTAACCTTCGGTCACGCTCGGTTGATTTTTCTAGTCGGCACACTCATTTCCTCCATTACCCGGGCGGTACGGTGGCTGGCTGCTTCCCAAACAAATACACATGTGCGGCTTGGCACTTGTGCTGTACGTAACAAGTCACGTGACGCTGCAGCTGTGATTGGTTCGGCTCTGCTCTACATAATTTGGATTGGCTGTTCTTTTTTTTTTCTTTTTTTCTTTTTAAGAGGACAAGAGCAGCGAGGTCTATCGCGATAGTTAAATTTTTCTATCGAGAAAAAGTTATATCGCGATACATATCGTTATCGTTCTATCGCCCAGCTCTACCTGCAACTTTTTATTTGGACTTTAATATATATTAGCTCTATGCTGATTGTTTGAGATTTTAATTTATTTTAGACTGAAATGATATAAACTCTTCTTAAACATCATATGAGACTGCAACAGAGGTGAGTAACATTATTCTCTAGAAGGCAGATAAAATCCCAAAGGCTCTCTTATTGGAGAAGTGAACTGAAACCTGTTTACAGGTTACAATTGTATCATAAAAAACCCAAACACTCAACAATGTATGAACATTTAAATGACCTAAAATCATGCCAGTTGTCTGACATGTACACCAACACAAATCACAGATGAAACACTGGAATCACGTCATTCAGACTCGCTGCCGTCATTCACCTCAAGATTGCTTGCTATATTGCTGCTTTGTTGATTTGTTTATTTTATGAGGTTTATTTTACCTCTTTCTTTTTTCTTTTTTTTTTAAACTAGTACCAGCAGTCACCAAGTGTAGTAAAAGTAAAGTAAAATAAATGTTAGCTGCCCTGTATAATTGGTCAGTTTGGGGGTTTGTTTTGTTTGTTTGTTTTGTTTTTTGACAATACACTCCCCAGCTATTCTGACAAACGGGGTAAAACGTTTAATGTGAGTTATGATTTGGCGAAAAATATAACTTATTATTATTAGTAGTAGTAGTATTAGATTAGCTGCATGATTTTATAAAATGAAGTCTTCCATCAGTATTCACAATATAATAGAGAAATATATATTCAGTTAAACATGGATTATCATCACAACATCATTTGCCCTAAATTCAAATACAAGAATGATGACTCAAAAATAGGAAATTGGTTTTAAAGAGTAAATATTGCATTTTTGGGACAAAACATTAGACTTATTTTATTTATTACATTAAATGAAATGCTACTATTTTGGGGAAAAATACCCTAAATTGCACTCTTTGAAAATTGCTTAAGTGGATTTTGTTTTTAATCATGATTTGGCTTTGAAATCAAGTAATTGTTCAGCGTTGTTCTGTGGTACTAAAATAAATATTTGGGTTGTTTATAAGACAAAATATAGGTTTAAAACTTGAGCATAGGGAAATAGTGATAGACGTATATCAATAGTCATATGCTAGACCAGGGATGTCAAACATAAGACCTGGGGGGAAGAATCCGGCAAAGACTCCAGTCCCACCCGCTGGACGGCTTTGGGAAATATGATGGAGGGAGTAAATTTGTGGACTTTTAACTATATTTGTATAATTTTTACAGCTTTTCCTGCTGATAATGACTTCCCCACAGCCATTCATAGTACACCAAAGTAGTCAAATAATAAACAAGTAAATGGCAAAAAAGTTCATGTTTTTCACTGTGTACAGAGATTTCAGTTTAAAAAGTATTCTTTATAAATACACTTTTACTGTAATTTTACACATTTTCATGTAGAAAAACTGAGGTGTGCTGTTGCAATTGCACTTCTCTATCTTATGTTAACCTATCTCAGGGATTAAATGTTCAGTTAGACATCTGTACACTGACAAAAAGGGTAGTTTCACTCATCTAGCCCATTTAAGATCAAAATGTGTGGGGCAGTCTGTTGTCCTCGAGGTAAAAATGAGTTTGACTGTATCCCTGTGCTAGACAGACCGAGTGTAAATTCAACACAATATTGGCAGCTTTGTGAAGCATTAGACATAGTAAATGACTTGATGGTGTAAACCTTAATAATTAATTACATGCCCACCAAAGTGTTTTAGTGTAAGCAGCGGTCTTTGTATAACTCCTGGTAGTATATGAGTGGATGTTTCTCACGCTGGTGATGTGTTGTTTTTAAATGTGAAAAAGCTGGGGCAGCAGTGTTATAACCTGGCTTATGAAGGTTCAAACTGCTCAGTTTCGCCTTGTCATTGGGCAGAGCCGCCTGTCTCCAGCCTGTTAATCCTCTGAAAACATTGTCTTGCATTTGCAGGCCTATACTTCATGTTTGTGTTTATTAGTACAGGATTTTTATATGGGAAATTGGGGACTCTGCTTCATTAGGCATAACTTAGTAAAGCACTTGAGACTGACAAACAAATAAACAGATAGCCCTAAAGATAACAGACCCTGTAGGCAGACATCATGATGCTTGGCCAGTGAACCAGAAGCACACATCTGATCATTTTCTCTCCTCCTCTGTCACGGAAAAGTCTCCGTAAGGGCTGAGACTGGCTGCTCGCAGTAGAAGCGCTGACTCATTATCAAAATGACTGGTCAGTAGTTCCAGCATTTGTTGGAATTTGGTCCCTTTCTGGCTTTGAGCTGCATGGCCATATCTACACCTTAGAGGTATGCAGTAGCCTGGGTGTGAGCAAACACCGAGGAGGTTTTTTTCAGACTCCACCCAGGCTGTGTGATCAGGCCAGTCATCTCAAGCTGGGTGATGTTTGGCCGGCTCTGTGCATTCAGGGGAGTGGGGGGGGAGAATCTTTGATGGAATCTGGTGTTTGGGTTACGTTAGATACACAGCGTGAAATGGTGAATGTGTGTCTGGAAGAGGTACCGAGCCACTAGAACAGCCTGTTAGATTTTCTAATGATTGGGGGGGGGGGGGGCTTTGAGTGTGATGAGCTGTCTAAATGGGTCCCTTTGTGCCCACTAAACCTATCACACTCTTCCTTTGACACACACATTCACACACCAATCACTGCCATATGTGGATCACCTTTAAATACTCAGTAGCTAATTATCTGCGGTATAAACGCTGTAGTCATGACATGTGTTCATATGCCTGGTCAGATACCATAGATGGTCACCCATGGTAGACATAACTGTTCTGCCATATATCAATAGCAGTTATGTCTAAAGCCTAAGATTTTGGGGGGCATTTCCTGGAAGACTATTGGGAGTACATTGATTCCATTTTCACCAAAGACAAAAAAATTGGAGAGAAATGTTTGGGGTCTGATATGGAGCTAATCATTTAAATTAAAAACTCATCATATTCAGCTATTATTTGGTTTCCTTTATCTAGTGGTTGTATTTCAATTCATAATAATAAAATAATGAAAATGTCTGGGATGGACTCATATATCGGCCTCGTTTAGTGATATTGGCATATCTTCAAATAATTTTTTTGGGTACTGGTACCGGATATCCCCTCCAAATTATTTTTAATATCTATATTAGCCCAGAATTTTGCAGTCATTTGTAAAAATGTTCATACCAGTCATTCAGACGTGAATTAGATGGTTTTACATTCATTTGTTTGTGTAAACCAGTACCACCAGTGAAAAATCCAAATATCACAGAAAAGCTACAAATCCTCACTTTTGAAGAGCTGGAATTAGCCAATGTCTGTTTTCTGTTTTATATTTGCCTTAAAACAACTTCCTGTTTTTTACCTGTATTGTTTATTTGTGTGTGTGTGTGTGTGTGTATATATATATATATATATATATATATATATATATATATATATATATATATAGACAAATACACATCATTTACAGGTTAAGCTGATTTGTAGTTGGTCATTTTTTTATGTTTTAATTGAACACAATAAAAACAGACAATGGAGCACTTAACAAAAAACTGAAGTACAGTGAAACTATGTCAGTTGAGAAATTCTTCTGTTTTTCGAGTCTGTCAGACTGATTCTTTACATTTTGAGCTCATTACAGCTACACATCAGTTCTAAGGTTCTAGTGACATCAGATGATGGTTTATGAATCCATTTTAATGGATTCTTTTTTTCCTAGTACCTTATTTGAAGTAACAGTAAAGTGTAGTCAACATGAGTTGGACTGTTTATGCTTTTAACTGTAATTATGTTAAAACCAGAAACATTCTGCAACAATATTCTTTTATATAATTCTTTAACTGTTATACATTTGATCATAATATATAATAAACCCGATTTAATCCTGTTTGAAAAATACTGGAAATAGTAACATACTTGCTGGTAGCCTGTTGATTTAATGCATCAGATCAGAACGTGCACTCAATAAAAAATATCCACATCAAATGTTCAATTTATATGCAAGACATTCCATTGGGATTCTAAAATGTATATCTTTTCTGGGTTTTTTTGTTGTTGTTTTTTGTTGGATCAAAAAATGTTACAATGAAATGGTTTTATCTGACAAAACTATTTTAGAGATTTAATGGAAAGTCTTTCATTTGTGTCTGCATTTTCCAGCGCTGAGCCAAGGAAGGGTGGTCACTTGTTAGTGGTTCTGCAAAAAGATCCTAAACCTTGAAGTTCCACAGCTTCCATACAGATTAGAGCCAACCCTGCTGTTTGTTAGTGAGCCTCCAAGGAAAACAAACCTGCCTTTTAAGTACTAGAGAGAGAAGGGTTGGAGTTGGTGGTATTGAAGGCGGGGAGGAGGTCATGGTTGGAGGAGACTTGAGCAGGACGAAAGAGGCTAAATCTGTTAATGTATCATCATTGTTTGTTGGCCTCACTTGTTAGAATTAAGTGGGGTATCATCTTAAGGATCTTAATGCCCCCTAGAGGCTGATACCTCTGCAAGTCTTGCAGAAAAGGTTGCCTGCCTCATAAGTTTCCAGTTGGAGATTAAGATTTTGTTTTTCTTTTCATGCTACTTTAAGGAAAATCCATTCACAGTGAAGCCTCTGCCCGTATGAAGTTATAGTTTCTATTACCTTGTTTGCAGTTTATTTGTAGTGGTGCATGACATGAGACTTGTGCAGAGGTCTCCGTAGTTTCTGTGTGACTCTGTGCATCGCATGTGTGTGCGTGCACGCTGCTGTTATAGAGAGGGGTCTGGGCAGTGTTCCCGTGTCCATGCACAGCCCCCAGAGTAAAGTAAACACAGCGGCTCTTTTCTCATCCAAGCCGTCAGCAGGCTCTCCCCAGGCCCGCGCCAGAGACCACACACCCAGACCACACACACACATGCACGCACGCACGCACACACACACACACACACACGAGCTGCATGGACCTCTTTGCAGATCCTTCCACACACTTGCATACGCAGAGACCACACAACACCAGCTCGGGCCCCTCGCACGCAACCTAGCTGAGCTGTCATTCTGCCCAGTGTGTGTGTGTGTGTGTGTGTGTGTGTGTGTGTGTGTGTGTGTGGGGCCAGGCTATCTGTGTGTTTGTGCACGTGTATTTCCAAGATTAGTGGGGAAAGGATAGAAACACTCCTGAATGCAAAATTAGAATTATAGAAAATAAAGAGCTCTGTCCTCTGCACCCTTGCTGCTCCCACTCTAAACATGTGGGATTGATGATGGATATACCAAGCTCTTGTTTTAGACCTGTTAACCTCTTATCATCTGCATGTCACACCCATAGCCCCTCCATTTCCTCTGACAAGCACAGGGCAGCAGCAACAACATGAGGTAAATCCCGCTGGAGGTTTTATGTTAACTGTTCGATGTCAGGGTAATTGGGGACAGGGGCTGTAGTGTGCATGTGTGTGTGTGTGTCAGTGGGGTGAGATGAGGTTGCTTTGTGCTCCTGTATTTTTGCTTTTTCATGAGCCATTTTTTAAATATAGTTTCCTTAAACTCTAGTGCTACATGTCCAATATTCAGCAACTGTTGAGTTGTGAGGTGCATGTGATTAGTTCTGCTTTGATGCGTCTCAACCGTAATTGCTGCTACAGAATATGTATAGACATTAATTTAGGTTAGTGATTATTATTATTATTATTATTATTATTATTATTATTATTACAGGAAGTTTCACAACTTTTTAATGCTACATGGGCATTTTCCTGAGTTGGCACAGAATATTTTGCTGTTCAATATAGGACTGTCACCATGTCAGATTTTTACTCTTAAGTTATTGTGTTTGAAAAAGTAAAAGTGCTTGGATGTTGCAAAACGGTCATTACTTTACTAAACCTCATCAATTATACATTTATTAACAATGATTGATAATAATAAATAATATTAAGAATGTTATCATATGTGCATTACTGACACTGGCTATCATCAGTACACACATGAAGCACATGTTGAAAGAAAGGTTTATTTGCACTCACCATGTCAAATCAAAAGCTATTGTGAATGTAGATATAACTAATGATAATTGATAAATATGTCTTTAGTTGAATTAAATTCAACTAAATGAATAATAAAATTAAGTTAGTTGAATTTTATTATGTAATCTTTTAAAAGAAAGCAACTTGATTGGGTATCTTCAGCATACATATCAATAGCATATTATTATTATTTTAGGATGGTTTTAGATTTTCAGATTTGAATAAAGAAGTTTGCACACTTTAGATTTAGTTAACTAAATAATTTCATGTAAAAGATAAAGAATTTTCTATTGTTATTCACCCCTCCAGTCATAACCATAAATAAATATCTAATCTTGTTCAATAAGATATTAATAATAATACCTAAAAAAAAAATAAAAATTGTTTTCACAAAAAACTCAAAAGCACAGAATTATTGTGACATTAATAATGCTGTGAGTCAGACTGATCTATAACTGGTTATTGTGGCTCAACTATTTTGCATATTAATGAGAACTTTAAATACAAGTGAAAAAAAGTTTGTGAGAGTCTGTAACCTGTACAAAAGCATACAAAAAGAACAGTTAAATTAAGATAAGCACAAGCTGCACCCATAAATGTAGTTTATGGTTCCTGATGTAGGGTTTCTGCCTTTTTTGGCCCCGTGCCAGGATTATGTGTGAATATTTATTCGTGTTTTTATTATTATTATTATTATTAAATTTAACTTATCTTATTATCTTGCTATTCTTGATAAACTGAGGTGAAAAAAAAATCAGCTTTAAAACTTTAAAGAAGTTAGAAATGGGATTAAAAAACAGGCAGATGTTATTTTATGTAGGCTAACAGAATAAAGTAAATGCTGGAAGTGGGAAATCATCATCTTGTGTCTAACAACTAATAGTTAGCGTTATAGTCATAGATAGAGTTAAATTATTTGAGTGCAGTATTAAATCCTAGCGAATCCCAGCCCACTGCCCCTTGGTGTTTCAGGGCTAACAACTTTTCTGTTGGAAACCTTGTGTCATATGTGGAGCCTGCTGCAGGTGTTGAAAGTTTCACTTTTTTGTTGTAGTCTTTATAACAAGCAGAGTAACCAAATGTTGTGCTCTGTCGATTTTTATTTCCTTGACTTTAAGAGCCTCTGTTCATTCTTGGAAGTCTAACTTGTACACCTACAACTAATTATTGGCCATATAACTGTGCAAAGGGTTACCAGCATGAACACACTGAAGGTCCAGTCCGTGTGAACTCCTGAATTGTTTGTGGAGAACGTGTTTTGGCTGCCGAGCAAAAGGGCGGAAGCCTTTCTCAAGCTGTTTCAGAGAGTCTTGACTGGTCAGCCTTTTTGAGACCTGGCAGTAATTTATTAGCAAACATCTGTGCTGCTGAAATACATCCTTTCATATTTTTTTTCCGTCATTTGGAACCTTTCCTTGTCTTCCTTTACTCAGGCCCAACATGAACTGATTTGCATGGGTGCTCCTTCTTTGGTGCCATAATCTGTTCAGCATTGTGTGGGCTTATGTGGAATGATTGGGGAGGCCAGGTTTATTTATCCTGTTCTGTGAGGTTTACATTCTTCCTTTCCTCCCTGCTCTCTGTCTGCTCCTTCATTCTTGGCTAGCGTCTCTATTTTTCCTATTATCTGAGAGATAACTGCTGCAATGCATACATTGTTTGGAGAAGTTCAGGGTGGAAAATGAACCCTAGCTGCCAGCCAAAATGTTACTCATATTTTGCCAACTCTAGTCAGTACTAAATAACATAATATTGAGCTGCCTGGAAATTTAGTAAGAAATGTTTGGGGAATTTCAGAAAAAAAAAAAGCTTACATTTTTTGTTATTAGGATAATGTTTTTACATTAATTTGCTATGGTTCTATGTTGACATACAAAGATGTTTTTCTTCCCCTGATCTTCAGATTCATGCTGGGAATGCTTGTACACTGCAGTCGTTTGACAATACTTTGCCCAGTCGTGGGGCAGTAATTATTTAGTATTATAAATGGTAAATATTTTCAGTCAGTTTAAATCAATATGTTATGCTTTAAATATGTCAAAATGATAGCGGATTGCTTTTACTGTACATTACAAGCTGACAAGCTTTAAATGGTTTTTATGATGAATAAACAGTGGTTAAAAAAAACAGAAAGGTGTCAGACTAACAGTAGAAAATCAGGCAAAAAAAATCACATGTTTTTACTTTAACACTGTTTTCGTTTGAACTAATTAACTGATTGTCCAAACCTCTGTTTAATGTTCGGTCTGTAGGCTGCTTCATTGATTTTTACACAGATTGCTCTGTCAGTGTGCAGCGTTCCGTGTTACTGACCTCATTCTGTTGTGTATGCCTCGCTTTCTTTTGCCATATCCAGGTGCTGATTGACCCAGATTACCTGTTCACCTCAGGTCACCATGTCTCGAGCCCGGCAGCCCCCGCTCGTCACGGGCATATCGCCCAAAGAAGGTGCAGCCTGGACCAAAGTCACGATCCGTGGAGAGAACCTGGGCACGGGCCCAGCCGACCTCATCGGTAATCCATTTTCTAACCACATAGCTAACCACACTGTCTGTCCTGTACTGTGTAACATAAATGACTGTTACACAGTATTGATATTTTTATGGGGAGTGACATCCATATTTAACTTGGTCCTGTTTTGCATGCGAATTATCCATATTTCTTTTGTTTTTTTTCCATACTCAAATGTGCACATATGTATTTCTACAAATGAATATAATACAGAAATATACAGTTTATCAACATTTTTAGATCTGTACACAGAACTGTCTACACAAGATATCAACACATTAACTAATTAATTAACAGGAGTGAAAATAAAACTATAAATAATGAATGATGACTTATTTTCATATGTTTATTTACTATTTGTATTACTATGTGGTTCACTGAGAGAAAGTTGCTGGTTTGAATATTTTGTAATTGTCACTTGCATTCGCTTCTTTTATTGATGTGGCCCCAATCCCTATTTTTAAAGCAGCTGCTGTAGAGTTTTTTTTTTTCATTATTTAGTATGTAAAACAGGAACTATACCTGGTTTTTTTTCCTGCTCTGGAATAAGAAATTCATGACCAGTTCACAACAGTTTCATAAGTTTAGCACAGAGCTGTTTAAACTTTACTCATTTAATCCCCAAATATGCAATCAATATTGTATCAAATTTTTAACACATGTGAGTAACACTCAACTGTTAATTTCTGACAAATATTGAAAGCATTGAAAAATATGGAAAAATAGAAGTCTTTCCAAAAGTAGACCAACACTGTTCATAAAGTCCTTAAAATATAATACCTACTTTCATTTTTGTTGCAGTTGTAATCACAGTTTCTTGTACTGTAAATTCTTTATACATTTAGAATGACCTTTACTTTTTTCACACAAACACACATATGGAAATTCTCCATTAAAAAAGTCCAAATTCGCCAGATAAACTTTGACTTTTGACTTTTGTTTTGCTTTTTGTGTGACTGATTACTCTCAAAAAACATTTTGCTGCGATCACTTTACAAATCTAGCATACACTAATGTGAAAATTAGTTTTCACGTTATTTTTCATTAAACAAAAAACATAATTCCACAGCTATACAGGTGGGCTACCACCATCTTGTTGTCATCACACTGATATCCTACTTCTGTGATTTTACTGGAGGTGAGGAAAGGAGGGGGCAGTCCAGAAGACTCACACACTTGGCAAGCCGTGAACTGGCCAGTGATAGAGGTCTATTTCTAACCATGAATGCCCCAGGGCCTGGAATTATACAATTAGATATGCACAAATGTGTGTGAGTGCTTATGTATTCAAACAAAGTGGCCAGTAGAGAACAGAGGCAGGAAATGGGGCTCTAATGGGCATATTATTCATGGTTTTATGGGCTATTTGTTGATCGGCTCTTGTGGGCTTTTGTAACGTTTGATTATACACACGTGAAGCTTTCTGAATCCCCTCAGCTGGAAATATCAAACTAATCCTTGTGTATTCCTTCTAGTGCCTAAATAGTATTAGTTAGGGGTTTTAAAAAAGGATGACAGATGCAGGGGCATAGTGCACATTGTGAAAGTAATGAGCCACTTAGCACTGAAGTGGCACTCATTAGCTTAAAGGAGCTGAGTGAGAGGAAGGAAGATCAAGGCCACCCACACCCATCGCAACCCCAACTTGAACTTTGACCCCGGGTGACTAAACTCGCTGATAGACGTCAGAGCTGCCTAAAGTGAGCTCCTCTTGTTTTAGATTGTGTGTCTGCGTGTGCTGCAGTTTGTTTGTTTGCACTGTCACTGCATGTCTGTATCTTTCACTCCTTCCACCTTTTCCCTCTCCCTTCCATCTCAGGCCTGTCCATCTGCGGTCACAACTGTCTGCTGACAGCCGAGTGGATGTCGGCCAGCAAAATAGTGTGCCGCGTGGGACCTGCCAAAGACGACAAGGGAGAGATCATCGTCACCACCAAGTCCGGAGGTCTCGGCACCTCTACGGTCTCTTTTAAACTAATAAGGCCAGAGAGGATTGGTAAGATTGAGATATCACCCTCATGGCATTTGTTATGTGCTAGCCTGGACAAAAGGAGCTGATGCAAGTTTAAACAAGGGCTACAGCTAATGATTATTTACATTAGTTTAGCATTAAATTCTCTTTATTCATTGTGTTTCTCTTCTTGTATATAAAATGTTATAAGATATTCAACATTTGGGTTATTTAGCCACAAATGGCACGCTAAAGCATTTGAGTAAAGCAAAAAACAACCTTAAATGGTGAAAAATGAGTGACCTGAGGGAGAGGACATTAAAAAATAGCCATAACTGAAAAAAACATAATAATAATTTTGATAAAACAATTAATGATTTTTAAGAAAAAGAATAGGACTAACTGGGCATGTGTGATTCTCTAAAGCCAGCCACACATCAGTGATGTTTTTTAGATGAACTCACATTGTTTATTTAACTTGAAACATTCTGACCAGAAACTGATGAAAAGGCACAGGCACGTGTGATTGGCTGAAGTCGACCACACATCAGCGATGTTGCTCAAATGTGCAGACTGTGTTTATTCTTTTGGCTGCAAAGTTGGCATTAGCGTTTAACTAAGGCCGGCCATGTTCGTCAGTTTTTCATACCCCAAAAGAATGTATGTTTTCAACACATGCTTTGTGCCATGTATATGTTGCATGTTTTTAGTGAAGTTGCAAAGTTTTGAGTCACTATAAATTCCTTGACAAGAGCCTCCAAGTGTACTGTGTAATTAATTAGGTCAGGTACTGTATCTTCAGAGTACAGTGGTCAGAATTTGTACTAAATTTAAGTTAAAATAATTTACAACAGAAAAATAAATGCATATTTGTCGTGCATTTGCATGTTTGAGTCACTGTCTGTGTGTGTGTGAGTACATCTGTAGTATGGAGGATATCTCGGTCACAGCGTCTCGCCTGTCCTGTCCGCAGGTATCCTAGATCAGTCTGCAGTATGGGTGGATGAATTAACCTTCAGGACAGACCGCAACAAAGGAATCTCTCCGCTGTCACTGCGCCCCAGCAACCCCCTGGGCATCGACATAGACAAGTATGAACCAAGAGCGTACAAATACACACGCAGAAAAATGGCTCGGCACAATCCCACCGCCATAAACACAAGTGCTCCAGCCATTGAGTCATGGTTTACATCCCTAAACAGAAACAAACTCTCCCCATATGCCAGCGTTTGAAATATTATGCCAGCACAGCAATGGCTGAACAGCCTCTAACCGCTCACACAGGCAGTGGAAACACAATAATTGTGTATAAAGCAGACAGGATGGCGATAAAGAGATAAAAGCTAAGGCAGCAAACCCACACATTTGTAGAGCGCCTGAGAGCAGCGAACATGCTGCTGCCTCCCACGTGCCTGGCAGGGAATACACAAGTTGTAATGTATAGTTTGTGTTGTCATGTTCTGGCATTTCTAGCTTAGTGTTTGTTTGGTTTAGGGGCCGGGGGCAAGTGACTGCTCATGGTCAGGAGCAAGACCCCCATAAACAGGCTGTAGCATTCACTTGCTCCTAGGGATGCATTAAGCAGGCACTATGTGAAGCATACAAGAGTCTCTTTGATTTTAATATACAAACACGCTATCGCTATCTGTGTCCCAGCAGTTGCTCTTAATTTGTGACACAAAGGCACTCAGAAGGTAGAGATGTTTTTGTTCATCATAAAGCATCACCCTGTTGTCTGTCTGGTCTGTGTGTTTGTGTACATTTTTGTGTAGTGACGTCCCTGGAAGGTTACTCAGCTGGGCTGTTTGCACCAGCTGTTCATAACGTAATGCTTGGACTAGTTAAAACTTCCAAGTGTTTGAACAACTTCAGACAGATTGAGCATTAAATGGTTACACTCACTGAATATTAACTGTTTGTTATGTGTGCTGTATTTCCTACCAGGGGTACAATGCTTCGGTAATACCTGTTAATATCCAAGCTTATAAAAAGCTACCTGTGGAGCATTACAAAGACCAGTAAATTAGGGGTTCACCAGCTTTGTTGACTGAGCATCTTGTCAACATATTGTCAAATATAACATTTAGTGTTGTCAGTGGTGATATTTCAAGGTTTACTAACAAAGTTGGCCCTAGCTAAATGTTCAAAGGCAACTTGATGAGGAGCTGAAAAACTGCTTGTTTAGTGTTTGCTTGCCACAAAAGATGGAGAAGTTACAAAGACAAAATAAAAGAAAATGGTGTCGGCATCTGTATGTGGTCAGATTCCTGCATACTTAAATATTAGCATTAATAGCAGAAGTAAATTTTATCATTACAGGATGAGCACGGTTTATCACAAGTTGAAGCCAGAGCTGCTGCAATCCATGCTCCGAGTGGAATCAAGCAGGCTAGGAAGTAATTCAGTTTTATGTAGATGCCATGCCCGTTCACAGCAAAAGTCCTCTCTTTATGAGAGATAAAATTTCCCAAGCCATCATACAGGCCCCCAATGAGCAATGGATGGTGCGAAGGGAAAAACCCTTTACAGGAAGAAGGCTCCAGCTGAACTAATAAAAGAGGTGCATATAAGGACAGCAAACATGACAAAACATCAACTACAGCAGAGAATAGGAAAAAATTACAAGACATGCAAAAGAGGCATGTATATTAGATTTAAATAGGTGCATAATGATAGCAACACTGGAGTGTGTGTGTGTGTGTGTGTGTGTGTGTGTGTGTGTGTGTGTGTGTGTGTGTGTGTGTGCGTGCACGCACGCCTGCGTGCGAGTACGTCACGGAGTGTGTTCTTTTACATGGATTTTGTGTTTCTGTTACTTAAATGCTGCACTGTTTATGTGGGTTTTGTACATATGTGTGACTGCAGAGTGGGTGGTGGTGGTGGTGGGGAGGGGTTTAGTTTGTGTAGGCCACAGGTCATTAGTAAAGATCAAGCTTCCTTAATGAGTACTGGGTCCTCCAGGGGGAACCAGGCGTCACACACTGCACTTCCCACGCCAAGCTCTCCCAGCCACAGTACATCCCCGCCAGATACTGCCCCCTGCTGGAGAACTTGATCTCCCACACGTCACTTTTAAAAATGACTTCAATTGTTTTACGAAAGTCTGCTCACACACAGTTTACTATAAAAACATTTATACGGGTATTTTCTTTATTTTAATTCCACCACAGTTTTTACTCTGTTCTTTTGTTTTATTTAACTGTCGAGTTTTATCGTCATCTTTTTTCTCTCGGTCTTCTTTCAGAGGCAAAATCACACCTAAAGATTTGGAGCTGACATTTCCAGGAATGAGCGCAGACTTCACCAGTGAGAACTTCTCTGCGACCTGGTACCTCATAGAAAACCATGCAGGCTCCAGGTACACAAGCTCCTACTTTGTCACTCATGTTAAGCTACCATCTCTCATAACTAACAATATGAAAGAGGAAAGGAAAATAGAAAAACAAGCAGTAAAATATCTCTACCTTTCACAGAGGTCCACCAAAAATTGAAGCTCATATTTTCTTTAACTCAGTTACTTCGACACAAGACAGGAGCTTACAGCGTAATACATAAGGTGCATCAGTAAAACTCACACTAATACTGGTATAAGAGCAAACTCAAGGCTCGTATATCATTTTCAGCAACTGCTGCTGGTTTGTTGTGCCTCTTTGACTGAACTCATCCAATATTACTCCTTGCCAGTAGGTGTGATTAGTGCTGCTATGATCTTATGACTTTACTAACTACTGACCTGGATAAAATAATCAGAGGGCCACACATTACTAACACTAGTATGTTAACAGCTAATTTAAAAGATGGTTGCAGGTTACAAGGAAAAATATAACATTCCAGTGTAACAATCTGATCATTATGAATGAATTGAGTTAAGTAGCAGTTCAGGCTGGATTTAGGTTGTCTGCAGGCTAGTCCCAGACGCCATCATGTTTGACAATTAGCTGAAACAATTCAAATATTCCTGTATAAATCAGTGCAGTAATAAATATCTGATAGTCAGATGATAATAATCATAATTTGTCACCATATAGTGCAATCTAAGGGATGGCAATGAATAAACTGAAAAATGTACACATGGGCTGAATCTGAAGTCATTCACTATTTACTATATAGTCAGTTTTGTTAAATAAGTTTAATGTACTGTTTATCACAAAATTGCATAACTGTCTTTTCTCTTACTGATCATAACCTGTTACGTTCTAATTGTGTGACAGTAACAACATAATTATTATAGAGAAAATTACCTAAGAAGATGCAAAAGTGGGGTGGGTTGTTTGTTTTTAATTTTACAGATGAGATCACCACAGAGTAATTTACATAAATAGGTAGTAGCCAGTAATAAATGATTTTGTTTTGTGCCATTGAAATGAGGTTATATTTTCTTCACTAAGTTTCTATATGAAGACAGGGCAGCCTGCTGACCCAAAAGGCTGTCAGGGCAGAGAAGAGGAGAGTTATTTTGGACTCTCCTGGCTTCCTCTCCCCCTGCTTAGCCTTCCAGTAACCCAGACCCCGGGATTCAGCATTAGCAGGGGCCTCTGTTTGGACCTCACTGGGTGACTGTTTCTTCCTGTGGAGGAAACCTCACCGAGGAGACTGACACACAGACACACGCACTCAAAGTGCCCCCAGATGTGCGTGTGTCTCTGCGCATACAGAAACACACGCACAAAGTTTCAAAAATATGACTGTATGTTTTGGGCTGTTGGTTGCACAAAACCTTCATGGTTTATGTCTTTATTTAAAAAAAATGGAAAGTAATCATTAGTTGTAGCTTTGATATACTGACAGTGTCATTTTGTTGTTTTCACAGCTTCGATCAGTTGAAGATTGCAGCCAGTAATCTGAAGAAGCAGGCTACTAAGAAGAACGAGGGGAGTCTGGCCTATGTGAAAGGAGGCCTCAGTACATTCTTTGAGGCTCAGGACGCTCTGTCAGGTGAGGGAATTAACACATTTTTGTGTGCTGTGGAAGTGCCCCAAATGATGTCTGATTAATACACTACATTACAAATCATCACTCTTCACTCTCCTCTTAGAAAATGGCTCTTGATTTTTGGAAGAGTGTGTCTTTGGATTTTTTTTCCCCCCGCATGCGGTTTAGCAGCAGTTGATTAAAGAGGCTCATTTGGATGCCGCGTGAAAGCCCTCTACTTGGCACTGAAGTTGCACTGGCCAACCACAACACAGTTAATTCACCTCCATCAAAATGAGATCAGCTCTCACCTGTCACACAGTCTCTCGCTTCACTCTGAAAAGTCGACGTAAACACACACACACACACATGCACACACTCACTGACCTCTGCATGCAAAAAAGATTTCAAGGTAGCAGAGACCGACGGCTGTCGCTCTGCCAGGTACCTCAAATCGATTGTTCACTTCATCATTCATACTTTTGTCTGTTTACCCTTTGCTCCCGCCTTAGCTGCTCAGTTACTTCCCCTTACTATTTATATGTACACTTTTCTGCCTCCATCATTATTATTATTGCTTTCCGTATGTTTGTGCCGCGGTTGGAAGAGAGGCAATGTTTTCATTGTTAGCGGCTGAATCTAAATAAACGGAGCAGCCCAACACAATGCACGCCAGAGTATTAGGACTGATAGTGCCGATAACAGACCCAATATGACCAATGGCAACAATGCGCAGTCATTCTCACGTTCAGACTGAGCGTGCCTACTGTGTGCCCACTGCACCAATGGGAAATGTACAGTTTCCAGGGGTTGAAGGGAAGCAGTGCTCCATGGA
This sequence comes from Aulonocara sp. 'chitande type north' Nkhata Bay, assembly GCF_057382095.1. Lineage (NCBI taxonomy): Eukaryota > Metazoa > Chordata > Actinopteri > Cichliformes > Cichlidae > Aulonocara > Aulonocara sp. 'chitande type north' Nkhata Bay. The sequence continues at coordinate 14,138,879 of NC_141360.1, forward strand.
TGGACTCATGTGACCTGTGACTCACAAGCACATACTATTGTGATGTTTTCTGGCTTGTGTGAATTTTCTGAGATGGATATAAGGCAGCACCTACCAAAGACTTTGTGTCAACTGTATAGAAAATTAATTTACGTGGAGCCAACAGAGAATTCAGGATGACTAAGTTCCCCTAAACATTCTTCAGATGTCTTAAATGGACCTTTAAAATCTTAAATGCTTGTAGTATAGTCACATTACCACATGAATTTCCAGCACACAATACCTTTCTAAAACAGAAATAGAAGAATCTCTTTATTGTCATTGTATGACATTACGGGTGGTGCTCCTGGGTGGTGCATCAAAACACATTTAGATTTCCCAGTAGGACTGTGTTGTTAAGCTCGTACTTCATAGGTTGACTAACTCTTTCTGGCTTTTTACTTATAAACAGACTTAACAGTTGGCTGACAGGATAGATTAGCCAATTAAATGATTGTAGCCAGAAAATTAACCCCCAAAATACTAAAATCCGTCATGATTTGGTTTAGTGGGTATCAATAGGCCTCTGAACTTGTTTGCCACCTGCTTGCTAATCTGTAGAAATGAGAAGCATCACTCTTAATGACAAATGTCTTGAGATTAACAGTTACTTTTGTTGGTTAAAGTTTTGAAATGCTGAGTAAGGAAATTGCTCTGTGTGCCAGCCAATGATATTTCTGTTCTTTGATATTTCTATGACTCCCCCAAAAATGTCACAAGTTCAATTTAAAAAGTGCCTTTAATAAGATTTAAATTTGACTTGGCGGTGATCTGGGCACCCCGAGATTAGCACGGGGCTGTCTTCATCTCCAGAGAACTGAAGACGGCTCAATATTTCAGCTCACCCGACGGTACGCAACATGGCCAACCATTTCATTGCATGCAGACACACCAAGAAACTAATTGCTGAATGTAGTGGAGCATTTCTAAGCTAACAGAAGGTCACAGGTATGTGACTGCGGGAGTATGTCTGTGAATGTAGTATATATAGTGTTACATAATCAGATGGCATGAAATTTGTCTTCAAATTACTACTAATGGTGTTTTTGATCTTCCTAATGTGTAAACTAGCAGTTTTTGGTTTTTGTCATATTAACTTTCTTCCAGTTGACTAAAGAACCTTTTTTTTATTAAAGAAATTCAATGTCTGTGTAGATTTTTCAAGCTTTGCTTAGAGATATTTCTTTATGTTCAAGCTGTGTGACCACTGATTTTCAAAAGACATTTTTAGTGAACTAAGAACAGAAACTGTCTCATGTTTGAAGAGGAATTATGACTAAAAATTCATTTTTCAACTTCCTGAATCGTGTCTGCTCACTATGACTCATTGCAGGCCTGCAGCATCCTTTTTATGCCAAAATTTGGCTTTCAGTCATAAAAAATGAAGTGGAGGCCCAAAACGGATGGCTCAAGTGGAGCTATTTTGTACATTATGTATGGTCAGCCAAACCAACATACCAGCCAGCATGCTGCTTTTGAGCCTGCCAGCTATACTGCCAGACCTCGTTAACACAGCTGTCAGAGCAACTGTGAATCCTTTCTTTGTCTCTCTTCGATGTTTGGCAGCTCTCTGCAGTTCTGAATTGGTCCAAATGAACCTCATCTGAAAAGTGTCCATTAGAATTAGAAAAAAATTAACAGTGAATAGAAAAACTTAACAGGGCACTTATGTGTTCTCGTAGTTCAGAATGTGCTGCATTAGAAGTTGCTGAATGCTTCCAAGCCTCTTCGTCACCATTACAACATTCTCGTCTCCTCTCGTGTTTATTTTCAGTTCTGCTTGCATGTGAGATTTTTATTGATGACTTTAATAGGCGACGTCTGGAGCTTTTTCTTCTTCTTCAGTGTAAGTGTACTGCTGCCGACAAGGTGGAAACAACAGAGAGGAGCCAAATGTAGGAAAAGAAATGAGGCAGCTAGAAAATGTTTAGAACAAACAGCAGGATTCTGACTTGAACATCTGTGGACTTTCTGCCTCTCCCTCTCTTCCTCTTGTCCAAAATAATTGCCTCTTAATTGCTCTCCAGTACAGCTAAGCTTCTCCAGCACAAATGGCAAAATAAAATCTCATATCACCTTATCTAATTTAGACTTTGGCAAATCAAGAAACAAGGTTACCCAGCAGAAAACGAGCTGAGAAGAACATCTAAATAGTGATGACAATAAGTGAAAGCTGAAAAGTAGTCCTGTTAGCTTGTTGAAAACAAAATGTTTCTTTAAACTTTACTTTGAATAAACGTCCTCCTTCACACCTCTGCAGACTAATCAGACAAGCAGCCGGTTCAACTCCAGAACCTTTTTGTTATGAAGCAGCTGTGCTGCACACTGCACCACCGTGCTGCACTAGCATATTGCAAGAGTGCATGTTCACTGCACAAAGGAGCTTAAGAAAAAGCTCACCAACACATAACAAGACCGAGCACCGACAGAAATCTAATGTAAATAAAATGTATATAAATAGATTAAACATGTTTTTAATTTCCATTCGGTAATACTAATTTGTGAAGTCACAACCAAATAAAGTGTCAGTCAGATGCTGTTTAAAAAAACAGATTCATGTTTGCACTTTTGAAACAAAGGCCTTTGAACACCAGCCCTGGGTAGACATAGGATTAGGTTAATAGGGTATCAGACACAAAGTCATGCTTAACTTTGTCAAGTGTGCTAGTTACCAAGTACAAAGGTAGAAATCTTACGTTCTGTAAAGGGAAATTTTCAGTGCCTCTGAAAAAGGCTTTAGCAGCTTCAAAGGTAAATATCTTCCTCACTTAATGAGGAATAAAGATTTTCTGTTTCTTGTCAGAGGGTCAGAAATGACCAGAAATTGCATGGATTCCTGTAACATAAGCTAACAGTCTAATTGCTTTTACTATACTTGGTGATCAAGCTTACTGCCAGATATACTCAGCCCTGCCAGTCCTGATGTTGGAGGCCACTTGAGTTGGAATGCTGCAAATGTACATTTTTAAGCAGCTCTAAACCCTTGTAAATTTGTATGTTTCAAATTCCTTGACATGTATGAGCTCTGTTTTATAGTTAAGGTAGTGTTTTGTGTTGGTGTTATTTTTATGCTGCTGAAGAAACCCTGTTCACTTGTACATGTTTGTTTGTTTTTTGGGGTTTTTTTCTATACCACCAAATTTCTGTGGATTACAAAGTATTTTGTTTATGTTTAGAAAGGAATTGTTTAGCATTTTTAAAAAAACAAACAACAAAAGAAACCCACTGCTTGTGAACCAGCACACACATGGATGGGGTTTGGCTGTAGTGAACATTTGGTCATGGAGCCTCGGTGACAAATGTGACCAAGCCATCAGCCAGATGCACACAGTCAGCCAGTTTGTCTGCGTGCTTCTGGGACGCAGACAAACTGGCTGATTGACTGACTGACAGTCTGTCAGGGACTGGGGTTGTTGCCACTAAAATGTTGAAATTTGTGGTTTTTCATTGTTGTGTGAAAAGGAAGTCTCCCATTGACGCAGGAAGCGGAATAGCTACCGTGTTCCAAAAATGCACGATTCCCAGGGCCTATTCCCCGAGTCCCCATCCCCTGCTGGAGTCAAAACATTGCCGACTTTAGAAACCAGGGACACTGTATTTTTATTCTTATTCTTTTTTTGCCTCGACGGTTCCAGGAAGTTAAGCAGGAGCTGCAGCTCTTCCTCAGGTCCTGGCTCGTGTGTTATCCGGACCCTGACCTAATGTTTAGGTTAGCTGTGACGTCATGAGATCTTCAGTGTGCGACACATGCAGAGGACACGCAAACTGGCAGTAGGGCAAGGAGGAGTGTGGAGACGTGAAGCAGCCTTGAGTGTATGCGTGTGTCTTCTTTTGTGTTTAGTCCTATTAATTCAGCCATCTCCCGTATACACTCCCACGTCTCTGAGCTTTTGACCAAACCGGCATCTGGCCTCATTTTCTGCTGCTCAAGAGCAAGAGGCCAGTGACGTCCATACTGATTAGGCAATGGCATGTTTGAACTGGGTGTTTTTAGGAATACCTCGGTCTCTGCCTTGAGGCTTCTGTCTGTCAGAACGGACCCATATATTTATTTTCAGAACGCTCCCCCTTCACTTTGCCTCCCGCTCCCTCTGCTGTCAAGCTCTGCTAACAGCCAGCATCAGAACAACAGAGGGAGGACAGAAATGAAGAGAAGGAAATGGAGAGGTGTACTGTCCTTTTTTGCCATCCGTTTCTATCTTGTCTTCATTCTTTAGGTGTCTGCTTGTCGCCTATTTGAGTTGCTTCACAAGTGCGTATTAGAAAGTCTTCTAAACCCTCTCCAACTCCCTTCTACTCTGTCAATAAACCCACACTGCAGCTCTCACCACCCAGCTGCCCACTTCTTTATTTATATACTGGGGTAGCCCCGCTGCCTTCTCTCCCTATTTTTTTTTCTCCTTTTCTCCCCTCGTTCCTTTAAAAAAAAAAAAAAAAAATTCCCTCTCCCGCGTAAAGCTCTTCTTGCTAAGTGATTGATACAAACCATCAGAGAGTTCCTGCTCCCCACCACGCTCCCAGTACAGTCATTTTTAGTATACAGACCTCAAGCTCTGCTCTTCCCAAAATTGGAAACATTTTAAGATTCACATTACCTCCAGGTCAAAGGGCTCCAAATGTCCCAAGACCACCACACTTTGTTGTTGATGGCTTTGGTTAGGTGAATTGATCCAATACAGTTGTTCGCTGGGACAAGGTCAGGTCCTTGTTGCGTGGGAACAACCATGGGGGTGTGTGGCTTCAGTAACAGCATCTGTGGGTGGAGAACCAAGGCAGTTATCTGCCATCTACCACGGGGGTAGGGCATGTTTATTTGTTTTACCTTTGGTTCCTGAAATTGAAAATGTTCCCGGGGATTGGTTACTCTGCAGCGTTGGGAACGTAAAACCAGTCTTACATTTCTCACCCCTCTATGCTTTAAGTTATGATTTTTAAATTTTGTGAAATAAGCTAATAGTGATTTATTTATTTATTGCAGCTATCCACCAGAAGCTGGAATCTGATGGCACAGAGAAAGTGGAGGGATCAATGACTCAGCGGCTAGAAAACATCCTCAACAGTAAGTGTTCAATCAGTGTGCAGACGAAAACCCCACAAGATGCTTTTTCAGGGGGTGTTTTAATTTAGAAATCTTAATAATACAATAAAAGTTCCAGAATTTGACAACATCTCAGTGACACGGGGCTTTGGTAATACTGCCCAGGAATAACCTACATTAAAAAAGAGAATGAGTATGCGACGAGCCAGCGCAGTGCTGTCGATCACCCACCTTCAGCATCCAGAAGTTGTTGCTGACTCTGATGCACTGTGCCGTCAGACCAAACACGTCTACATTGTTTCACCGTTGCAGATTGTTCTGTTTTTAGCGTGCAGATCCTGCGTGTGCGTGCACGTGTGTCCGCCATTTCATGTCACACGTGATAATGGGACTGCTCTAATGGAGGGTCAAGAAGCTGGTCCTTTCCCCTTTTCTAGTATAAATAAACCTCGTAGCCGGACATAGCTTTCATCCCAGACTTGAGGGCCCATGGCCCAGTGGGTCCAGTCTATCGTTCACCCCCAAAAACCAAGAGATTCAAACTACCGTAGGCGCCAGTCAGACTATCACGAAATAGTCTTGTGAAATGTCACAGCTAAGATTGGTGAGGGAAAAATGTTAGATGTTCCCCTGTTTGGTCTCGTGCTGTTTTTCCTTCAGGGATTTTGTTTTGCGGGTGGAGTTTTGTTTTGATTAGAAGAACTCGGGTTTTTTTTCTATTTGACGGCACATCCAAGGCCACCCACGAAGTAAGTCAGCTGTGCAAAGGTCCCACCAAGCAGCCTGACTAAGAGATAGCCGTCACTTTCTCCTTAGCAGCTCAGTCTCTGCTCCTGCTCCTCTCTCTGTGTCAAATAACATCCAGAGCGGGAAGAAAACCAGAGACCAGCAATAAGAGGGAAATGTGGTATCAGCATTTATTTATATAGGATCCTAGTTTCTCATTTTCTCCAGCCTCCTTCACTCTCTCTCACTCTTTCTCACTTCGTCTTTCTTGTAGGAGCGAGCAATACTGCCGATACTCTCTTCCAGGAGGTCTTGGGCCGGAAAGACAAAGCTGACTCCACACGCAATGCACTCAACGTCCTGCAGCGTTTCAAGTTTCTCTTCAACCTGCCACTCAATATTGAACGGAATATTCAGAAGGTACTTAACCCTGTTTTCAGGTGTTAATGGGCACATTTTAACCTAAACCGCAATCATTTCCTAAACCAAGTACTCTTTAGTTCTTAAACCTAACTAGTGAGAAAGAAAAGGTAAAAAGCCTGTGTGGACAATGTGAAACAGCAAAACAAGTGCAAACAATACACAGCTCTAAACAGGACGTGAACCATCCTCTGGATGATAACCCACCTTTACTCAGTTTGTCTGCCCTCAGCACCAACTTTTGTTTTTTGTTCAGTTATGGATTAGATGAACATCTGTTTTGTATTGTGCACCTGAAAACTTTGGCCAATGTTTAGGACTGGTTATTTGTTATACCATTCATTTAATCCTGTTTCAGTTAATGTAACTATCAAAACGTAACAGTCTTGTGACCTATTATTGTTTAGTTGGTGGAAAAATAAAAACTAATGCCCCCCATGAGATGCGCTACCTCATTTCACTTCACTTAAGCTATTTCCTCAGATGCAGCCCTCATCGGCTGAGCTGGATGTGGAAACACAAGCGCCTGACTTAATGTATGCCATAGCAACATCATCACCACAAACTCTTCTAAAACCCTACAGCGTAACCTAACGTGCACCTCTCTAGAAATGTTACTACACGTTGGGTCCAGGCAGTGCACAGCTATTGGGATTAGCCTGTTCACCAACATCAATTCTTCCTGTGCATTTCCATCTGCATTTTTTTTTCGTATATCAGTGAGAGAAGCACAATCACCATCTCAATTTAAAAAACTCAATATTAACAAAATGTGGGGGCTAACAAATGTTAGCATATTCCTCGAGGGAGATTGCTGAAACTATCAGAATATATGTGAGGAGATGTACACAAGCACAGGCGTGAATGCTGCCAATGACACAGTGCACTCACATGGGTTACATCATAGGCACACTATGAGGATTCGTCGGGCCGTAGTTGAATCATACATTAAATGATCTTAAAGCTGCCAGCTGTCAGCACATCTGGAGATAGAGAAGGTGAATATCAGGAGAAGTCGCAGGAAGCCAGTGGGCTGAAGATTTTTCTCTCTTAGCCTCTAATCAGGCAGTTCCTATTTCTAAAACAAACAGAGTACTTGGCACAGTGATGCAGTGGTTAGAATTGTCACCTCACAGCACTCACACTCTGTGGAGTTTCCATGTTCTTCCTGTGCCTGGATTTGGATTGGATTTGGTGTGGATGTGACAAGAATAAAGCAGGGAATAGCATAAAGTGCTGTAATAATGTGTGAGTAAATGCTGCTTGTAGAATAAAGAGCTTTGAATGATTAGTAAGAGTAGAAACGGTGCTTCATTTTCACTAGTAAGTGTGGGACTACAGCACACTGCGCCCTGCTGTTTTCTAAATGAAAGAAAGGACAGTTTGGGACATTGTCCTGGTTTGGTTCTCTCGAAAAGTTTGAGTTGAGTTTCTGTGGAAATGTCTGTAGTAGGCAGCACATAAGCATATAAATATGTAGAGCAAAACAATGGCTCTTCAACCGTTGAAGCCACATAATGGCACAAAGTACACAATTTTTTTCCCTCTACTTCCTGATTTCCATTTTTTTGTATAAGCAAAGGTTTTAATTAAAGCAGTTTTGATCTTTACAAATGTTTATTATTATTATTATTATTATTATTATTATTATTGGGGTGTATAGGTGTCCAAATCTGATTTATAAACTCTCCACAGGCTTTAACATGCAGCTTAAATGATTGTCAACCAGAGGGTGGAGCTAGAGAGGCTTAAATGCAAAGTGTGTCTCATGATTGATGAGTTAAAAAACTGTACATTATGAAATGAACTATTTTTTCTTTCCAGGGAGATTACGATGTTGTGATCAATGACTATGAGAAAGCAAAGTCTCTCTTTGGCAATACTGAGGTCCCTGTTTTCCAAAAAGGTAAACTGCTTTAACTTCAACAATTGCATGAAGATCATGGCTTTTTCTAAACTGATTGTTATGGTGATTACCAATGTTTTGACTCTACTTTTCTGCAGTGTACGCTGAGGTTGAGACGAGGATTGGAGCTCTACGGAGTCTCTTGTTGGAGAAACTGCTGCAAACTCCGTCTACGCTTCACGACCAAAAAAGATACATCAGGTCTCTTTACAATTCTATGACCCTGTTCAAGTTTGGATATTTTTCTTTACACGTCTACTCTGTCAGCATCCAGCAGAAAGTCATGACAAGTCCCTCCACTCCCTTTGGTTTCTTTGATGTCTGCTTGTGTCATCGTTTACCAGAACTTCAACCTCCTCCCCCCTCCCTCTTTCTTTTTTTTCCCCTCTCACTTTCCTCAGTTCACCAGTCATATTTCTGTTGTCTGGCTCTCTTATTTCTGCTTCTATTTTTCTCTCCCCCTGTCTTTCTTTTCCTTCTTTTTTTCCACTTCATCCATCTGTCCATTCATACTTGTGGTCTCTGCCTATTTATTATTGTGAAGACCAACCTGTCAGGATCACAGAGACCAGCTCTCAACCACATGGCAAATGGCAACATCTTTCATCCTGGTACATTAGGCACAGCTCTGAACGCCCACTCAGCTCCTGTTTACTCTTCGTGTGTGTGTGTGTGTGTGTGTGTGTGTGTGTGTGTGTGTGTGTGTGTGTGTGTGTGTGTGCGCACGCGCGCTTGTTTTGTTCTTGTTCCTCAAACTTTTGAAAGATACACTGTAATGAGAAACAAATGAACGGCTGGTTTTTAGAGTGACAGCTTTCGGGGTGAATCATCTGATGTCTTAACTTGAAAGAGCCTAGCTATTCAAACCCCCCTTTGTTTTAATAGAGGATGATAAGAACACATGTTGGTCAGTCAGTCAGTCTCTCAGAATAAAATTGTAGTCCACACACACACACACACACATATATGTGTATATGTATGTGTGTATATATATATATATATATATATATATATATATATATATATATATATATACATACATACATACATACAGTGGGGCAAAAAAGTATTTAGTCAGCCACCGATTGTGCAAGTTCCCCCACCTAAAATGATGACAGAGGTCAGTAATTTGCACCAGAGGTACACTTCAACTGTGAGAGACAGAATGTGAAAAAAAAATCCATGAATTCACATGGTAGGATTTGTAAAGAATTTATTCGTAAATCAGGGTGGAAAATAAGTATTTGGTCACCTCAAACAAGGAAAATCTCTGGCTCTCACAGACCTGTAACGTCTTCTGTAAGAAGCTTTTCTGTCCCCCACTCGTTACCTGTATGAATGGCACCTGTTTGAACTCATCATCTGTATAAAAGACACCTGTCCACAGCCTCAAACAGTCAGACTCCAAACTCCGCCATGGCCAAGACCAAAGAGCTTTCGAAGGACACCAGGAAAAGTATTGTAGACCTGCACCAGACTGGGAAGAGTGAATCTACAATAGGCAAGCAGCTTGGTGTGAAAAAAATCAACTGTGGGAGCAATCATCAGAAAATGGAAGACATACAAGACCACTGATAATCTCCCTCGATCTGGGGCTCCACGCAAGATCTCATCCCGTGGGGTCAAAATGATCAGAACCACACGGGGGGACCTGGTGAATGACCTGCAGAGAGCTGGGACCAAAGTAACAAAGGTCACCATCAGTAACACACTACAACGGCAGGGAATCAAATCCCGCAGTGCCAGACGTGTTCCGCTGCTGAAGCCAGTGCATGTCCAGGCCCGTCTGAAGTTTGCCAGAGAGCACATGGATGATACAGCAGAGGATTGGGAGAATGTCATGTGGTCAGATGAAACCAAAGTAGAACTTTTTGGTATAAACTCAACTCGTCGTGTTTGGAGGAAGAAGAATACTGAGTTGCATCCCAAGAACACCATACCTACTGTGAAGCATGGGGGTGGAAACATCATGCTATGGGGCTGTTTTTCTGCCAAGGGGACAGGACGACTGATCCGTGTTAAGGACAGAATGAATGGGGCCATGTATCGTGAGATTTTGAGCCAAAACCTCCTTCCATCAGTGAGAACTTTGAAGATGGAACGAGGCTGGGTCTTCCAAAATGACAATGATCCAAAACACACTGCCCGGGCAACAAAGGAGTGGCTCCGTAAGAAGCATTTGAAAGTCCTGGAGTGGCCTAGCCAGTCTCCAGACCTCAACCCCATAGAAAATCTGTGGCGGGAGTTGAAAGTCCGTGTTGCTCGGCGACAGCCCCAAAACATCACTGCTCTCGAGAAGATCTGCATGGAGGAATGGGCCAAAATACCAGCTACTGTGTGTGCAAACCTGGTAAAGACCTATAGTAAACGTTTGACCTCTGTTATTGCCAACAAAGGTTATGTTACAAAGTATCGAGTTGTATTTTTGTTATTGACCAAATACTTATTTTCCACCCTGATTTACGAATAAATTCTTTACAAATCCTACCATGTGGATTCATGGATTTTTTTTTTCACATTCTGTCTCTCACAGTTGAAGTGTACCTCTGGTGCAAATTACTGACCTCTGTCATCATTTTAGGTGGGGGAACTTGCACAATTGGTGGCTGACTAAATACTTTTTTGCCCCACTGTGTGTGTCTCATTTTCATTCCTGGACTCTGGACTGGACCAGAGTTGCTCTGCATGATTCAGAGTTCAAAATGTTCCTCAATTATCTTATACTGAGCCTTTGCCCAGCCTCTCAGGTCATCCTGTCTTTGAAACAAGCTTGTTTTTGCTTCTGATGCGGTGCCCCATGTCAAGAGAAGGTTTGTACATTAGGTGGGCGGGGCTTTGTGTTAACAGCCAGACCTCTACTCTTATTGATGTCACATAGAATCAAGAAATGAAGCATTTAGAGCAGAGGACTGAGCTTTTGTCTCTGAGGGATTACTGAGTGTCATTATCTTGACACTTGGACCGTGTTTAATATGAGCATCCACCATCCAGGAAAATCTAAATTGCATATCATAAAAAAATATTTTTTATAAATGTCATGATGGCGTCATTGTGAATTTTTTTTCATTCTGATAGTCGAGAAGTAAAAAACGGATAATGTGACAGTCATATCTTATGCTTAGTGCTTCAAACAGCGTTTCATTTAAATGCAACTTTCCCTTTCTTCCTGCTTGGTGAGGAGTTTGTGGTGGAATTTATTTTTTTTTAAAGAATTGTGATTTGAATTAGCCGTCCTCTACGCTTTATGCAAAAAGACAAAGTGCAGTAAAACCTAATGGGGATTTTAGGCTGACATTAGTGGGCTGTCCTGCCCCGACTTCAGCCAGAGCTTTTATTGTTTTTGGCCACTCTTTATTGTCTGACCTTTGATTTGTCACCCATTTAAGTGTGGATTTTAATTTTGTTGATCTTTTTGTCCCATCTCATCTTCCATCTCCCTGTCCCACGCTTTCGTAGGTACCTGTCTGACCTACACGCTCCAGGAGATCCAGCATGGCAGTGCATCTACGCTCAGCACAAGTGGATCCTGCAGCTGATGCAGAACTGCAGAGATGAGTTCATCAGTGGCCAGAGAGGTGACTAAAAATGCACATTTGTCTGAGTTGATTCGTTTTGCACATGTAGTGAAAAGCCCCTATTTAGCATTTCCAATCAGGCAGCCGGTGGATGTCGTGAGCTGAGGGAAGAGAGCAGTGTCTCAGTCGTTCCAGAGCTCTGCCTACATTCCCTGCTCCTTCGCCGGCCTCCTTCACCCCAGCCTGTGCTGCTTGCTTGAGGCCTGTGTGTTTATTTTTTCATGAATGTATGAATAAGATGAAAGTGATGGAGCACTGGCTTTGGATTTAGGTTTCAGCGCTTGACATGTTACTGCACACACACAAACCCGCTTTCTCACTCACACACACAGCTTCACAGATGGATTGGAACAATTAACCCCAATTAAGCTGTTCCTCTGTTAAATCAGCCAGCAGAAAAATGTGGATCTGAAACCGTCCACTCAGGAAGACCAGTGATTCGCCAGCATGTGTGCACACTCACACTGAGGCACCCGCACAAATCCATTGTGGGGTGGGTGGCTGCTTCACATAGCACAGCTGGAACATAAACATGTCTAATGCTAAAAGTAACAGTGGTTTCCGGGGCTCAGGCTTGATGGATCTGGGGATTGGTTCGTTCCCCACTTCTCCACATTTAAATTTCATCTTGATGATTATGTCAGGGATGGCCCCTTTTACTTCACACTTACATTCCACTGCAGAGCAACATGTGGTGGAGAGGGAGTCTGAAATCTCATCCAACCCAACTGTGCAGAAAATTGCTAGTTTGCAAAAAACAAAAAAGAGCACAGAAACACACATGCTGGCATGGACATGTATGTTAACTTATTGATAAAGTCCTCATACCTCAAAGCATCACATCAATTGTCAGTGTGTCAGTGTCAATTTTTAAAAACCAGGTTGTAAACAAGCTTCTTAGTGATGTTAGTGAAGTTGGGCCTTTTAATATTGAGGTCTGTAGGATGGCTTGCTTATTGAACCAGCCTCAAGTGGTGATTCCAGGAACTGCATTTTTGGAGCCGAACTTTGAGAGTGATGTCTGTTCTTGAGGTAACATCATTTAAGATACCCGTCTGCCTCTGAGAGGACAGTAGTTACAGTCAGCATGCGACCAAAATGACCTACATTTAACTGTGCAGTCTTCTCATAGATGTGCACAGTTCTGTTGAGAGTTGGTTGAGAGCCTCCTGCAAACCCAACTTTTTGTCCAACCTGCATTCTTTAAATCCGTTTTTACGTTGCCTAGAAAAGACTTGCATGTTTGCTTGTTCCTAGTCCACTGCAAATGGAATCAGTGAAATGACAGGCAGCACTTGTGTGCGATCAGTTAGGGTTTGTATTTTTTGGGGAACAGATTTATATTGAAGATTTTGAAATCCCACTGACACCCAGTGTAACAACCTTTGATAAGGTGGGGGTTCATTTGGTCACAGTATCACCTGCAATCCAGACTGTGGCTGCTGAATGCCTAACACCTTACAAGCCCGGGGATATATTGAGGCTTGGTTAGGGTGCCAGCAAAGCACACGGTCCAAACAAGTGGAAAGCCAAGAGCACCACTACTGTGAAAAAACACTCCGTTGTGTTTAAACAAATTACCCATGCTGTCATTCTTCTGGTGAGCACAGTGTTCACACAGACATGCTGAAAGGTACACGCAATCTTTCCTGTTTTTCTCCCTGCTCTTGTTCTTTGTTACAGCTGTCTCCTGTCTTCTCTGTTGTCACACAGCGCCCCTCTTCCCCTCACATACACCTCTGGCAGATATTCAGCATCTCTGGTCTCCTCTGCTCACTTCTGGCCCAAGTGTGAAACCCGTGCCTCCACCCAGGCAATGCTTCAGCAGCCATCATTATAAAAACCACATCCACTGCATTCCCCCAGCTTCACTCTTCCTCTCCTTCCTTCCCACCCTTACCCTTCCTTCTGTATAGGACCCCCCCCCCCCTCAATGGTACCTCACAGCTACCCACTCTTCTGGTGGCCTCCTCTTCCCTTCATATAGATGCATTCACTAGCTTTTTTTATGCTATTGTCAGCATCACACATGGCAGAGATTATTCCGCTGTAAGCATCAGGCATATTTGCAGTAACTGGTGTCATTTTCTCTTTCAACTGTTGTTCCTAGTCAGGGATATAAGGCCAGAGGTCGTTCTGGTGTAGTCACGATTCCATTAATTACCCTATAAAATGCCTTAAATGTAAAATAAAACCATCCATCTTTGTTAGAAACAAAGGCCTGAAAGCTGAAGTTTTTTTGTGAGGGAGCATAGCAAGTTGCTTCCGTATGTCTAAACACTCCCATCGTGCCCCAGTGTTGCAATCTGACTCTGCCCGATCCAATTAGAAGCTGCAGTATTTTTATTTCTCGAGCGGCACTTCTTCTGCCAATGTCAACACAATTAACAGGAGTTTTTTTCCCTCTGGAAAAATAGGTTTTCAGTGAGTAGTTAGTGGGAATTCACTGTTCAGACACTCTGACGGTGTGTTTGGGATTTTATGCTGCAGAAATGCTGCTGTAAGAGCAATGCCGTGATAATACTGGTTAACGTCTGACAGGTGTTTGCGTGGTCGTATTGACTGATTGATTCATTAGGGAACTTTTTTACTTGTATTCAGAAATTTTGTGATGTACATAAAGCCTGGAATTTCAAAACTTTAAGTCACAGATTATTAATAATAGTGATTTTATTGTAAGTCCCATCTTTACTTTTCCTGACAAGATGTCCCGTTGTCTGTGTGCACATAAAATCTGGGTGAAACACTGGGGCGTTTTTCAAGAGAAGTGTGGTGAAGCTTTTGTATTCTGTAGCGTGGGAATAAGGTTTGTGTCCTCTTAGACAGAAAGCAGGTATGTGTGCGTGTGGTCAAGGTCAGTGACCCCTCTGGAAGAGGAACCCATCCAGCCTGCAGAGAAGCCCCAGACACGATGAGGAAGTGTGTATAGATGACACACATTGTCTCAGTTTATTCAACACGCATACACAGAGGCTTCTATAGTTTCCCCCTGTAAATTTGAGCAAGAAGCAGTGCAGCAGCATAGTAAATCCTTTGAACGTACAGAGCAGCAAAACACATGCAGTCCTCAGAATGCAAGTGCTTGTCCATTCTGAGGATTCGGCGGCCACCTGGGTCAACAGCAGCTCTCATCCCTGTAAAAAGACAGGAAAACTTCAGAGAGACAGAGCCTGTATTGCACCATATGGTGTGTGTGTGTGCGCGCGTGTGTCTGTCTGTGTGTATTTGCGATATAAGAAAGCCTCGTCTGTTTACAGATAGTCTGACTCAAATGAGAATTTCCTTACATTTTCTGGCCTGGATGGGTGTGTTGTGTGCACAGCCACCTCAACCACAATTTTCTCCTCTGCTTGGGGATTTCTCAATTCTTGCTTAAACACTACATTCAACATTGTGACTCACCAGTACGCTTTTCTGTGTATGTGAGTGTGTGAGAGACACATGTTTTGGAAATGTGGCTCATCAGTCTCCATTGATTTAGACAAACTGGTGTGGGCGTAGTGCAGCGTTGCACGAACCTGTCCTTAAAGTTTCATTTTCATTGTAGCAATTTTGATCTTCTTAGCACCGCAGTCTTTCACTTTCATTCCTTTTTGCCACCCCTTGTTCTGTTATCATTAAGTTATCTCACAGATTCAATTTGCTAACGTTGTCTCACATGCAGCGATAGGAGTGTGTGGTTGCAGAACTTTCTCATTCATTACCGCTGCATAGCTCCCTGTTGCCATCTAGAGGAGCTCTTAAGAATCAGATGTGACAGAGCACATTGTGGCCAGCGTAAACCCACTTCACCCCAGCACTCGCAAAGACCACTGCTCTGTTTCCCCACCGTGAAAACAAGGGGACATTCTCTCCGCTGAGATGGATCAGAACACAAATAAAGAAAGTAGGGAGGGATTGTTTTGTGTGAAAGCCCGTTAAGCTTATTGAGGAATGTGGAATTATGAAAATGTGATTATTTAATATGTGGAGTATGTGTTTCTTTTCCCTTCAAGCTCATTTCTCATCCCTCCCCACTTTCGTTATGTCTCTCAGTGGGTGCGGGAGCTCTGGACCCAGAGGGGGATACCCGTCCACCAGCCCTCGGAAGGCTCAGCCACACCACGTCTCTGAAGAGAGGGGGCAGTCTCCGAACGCCACGATCCAGCAGTGAGTAGTGCAGCACTTCACAGATTCGCCCACACACTGAGTTCTAAGGGGGGCTTCCCTGTCTGCGCTAAACTCTGTACACACGTACGTTTGTTTGTTTGTGTGTGTGTGTAACACTTTTGGTCGTGTACAGTGTTTAGGGGAATCTTGCATCACACTGTACGGTAAAGGCACAAATAAAAAAAACAAAGATCTTAAGCTTTATGTGCCAGGAATTAAACCATTCTGATATGTGAATATTGGAACTGCACAGTCATTATGCCAATATCCTCTATCATGTCATCTGTGTGTCCTTTTTTTCTAGATTGGCACTTTGAGACCCCGCAGCAGGTGCAGTTTGTGGAGAAGCTTTCAGATGTTGTGATCGGTCAGCTGCCCAATTTCTGGAAGCTTTGGATCTCCTACGTTAATGGAAGTCTTTTTAGCGAGGTGAATACTCACCAAGTAGACAGAAATCCTGCATACAGCATGTTTTTATAGCAACAGTGGTCACTTTGCCACACAAGATAATCCAGAGATGAACGTGGCCCTGTGGAGCTGTAGCCCAAAAATGTAAATCTTTGTTTGTGGTCATTTCCATTATTTTTGTAAATATAGGGGTGATTGTCATTTGGAGGGTCAAGATTAGAAGTGAGTCAGAATATCTCAAGTCAGAGGGGCAAGGCTGAGATGGTGGTAAAAAGCTTTGTGTAAATAGTGGGAAAGTCACAGCACCACAAACCTCTCCATGGCGTGCTGCATTTTGATTTCACACATCACACAACCAGCTGCTTTATAATGCACAAATTATAATCTTCAAAAGTGTGGTTAAAGTGTAGTGAAAGCAAAAATAAAATTGTGTTTTTGTTGAAATTGTGTGGAAAGGAGTGCCATCAAGGGACCGTGCCCTGTCGAAAATCTTTAACCAGTAGATCGATACGCGTGCTAACACCACATTATGGACAACATCTGCAAAAGAATGAAAGGGACATTAGTTTTGTCACATAATCAATACAACAATTGAAATAAATGACAATAAAAACTGGTATAATAAATAAATTGCTATAAATTTAGCTCAATAGTTCAGCTTTGTTTCACTCATATTCATTGAGGATTATCTCATGAAATTCCTTTGGTGAGTTAGGTATTTAATTTGGGATTAAGAGAAGGGGAATGATTTTCCATGAGTCAACTCAGGTTAATGAGCTTCTACTGATAGGCCAAAACGAATGGTGTTCTTAGTAATACACAAATGTCTCCGTGAACAAGAATATTTCCCATGAAAACTTTAGGCTAGGCTAATAAAAGCTTTTTTTAGAAACTCAGTTTTTTCGAAATCCTCTGCAGGTTTACATTCCATATCTGTGTTTTTCAGGGTTTCCATTTAAGAGAAATTATTTGATTATTCTCAAGAAAAGTTGAATGAATGTCATTTGCATTATCATAGTTTGCTCTAATGCAGGCACAGAAAGCAACATAAAATCTATTTTCCGTCAGTAATCTGGACTTCTCAGAGGTGACTAAGTATTTGTGTCTTCCCCTACAGACTGGAGAGAAATCTGGGCAAGTGGAAAAATCCAAGAAGAATGCCAGACAGAGACAGAATGACTTTAAAGTATGAGGATTTCTAACTCCAGTTTACTCTAATGTTAATTTGAGATAATGTTTTTTAAAGACACATTCTGCAGTACATACTGTATGTTGTCTGTTTTGTAGAAAATGATTGAAGAGCTGACCAGTCGGCTCGTGAAGCTCATTCGGGGTGCTCTCTTACCCGCCACCTTGCCGCAAGGGGAGCTGAGTCTTTATGGAGGCTGGGAGAGCAAGACAGAGTTGGCTGGATCATGGCTTACACAAATCATACACACTGTCAGGTCCTCACACTTTGGCTGTAATTAATTTGCTTACATGTTTGGTTAAATGGAGGCATTTGGGAGCCACATGCTTACCTTGCCTTTAATAACAGACCTCTGTTCTCTGGCGTTTCTCATCCAGGGGTTGTCATGAGGCTCTGTCTGCTATGGAGATCCCAAATGATTTGCTGCAGGTGATCCAGGATCTTCTGCTGGATTTGAGAGTTCACTGTCTCATGGTGACTCTGGTGCACACAACAGAAGGTGAGAGAGCTCTCAGTAATGGACAAAATATTTTCATCAAGATCTTCATTTTAATTGACTCCAAGTTACCAAACAGTTTATTTTGTTTTCAATGTTCAGTGTGGCAGGATCATAAAAACTAAAAGCAGCTTTTGCTGTGTCAATGCAATCTTCATGTGACAGAGCCAATCATTGGACTGAGCCCATTATTGTCCTGAACACCCATCTAGTACATAAATAATGTACAATGGCTTCCTAATGAGAGCCTTCTCATCCAGTTATCCAAAATATCACATTTTTCAGGCAGCAAAAAACATCTAACAATTTCATATTATATGAAGTATTGAGAACTAAAATTAGCACCAGTAATAAACCTGGAGGTAGGTAGGTAAACGACATCCAGTTGCTTTAGATTACAGCCAGATAGATGCCTGTAAATCACTCTAGTCCTAGACTGAGAGGAAAACTGCTTCTTTTCTTTGCGGATCCTAGAGAAGCTAACATGCAAGAAAGTTAACATGCAAGAAACCAAGGTTTTGTCAAAGTTTAACAAGATCGGTATGATATTTGAGGCGAAGCTTGGCATCTGCTAGTGTGCTGATGTACAGTGAAACATGAAACACTCACTCTGGAGGGGCTCATAACATCCTTAAAATCTTTATTTCTAGTGTCTACATTTTACCTTGTTTTTCTGGGTTTTTAAAATAAAGATATGTATAGTATTTATTCATGTATGTATTTGTACCTAATTTATTATTGTACATTGAAAGGCTTTTAAATGTGTTGACCGAGTGTGTTAAGAAGACGTTTACTGGAAAGTATGCCTGCTTGTACCAGATACATGGGGCAAAATATGCCAGGCCCTGCTTACCCTTGCAAATAATGTATTTGTTGGTCTAAGCAAAACAGCATTGGGAATCTTTACCAGTAGAATAAAAAAAAGTTGTCACCATAGACACGTTATTAATCTCCACATGAGAAATAAAAAGCTGTGTCATTCTGAAATCACACTTTGATTATCATCCGTTACTTGTGTAATCCCCTGCTAGACAAGAATGCGAAAGGACATGAACTCAAAACCTGCAGAACACGACAGATTTTTATAAAACCATGTGAATTTGTTAATAAGCGCTTAGTGGTCAGTGTCCTCAAGTGTCACTTTTAGCTAATTCAACTTCCAGGTTAGTAATGGAGAAAGTGTTATGAGACTAAAACCAGACAGGCTGTGTTTCACTTGTGGTTAGGTATGGTCATTTTGAGAAGAGTGACTGTTTTTTTTTCTTAACTCCCCCCACTCACACGCACATTCTCACACACACAAACACACCACACGCACACACCAAATTGTGGTCTGGGAAGAAAGGGTTTGATTTTATATCATGTGGTTTTCCCTCAGAAACCTTTAAATCTGTTCATATTTCCATTACTTACGACCCCTTATGAAAGTCTCCACACTCCACATGTAAACGGCTCTGAGTTCAAAAAACTGTAGCACAGTTTCAAGTGATGGCCCTTTCGATTTGTGCTTTTTATACCCATAGATGTCAACAGGCTTGCTGAAAAGGAAGACTGGTTGGTAGATAATGAGGGAATCACCAGCCTGGTAAGGATTGGTTAATTTATCAAGCAGCACTCTGTGTCTTCATAGAAATCACAGAAAGTTTAATATCTATGTATACTTTCTAGCTGGCAGCGATTCATTGCATTTGTTTAGTCCACTGAGTACTTGTGGGTCTGTTTTAACTAATCTGTGTTGAAGTGTGATGTTATCTAATGTAGCCCATGTTTGTAATCTCTGTTTTTAATGTTTTTGCAGCCTTCACGGTTTGAGCAGTGTATGGTCCAGATGCTGCAGTCACTCAAAGAGCCCCTGGAAATCAAACCCGGAGAAACAAATGTTCGTTCATACCCTGCAAACATCAGAGCTACAGAAGTTTTCACATGATAATCAATAGTCATGAGTTTCTTCATCCATTAAATGAACTTAAATAGCTGACACTGACACGTGACAGTTACTTGTCATCTGTTAGACACAGGCTGTTATGGGGCTGGCATGCCTCCTTTCAATTGCAGTAATTGTCCCTCTGAATGAATGAATGGGAATCCTGCTGTTCCTGGCATTGTCACAAACTTTAGCATCGCTGAGGTGATGTTGAGTTCGATGGCAGCAGCATGTCTTACAGAAAGAAAAAGACTTCTGGATAAGAGCATAAAATCTGTTGTGCCTTTCCAGATGTGCAATGTGTCAGTTCCACTGACTCCTAACGCACACCCATACTATCAGAGGTAGATACCTTTTAAATATGACTGGTTCATCTCCTCTTTAGCTGAGAGGACGCAGCATCAGTGTTCTAATAAAATAATTTCAAATTTTCATTAGTCTGACCTGAGCTTTGTCCCAGAGATGACGGCAGTGTTTCACACAGGCTTCTTCTTTTTGGTCGATGATATTGTAAACTGTTTTCTAAAAGTGTGCCTGAGCCCATGCAGTTATTTTCATTACAGAATCATGCCTGCTTTTACTGCAGCGCCACCTCTGAAACCAAAGTGCACGAGAGTCCAGTACTGATTTTCAGACTTGCCCCTTGTACATAGAGATCGCTCTGTGTTTTTTGGTTTTTGTAAATGATAACACGCAGCGTAGATGATAAGATATTCAGTCTTCATAATTTTACAGTAACAAACACTATTCTGTAGTTGGAGTTGTTTTTGCAGATTGGTGAAACTTTGCCTCTCTAAGACATTTATTATTTTTACCAGCTAACCTAATTAGTTGCAAAATGTTCCTCCAGCTCCTTCTTTAAGTACCACTAACTTTTCAATTTTTTCGTTTCTCCATCCGAACTTTTTTGAGGCATGTTGCTGCCATTGCATTCAAACTAACTAATTGTTTTTCATAAAGTAGTAGAACGTCTCAGGTTAAACATCTGATATGTTTTTGCTGTCTTTTTGTGAAAAATGTAGATTTATGAGATTTGCAAGTCATTGCATTTATTTACATTTTACACAGCATCCAAACTTTTATAGAAGTGGGTTTGTATGAAAAAAGAAAATTCAAATTTTGGTGAATATAAATCAAGCTTAGCCGCATGGTCTCTGTGACCAATGTTAAAAAATTATACTGATATCATCTTTAGTCATGTTTTGAAGACAGCAGTCTTTGTTGCACAATGAGATGGGTTTAAAATTAAGATCCCTGTTGGAATTGTGAAGAAAAGGGATGTAAATAGATTGATGTAGAAAACAAAACAAAAAGAAAAAATTAAATAAAGAAGAAAATGTAGTTAGTTTGTTGTAGCAGAAGAACAAGTAGTGGAGGAATAACTGCTGTGCGTCCTGGCCTCGGTTCAGTGGGTGCTACATTCATCACTCTTCTTGTCCTGCCCTTGTGCATGTCGCACAGTGCAGTAAACTTATAGGAATGAAATTTCACTCTGTGGAGTTGCTTTATGTGATGATCTTTTATTTGAAGCCACGGTACTTCTGTTGCAAACAGAAATGATATCAAAACTTGGATGGTTTTAATTCAGCACTTCGCAAAGTAGTAAAGTATAAACCCTGCTGTTAACAGAAACTATGAAATAACTATCCAGGGTTCAACACAAAGAAATCCTTTATGAATTTTAGAATAAACAGCTTTAGTCACGTCAAGAAAGCATCGTTACCGTTACGTTCTTTTCCACAGGTGTTGCAGTTGGAGCAGGTCCAGGACCAGGCTGCAGAGCTCAGCGTGAGGATCATGAAGGTAAGACGTGTACACTTATTTTCAAGAACATGCATAGGATTTTGTTATGAACAAAGACTGTTTGCATAGGATGGAAGTAGCCACCATGATGTCTACCACTGGTTTTGATTTCCACATTTTGAAGCCTCAGCCTTCATGTGTTTATGTTGTTTATCGAATACAGAAGTGGCCAAATCTGGATGAGAGTCGGGTGTAGTCAGCTACTCCTAGCAAGCATTGTTGGCAAATAAAGAGATACATATAATTAGTGCTAAATAAAAACAATAAAATTCTATAAATGAACTTACTAAAACTTACCTTTGATGATCTGTATCATAAGGCAGGTATATATTTTTAGACAATTCCTTTAAAATGCTTTAAAACGTAGCAACAGCAAAAACGCAACCATCTGGCAGCTACCAGTCACAGAAGGCTTCCTGGCAGCTCTCGCTTTGCGACTACCAGGAGCCTCCACCAAACGGTCAGGAAAGACATCATTTTCCTCTAGTAGTCAGAGGTTGCCAGGGGCGTTGCTAACCAGTCTCTGGGCCTGTTTGACTGAGGCGTACTGTACTTGGATTAGTTGAGGTGGGTCCTAGCAGGCAGCTGTAAGCTACACCTCACTGTCTTGGCTCTCCTGTCAGTCAAAGCAGCCACATCTCTAACTTTTGAACATTTAACACTTGAGCACTTCACATGAATAGAATATAAAAAATAAATCAGCTACTTGTTTAGAAGGAAGAGAATATCCTTTTAATGCTCTAAGTTGGCCATTTTAGCACAGGAGACTCAACTGGCCATTGAGGAACTGCAGTTCATTTTCTGTGTGGAGTTTGCATGTTCTTGCTGTGTCTGTGTGAGTTTTTCTTCAGGTGCCACAGATGGTCCAGAGATGTCCACTTAGTGGGGTTAGGTTAATTGGTGATTTTAATTTGCCCATAGGTGTGAACATGGTGTACAAATGATTGTCTGTGTTAGCCCTGCGACAGATTGGTGACCTGTCCAGGGTCTATCCTGCCTCTTGCCCTGAGGCCCTGTGCACTGATCACCAAAGTCATATATAGACCTGAAAACCTCTGTGTTCTATATTTGTCTTACATCTGTTCAGTCATAGAGCAGCTGCTAAGGTTTTATTTGGTCTTTTATTTACTGTGAGGTGAAGATAACCCTACGTGTTGACATGCACACACTGTCCACTTTACTGTTTCAGTGTACCTTAGATCTAAGTCTGTACTAACCTGTTTTGATCACAGAGTAAGATATTAGTGATGCACCTAAAATTGTCTTTTCACATGTCTGATAAATGCGTCTCCATAGGTCTTTGTAAACAGTTTGGAGCAGCTGAGTACTAAGACAGATGGAGACATTAACACATCTCAGTAAGTATTTGGAGGATTTTTTTCTCATCTCTGTGGTTACTGTGCTTCACTTGGACAACATTTTAAAATCTCTCCCATGTGTACAGCAACATTTCAGTGGACCTGTCCTCTCCTGATCGGTTTACTGGCATTCAAGAGGGCTTTACTCCAACATCTGTAAGCACAGTGTTTTTCTTTATTACATTCTTTAAATCGTATGAGGTTTAAACACTCGAAAACGCACATGTGGCAACTGCCAGCGTCACACCAGAGCGTGGGCTCCCTCCTTTACACAACTAGACAAACATGTGTCACTCATTCGAACCACGAAATGTTATCAGTCTGTTTCCTGGTTGTGGACAAGAAGTAGAGACGTCCTTATTTCCTGTAACTTGTTTGAGATGTTAGCAAAGGGGGTTAAGCGCAGGGGAGGACGAAGAGGAGGAAGAAGGGCAGGGCGTAGAGTGCTTCTGGTAAGGGGAAATGGAGCAAGGTGCAGAAGGGGTTTCCCCAGCCTGAATATGCTGCCAGACTTGACTGAGAGCAGATGACCAGAGTTAAGACTAGTGTCAGTCATGATACAAATGGGTGTTTTTGTGAGTTGGCAATCTAGCAACCAGTACATGCAAACTTGGACAGTGCGTCACTGCTATTAACACAAAGACATCAGTTTACTTTAGGCCACTAAGCTTTTGGAGCATGGTTGGTTTGCTTAATTTTGGACTGCAAACTCCTGCCAGTGATGTTGTAGGCATCAGAATGTCATTCTGACAGTGTCTCTGTGCACACGTTTAATTGGCATGCTTTATTGTGTGTTTGTAAGGGTGAATATTAAAAGCATGGGCATTTTAACGAGTGAGAGCTTGTTAAAAGTAGTTTCAGGTTCCTACACTAAGGTAGATTTGTTTTGCAGTTAGGCCAGGCAACCATTCTACCAGACATCAAACACAGGCACTGGACAATATTCACAAAGACATTGTGAGAAAAAGAGTGCTCCAAGCTTCACTGAAACCACAACTTTAAACCAAGGACATATTTTGGAAAGCAAAGCACATTGTGGTTGTAAGAACCTCTCCAGAATTGTACGAGGATTAAAGGTTTGTCATAGGTTTCAGGTTAGGAAGTTTAACCACAGGCTACAGAGCTCAGCCTGATCATCATGGTGGTATGAACGCCACATACACTGTGTATCTTTTGAACATAAATGATGTGGATTGCAGCTGTCATTGGTTAATGATGTCCCCTTGAGTCAGTTGTTGCTGGTTTAGCGTTTTAAACTTTATATCAGGAGAATGGAGTGAATGTCATGATGCTCAAATGCTAGTGTCCCAGCCTAAAGTGTACCCTGCTCACTGGTCCTTGAGCACGCCATAATTTATAAAAATTAACGTCGTGTTGTATTCAGTAAGACTCGAAACTAGCAACTGAGACCCGAAACTCATCAGAAGTGTTTGCTGAGGTCAAAGAGCGAGAAAGGTGAGGACTGTTTTCCAAGAGACGTCTATGCATTGGGGCTGCTTTTTGCAACTAGAGGAGTCGCCCTCTGCTGGCCAATAGAAACAGGCTTGAGGCACTTCTGCATGCACTTTTACATCCAAACATCCAGAATCCAAATCCAGGTCTACAGTCTGTAAATTGAACCTAAGCTGTGACAATGTTGTGTTGTGGCAGTCAAAGCATTCAAGTGTGTGTGTGTGTGTGTGTGTGTGTGTGTGTGTGTGTGTGTGTGTGTGTGTGTGTGTGTGTGTGTGTGTGTGTATAGGAGCAGCGTCTACTGATAATCCTGAGTAACTGCCAGTACCTCGAGAGACACACATTCCTGAACCTGGCCCATCACTTTGAGAAACATAGCTTCACGGGGACAGAGAAGATCACACGGGTCAGTATCAACACTTCTAATCTGCAACTGTGCT
Organism: Aulonocara sp. 'chitande type north' Nkhata Bay; assembly: GCF_057382095.1. Lineage (NCBI taxonomy): Eukaryota > Metazoa > Chordata > Actinopteri > Cichliformes > Cichlidae > Aulonocara > Aulonocara sp. 'chitande type north' Nkhata Bay. Next base: position 14,163,781 of record NC_141360.1, read on the forward strand.
TTGAAAAAAAGACTTCACACAAAGGAAGGAGCGCTCAGTGTTGTTGGCGAGAAATGCGTTGCGGTGTCATTAACAACAAAGCTGTCCCCTGGTCTCTTCTAAGCAGAGCGATGACTCTTCTTTAAAAGAAAAATACAACAGAAAAAATAAAGGTCGTGGTCTTGGAAGCTCAGTTCACTGTCACCCTAGTTTTTTTTTTCTTTCACACGTACACACTCATCCAGCTGCACACAATGACTAATGACTGAATCACAAAGCAAAGAAGCATTCTGTTGGTTTTCCAGTAAAAACAGTTTACAGCCATTTTCTTTGAAATATCATTTTTAAACCGATTCTCATGTGTCATTTATATTTAGATACGTATGGGTGACAGTTTGTCTAGATTGTAATCTTCAAATGTTAAAATAGCTGCAAAAGCAAATCTGAAAAATAAGAATTCCCACACAACACATCTGCCACACAGCTGCCGCCTCATGTAATCATACTGTAAATAGTTAGAAATGCAATAAACTCTCAATGAATTCATGTAAACTTGAGAAGTCACTGATATATGCACAATCTAAATTATTCATGCAGTTCATGAAGGATACAGGATTTCAACATGGACTGCAAAGTAAAATTACTCACAGCTTCCACACTCCATAATAAAGCCTTTAACGCCACAGCCTGCAGTTTAAAACAATAGGCATGGAAATCAGAAACTTCACTGTTATGTGTTGATGTAAAGGAGAATCATGCATCCTGTTACAGCAGGTTTTAAAGTGTTTCTTTTGTTGTGTGACTTTTTAATGTTTTCAAAAGTAAAGCCATGAGATAGGCAACATCACTGGCTATGGTAGTTAAATATTGATGAAGCTCTTGAGATGCTTTTACATCGGTGTTCCTCACTGTTTCAATAAAACATATCCACCACAGAGACAGAGAAAACTTTGAGCAAAAGCCTTGTTGTATTTGTAACGAGTGAGCAACAACTCCAGTGAAGAGTAGCCACAATTCTGAGCACCTATGAGCAGTCTGGATCGGAGAAGGTGAGCATGAATCCTTGAGGAGTAGGTTTCATCTTATTTCAGACTGGAAGTGTGGGTTTGTGAGATAAAATGCTATAAAGCACTGGTTATCTCTGTTTATGGGGAATTTTCTAATGCACATGTAACTTTAGGCGTCTGTATGCATTCAGACCACTGTTAAACTGATGCATACGGCTCACAAGACAACCTTGGCAAGATTGTCATCGTAACTTAAAGTAAAAGGCAACAGGAGACACTGACATCTTCACGTTATCAACGTTTTAGTGTTAATGTTAGAACCTGCTCACAGAGATGGAATCAGGTTTCTCTGCTCGCAGCTCTGAAGCTAAAATTACAGGCATGTCAATAAGCTAACACAGCAAAGATTCAGCTAATCTGTACAACTAAGATAAAAATGCTGCATTAAAATCCAAACAAGTAGTGCGTCATTGCAAAGAACGCTGAGTAAATAGTGTATTATAATATGGATCTCTTGTTATTGTGTTGTGCATGTCTAATGATGTGTGGATTGGGGATAGAGAATCTGTTACCTAGTATCTAATCATTGCAGTAACATCGTGTGTTCTTGACCTGCCAGGTAAGCGTGGACGCAGTACGGGGGCTGGACCGGAAACTCTTTGAAGCCTACATTGAGAGACGAGCTGATCCGATCGCAGGCTCCCTGGAGCCCGGCATCTACGCTGGCTATTTTGATTGGAGAGACTGCCAAACACCTACAGGTACCCAGTTACCCTGCGCTGATAAAACAGAAGGAAATCACCGTCAGCAACCACTAACTGACCCTGGTAGAATCATATTTAAGCCCCTAGCAGGGCTGTGGGATGACAGCTCAGAGTCTCTCGTGTCTAATCTTTGTAGCTGTGGTTCACATGTGTCATGTGTAAAGTACGGCTCTTTGATGACTTACTGTAAACACCACTAACATCATTTAATCAGTCTTCCCAAGGCGCTCATGGCCTTTGTGTCTAGCTGTAGGTGTGCAGCGATATGTGTGTACACTTGAGTTGTAGCTTGACTTTTTTCGCTCACACAGTGCACCCCAAACCCAGGTGAAACTTGACTGTGAATGTGTGGTCTACCTTAGTACAGGATGTGAAGCAACATGTCAGACTGTGTGAGAGTCGTCTCAGGTGGGCAGCAGTTCATAGCACGGCGCTTAATCTTGATGAAAAGTTGTGAGCGTTGATCTGGTTTGTCGCCTGTGAGTTTGTGTGTTTGGACTACATGTGAAAGAGGAACATTTTGGACAGAAAACCACAGTTCTAGGATATGATACTTTCACTTGGTGCATTTTTTTGTGTGGGATTCAAGTTTGTGTGTGGGGTGCTGCAAAGCATTAAGAATCCGGTTTCAGTACTTTCTTTCTGTTTTTGCCTTTGACTGTTTCACCGTCAACGTAATGTTATATTTTGAAGCTTCCACACAGCACACTAACTCATCTGCCCCTTATCCTCCTCACAGACGAGGGAAATTAAATAATGGAAAACGTTGCACTGGCACAGTGTTAGCTTGGCTAATAATGAATCCTGTTGGCACATTTCTATCAGAAATCCAGATGGACTGTTAATCAAACAGCCACTTGGCTCTGCTGTGGGTGGGGCTGTGATCTTAGAGAAACATGGTTTTGCAGTCTTGTTGAGCTGCTACAGGTTCTGGTGAAAACGACTCTGCCCTGAATTTTCAAATAAAGAGAGAAAGATGAGTTTTCAATAGTCTGTTCTGCCAGAGATATAGTGTTAGAATTGCAGATGTTCATCTAAACATGGCCAGAGTTTCAAATAACAAGGTCAACAGTATGTACAAATGCTCAGGCTCACACTGCTGAACATGCTGTCTCACATTTTCTTTTTTTTTACTGTCGCTCTATATGATGTCAGTGAGAACAGATATCCCAAGCACACAGATGTGGCTGTGAAGCCCCACCCACCTGCTGGTTAAACCTTTTGTTTATGAGGGGCAACCAATCTGAAGAAAGCTGGCATAAATTGAGGGGGAGAAAGCTAAAAGTGGGGTTAAACTGAGGAAACTGTGGCCAAGTATAAGATGTATAGTTAAGATGAAATATACATATAAGATATAAGAAGCTGTAAATAAACAAAACAGATTCACTTTCCTTTCATGGCTAATTGTTACATGTCTGATGTTTTGCTTTTTATCTGGATCTTTGTTTGTTCACTTTGTGCCTTCTTCTTTCACAGGTGTAAGGAACTACCTGAAGGAGGCTCTGGTCAATATTATTGCAGTTCATGCCGAGGTGCTTGAATGCCTTTAAAACTCATCACTCATTTGTCAGACACTGCTTCTACTAGGTGCTTTTGCCACCTCGTCCCCCATCGTGACGTTTTTTTTCTTTCTTTCTGTGTCAGGTGTTCACAGTCTCGAAGGATCTGGTTCCTCGGGTTTTGTCTAGAATCGTTGAGTCCGTTGCGGATGAAATGTGCCGTCTTATGCAGTGTGTGTCCTTCTTCAGCAAAAACGGGGCCCTACAGGTAGGTACACACTCACATGCACATACCCGCAGTCGCAGAGCAGTTTCTCACTCATAGTAGGACCCTGACTCATAAGTCGACCACCGCACTTGGGGGGAATTACCTGTCATTTTTGATAAAGCCATATTTCAGTTCAAGGTACCATCTGGTGTCAGTTGATGATGATTACATGATTACATCTCCGTTGTTGCCCTTTTTCTGTAAACCCCCATACAGGCTCGACTTGAACTGTGTGCTCTGAGAGATGCTATAGCCACATACCTAAACGCCGACAGCAAGTAAGTGCGACAAATACAGATCCCCACAGTGGCAGAGACAGGAAGTCCCACATATGTGCCCAGTGATTTATGGCTGTGGATGTCACGGACATAAATCTTAGCAGTCACACATCCCTCACTACAATCCCTATTTATGTTAGTTGGAGGGTTTTGGAAAGGAAGTGAAAGTAATCTGGTTCTGTTGTGTGCATGTACTGTGATGTGCGCCTCTGTGTGTGTGTTTGAGTGCGCGTGTATGTTCATGTATGGCAGGTTAGTGTGCCCGCATACACACACAGACCCATCTTGAACTGTGTTTTCTAGTTCTCTATCGTTCATAAATGGGTTCCTTTATGTGACATTTTTAACTAAGCTTCTCATTTTCAGCGCCAGCTTCAAACTGGCTTTGGAGTCTCTGCCTCAGTTACACAGCGGCGCCGATAAGAAGTGAGTCTGATTCCGGTATATGTTACTAATTGGAGGGACTGTGACCTTTTGGCGTTTCCTTTGTGTCTTTGAGATTAATCTTTAATTTTAATATTATCTGCAGGTTACTGGAAGAGCTGCTGAACAAGTTTAAGAGCAGCATGCAGCTCCAGCTCACCTGCTTCCATGCCTCCTCTGTCCAGCCCATCAAGAGATAAATCTCATCCACTCCACCACCCAAAACAGAAGTCTGTGTCTTATCTATTAGCTAATGAACTTTGCCTGTATCTCTTCGGTTATCACTTTTTTGTTTACTCATCACTTTCAATTTCTGCTTTACTCGATTAAACACAAGTGTGTATTCATCTAATCTCGAAGACACTAAATGAGTCGATTTCATTGTTACTGTGCAGGACAGTCCCTGTTACGTTGGGTATGCTAATTATGTACGGCCACTCACGTACTGACAAGTAGTAAGTGAGTGGCTAATGTGCTTGTTTCTAGAAAGTTCAGGAACAGTCTGTCAGTGGGATGTGGAGCTGCAGACTCTGAATGAAATGTGTGTCAAAGTAACAAGATTTTTTTAAATGATGATGATGACAACAAGATGGTTTTCATGTACTGTGCCACCTGTATTGCTCAGTAAGTTAACTAAACATCAGCCTTCAGCTAGAGCTGCAAAATCTCAGTCTGTGAGCTACATGGAACTGGATCAGATCCTGATCCTGTCAGGATTTTTAGGCATGGTTGATAGTTTGTTTTTTGAAAGCATTGTACTGCTTTAATCCTTTTCATGCAGCCTTATTGTCCCATCACATTTCATTGAAATCCAGCATGTTTGTCAGTAAGCTTCATCTGTGGAAACCACACTGATGTAACTGTGAGTCAGTTATATTGATGCTTTTCTTCTAATAAAACACCATCATTGGAATTTACCATCAACTCATTTTTTTCTCACCTCATGAGACATTAATAAAAAAATGCTTCTTTAAGACTGCAGTAAATTCTTTTGTATTACCCTGCCAAAAACCCAGTAATACATGAATGCTTGATTTAACATGTGTTTTAAAGAGGGTGTACTAAACAGCTTTATTTAACTATGTATAAACACAGAACCTGCATGTGGCACCATATACATAGATTCGTACAAGCTAGTGGGATTCAGTGGGTTGTAGAACCACCTTGAGAAGCAAAAACTTGATATTTTCTGTGTAGCTTTATCAGTGTCTCATATCATTTTGGAGGAAATTTTCTGCACTCTTCTTCCTAACATTGCTTCAGTTCATTGATATCTGTTTACGCACAGCACTCTTAAGGTGAAAGCATTACAGTAAGGTTGAGGTCTGGACTTTTGTGTTTCATTGTAACACCATGATTCTTTCCTTTTTCAGTCATTTAGAATACTTTTTGTGCACAGAGTTCTTGGTTGACTCAGTTTCTGCAAGGTACCTGGGTCCTGTGGCTGCAAAGCAAAACAAATCCAAATCAACACCCCTGCACCACTCGGATTTGACAGTTGGTATGAGGTGTTTGGTTTTCACTAAACATGGTGTTGTGCATTATGGCCCAACACCACCACTTTGGTCTCATCTGTCCAACATTTTTCCACAAGTCTTGATGCAATTTTGCAAACCTTTCTTCACAAGCACAAGAACCTCACGTTTAAGCCGTATATTCGGTTTTGTCATAAACGGCAACCAAATACACAGCGACTTAGGTCTGACACAACAGACAATCAGTTATAAAACATTTATTTTGAATTGTCAGAATGATGTCACTCATTGTATAAAAGGAAACAACTTTAACAACTGGTGAAATACATGTCTATATACATCGTGCTTACCTTATGCAAGGGCTAAAATCATGAAATTCATGCAAAGTTTACATGAAAATGTACAAGAGCTTTCATGTCTTTAATTCGTCTGACCAGACTGACCAGTTCCTTTTTTCAACAATGTCTTTATTAGTGTTTTAAGTAATGACAAAATGAGAACAGAAATGCAAGCTACACCTCTACAGATGCATGGACACTAGCAAGTGTGGCAAAAAAGGCTAAACTCACATGTAAATGTTCCTTTAAAAGGTGACCAAGCATGCAGACATGTTTTACAACTGACTTCATAAAAGCTGTTGTAAACTTTGCCCTTTTTTTTTCTTTCTAAAAATAGAATAGTCTAAGGAACATTATTCTTTCTTTATTTAATCTTTGTTCTGTGTTTGTAGGAGGTAAAGTAAAATACCCTTACTGGCCACTATATAATGTTTTAAGGTTTCTTAACCAATGCCATGCCTTGTCTGCCGTATTGAATGTGATACAACTACTGGGTGCTAAGGATAAGTTTGTATTCCCCAACTGGTTTGCAGTGGTTCCTGAACGTTGCTGGGTGAAAGTGGTTGCAAAGAAGCTGCGCCACTAAAAAAAACCCTAGCGTTTGCTATTGCTAGCAGATTGCCTGTAGTTGGTCTGCAAACATTTGCTAACTACTAGTTGAGTGGCAGTTTGCTTGCCTTCAAAGTTGTGCCCCAACACAATTAAAAAGGCACAGCTTTTATTTTGAAGGCAAACAGTCTATATTTATTGTTTTTGTTGAACTTTTCACAGTTTAACTACAGCTCAGAGAGCAGCTGGGCAGGGTTTGTCACAAGTCCATCATTTCCATTTAAAAGACAGCTGCAGCAATATGCTAGCAACTTAACTAATCACAAGGGGTCTTTTATGAACTGATTAGGAAATACCCATTTTCCTTTGCAACAGGTGGGTTGTTAGAGAAAACAAATGGGAGTTCGCAGACTGCCATCAATCTCTAGCAACTAACCAGTCAATGAATACTCTGCCTCACCACCCCAACTGGTTGTTGCCAAATGATCAAAGACCAGTCTCTAAGCGTTTGTGACTGGGACCTTATTAGTTTGACCCAACAGTGTCTCCGTGATTGTCCAAAAGTGGTCTGCAAGTTATCACATGGTTAGTTGTCAGACATCTGCAATATCTCCATATCTGCTGTGCAGGATTTTCCCACTCAAACATCTCTAGGGTTTAGAGGGAATGGTTAAAAAAGAGAAAATGTCAATGTCAGAGCTCATTACAACCAAGGAGTGAATGAAGAAGCACATCTCTGAATGCACAACACATTAAACCTTAAAGCAGATGGGCTACAGCAGTGAAGATAACTGAATGCCACACCTGTGGGCTAACAACAGGAAACTAAGGCTACAGTTTGCAGAAGTTTACCAAAATTAGATAACTGAAGATCAGAAAATCATCTCAATTACTTCTGCAACATTCACAGAATTTGTCCTATATAACATCAAACTTGGATCTACTCTATTTTGTATCAGCGGTTTCTTGGTGCACACTGAGCCCCTCAATACTACCTGAGCATTGCTTAAATGCTACAGTCTGCCTGAATGTTGCTGCTTAACATGTCCATGTCTTCTTCTAGCAAGATAACATGCAATGGCACAAAGCATTGAGGCAATTCTGAAGGCTACTGCAAAGTGTCTCTATAGACAGTTCTCTATTCAGAATAAACCTCCACTGAAGTTCTTCAAAGATAACATCAAGCGTTGGAAGGTGCAAAATCTTTCCACTTAATTGTAGGTCTGTGAGAATGAAGGGACTTAACCTTGATTTTAACCTCAAGAGTTCATGCAATATTTTTGTTAAAACCCCCTGAGTAAAAGCTGAAAGTTTGCACATTAATCACATCTTGGTTTTGTCATTTCGATCCACTGTGGTTGGGTATAGAAACAAAATTGTGACAACTATGCTTCTGTAAGACAAGTATTTCTGAATCAGTCGGTATTGATACTCTCAGCTACAATGTAAAACAACTAAAAGCACTGCAAGGGAGGACTTGATTGCAAAAAGCAGCTTGCTGAGCAATTGTTGGCTTGGAGATGAGATTGTAAGGGTGTGACTGATATTTTTGGTCCAAACGTGATGTATGGTGACTGTTCGACTATAGTCGTTAAACTTATCTGCAGTCCAAATGTCACGCTCAGTAGTGGAAATTCTAACGAAGGCACACTTGCAGACAGTTGGTTTGTTTGCACCATGGCTCAGTAGCGGGTTTAGCTATTCATCTCTGGAGTTGCAGCTCACCAGTTCACTCATTCTGTCTGGCATGTCAGCATCTAGCTGTCAGGGAGGAGCATGAACACAGGGTGTATGCAGGGTGGGGACGGAGTGGGCCGTTACTCGGGGCAGCGAGCAGAAGACACAGATCCCAGAGGAAGAGAGCGACAACAGAAAGTGTGGTTCTGTGTGGGTGTAGGGACCTAAGCGAGCAGTTGTGGTAGGTCTAGTCGCCCGGGCAGACACGCCCACAGCTCACATGAGAAAGTTTGACGAGACACAAAGGGTTAACTGAGGACACTGTCGAGATCTGCTGTTGTGTTTTCTAGCAGGAGATGACCCATTAAATTTCAGCTTTTGAATGTACAAACCACACCTGTGCATTTCTGTCTACGTTCATCGACCTCAGACTTTTTCTCTGACTTGGTTTCCCATCTACAAGTAGGGGAAAGCCATAGAGAGCAGGCAAGAGTTGTTTTGATTCTCTGCGTTCTAAACTTAGCACTCTGCCTCCCACGGATTCATTCACAAAATAAGTTCAAAACCCCAAAGCCTTATCCGCTCTCCACCAGCTCTCTGTTTACAGTAACAGAGGTGAGAAAGGGGAGTTTTTTCTCTTTCTTTTTTATTTCTATTCACCAGTATTCTGTTCCATTCTGGAGACAATATGACAAGACCTGCTTTAAAAAAACAACAAAAACATTTTTGATCTGCAGTTTTCTTTGCTGTGAGTGGGTAAATAAAAGGATGGAGAAATTTGACACATCACAGAAAAGTTGTCCCCTCGATTGTACCTGTTTTTAAGACAGATGTTTTACAGCTGAGCTCAAAAGAAGAAAACATTTTATAGAAGTGGCCAAGATTAGTAAGAAGCAGAAAAACACTGGAACAAGACTGGAAAAGCGTGGCATTTAGACATGTCCTACTTTTTGATTTGTTTTTGTTCCAGGTAATAAGATGCTGTAGCTATTGTGATTGACATCATGATGTTGGCCTATGTACTGTACATAATTTTATATATAATGTGATGTGATATTTTAGCCCCGCCACAAAACCTTTCACTGATTACAACCTCCATCGATTCTATGTTAGGATGGTGTGTAAAATGTGATGGGAACTTTAGCAGTCTGGACTGTTTTTGCAACAAATGCTGTGCAGAATACATGTAAGTTGTTGTATATATGGTCTTGCTGAAACAGAGATATGTTTGACCGCTAGAGTTTGGACAAAGTTGATCGTGCAACAGGACAATGATCTCAAGCGCACCAGTTAATCTACAACAGAATAGCTGCAAAAGAAAATCAAGGCGTCGCAATGGCTTAAAGGCCAGACCGCCACCTGACTGAAATGCTGTGATGGGACCTGTGCATAAACAAATGCCCGCAAATCCCGATGATGTGTAGTAAAGAAGAGTTTCACAAAATTCCTCCATAATGATTTGAAAGATAACCAACAGTGACTTTGCAATTAACTGATGCATCTTTTGCTGATACATTTTTTAAAAATATTGAAATCAGTTAAAATTGCATCAATTAAACTGAACTATAATATCTTTGGATTTTAGGAGAAAAAAAAAGATGCAATCAAAAAGATTGAGTCCAAAGCCGTGTAATTACCCACCCTGCCCTTCCTGCTGAAAAGGCATTTTGTTTTCAAAGTAAGCTTTCTGAGTTGTTTTTAACCTCAAACTAATGACATCTTCCTTTCTTCCTTGCTCTTCTTCAAAAATATTTTGTGGCAGTTACAGAAATGTTGTTGTTGTGGGGTTTTATGGTTGTTTTCCATGAAAGTGGAAACAGACTGTAATCTATGAGCAGAAACCAGGAAGGCTCTCTCGAGCGCTGCACGGAAAACCAACCTCTTCCTCTCTCTCCGCCCCTCTTGATGTCATCATATTGTTTGTGATAACCAAGTGTTTGATTAACCAGTCACATCCTGCATCTGAACCACATTTCCTGTTCAGACGCTCACGCGTAGTGCTGATGTTACCATAGAGCTCACACAGTTATGAAGAGATCTTGTCACTTGTTACGTTTTTAGTCATTTATTTATTTATTTTTGAAGGAAATGACACTTTAAAAACAACAACAACAAATGTTCACTTTAACCCTTTCTCAGATCTGCTATATAACAGTCACATTTAACATCACTATTTGATATAAAATTGAGTTTAAAAAGCTTATCTAAAATCAGCTCCCTGAGTTGCTCTCTCTCTCTCTCACACACACACACATACATAAACACAGCCAGGCACAAGACTCCATTCATAATTTACTAAATGATGGTGATAGTGTCTCCTAACAGAAATGTATTTACAAGGAAAAATGTTTTTAAAAATTAACTAAAAAATACAAAAGCTCTTTTGCTTCACTTTCTTGCAGACAGTCAAATGAAGAAGTATGATAACAGACAGTTGAATACAAAAACAACAACATCAAACTGGAGCCAGTAGCTCCTTAGCTAGCAGGGGCTAGCTATGGTTTTGGTTATTAGCTTATATTAGCTTATATTACCTTAGCACAAAGTCTGAAAATTCTTCCATAGTTTTGTCCAGATATAAAATTAGATTCTTGAGTTTAATTTTTTGAAAATTATGGGCCAGATTTACTAAATGTGACAAAATAGCACATGTGCACAATCTCCAAATAGACACCTCATTGGTGTGGTTAGTTTTACAGGTGATTTACAATTGTTGTGCTCTTCTCTGAACATAGCTGCAGTTTCTGCGCTAAATAACATGTTTACTGGTTTTCATTAGAAAGTAACAGAAGGTACATTTGGTAATTTTCAAACTGTTTCTCTTATTTTTTTTCCTAGTCTATAACTAAGCCAAGCTAGGCTAATCTTAGCTAACCAGCTACTAGTTGTTGCCTGGATTGGAGTGGTTTGTGAATGCTAGAGATCTAATATAACTATTGGCATAGAAAGTGATTAGGTTCATTTGCTAATTTTTTTTAAGGCACAAAACTTTCACTCACAGTTTTCTATGATACAATCACCTCAGCTGTCAGTTTCATTTGCATAGTAAGCACATAGACAGTACAAAAATACGACCTCTGGGTCTGAAAAAATGAAGCTAATGCGCCAAGTACCTTAAACTTGCATTCTATCTGAAAGGTACCAGATGGCAATACTTGCGACTGCAAAAAGACTTCCTATTATATCAAAGTCTTTGGGAAAATTGCTTTCTGTCTTGACCTCTGGAAACACTTTCCTGATGTGTTTATGGTCCTAGTCACTTATTTTGGTTCACATTGAATAAAAAACATGAAATTTTTTTAGAAATCTTGATCACTAGGTTTAAAATGGTATGCTCATTGGCTAACAGCTTATAAGTGACAAGTCGTTAGCAAACCAAACTAGCGATAATGAAAATGTTCATCACGAGGCTTCAAAATGGAACTTTAAAAACCGGTGGATGACATCTCAATCATCTTTAATACTTTAACACCTTCATTTTTAATACTGTCTACGAGTAAGCATCAAAATACTCATTATGCCCAAAAGAATACAAAAAGGGAAAAAATAACACTGCATTTTTGACTTAAGACACACACACACACACACAGATACAAAAACCATACAGGGCAGATGGTTGCTGACTTAATGTCCATCAATTTTTGTATACCACTGTCCACTTTGTCCACATCTCAGAGTTTTCTTGCCTGTCGTGTAAAATGTCATCGTGACATTTCCAACAGTCACTTAAACCCACAAAGTTCACTCCTGCAGGCTGCTGCTGTGGTGATGTGTGATGGCCCTCTGGTAGTCCTCGGAGGCATTTATGTGCTCTGTGACTCCTGGATGCTCATAGCTGCGGTAGTAGTGGCTGCCCGGCTGCTGGGCATAGTACAGGAGCTGCCTGGTGAACAGAGGCTCTACCTGCAACACATGAGAGCCAAGGAGGTCAGCAAAATCCATTCAGCATAGCACTATTTATTTATTTATTTATTTTTACCCCCAAAAAAAGTGAAAAAGTAGTTGGTATTTTTGCCAAACTCAATTAAAAAAAGAAAAAATTCAATACACCCTTTCATTTTTCATTTAGGGCAGGGGTGGGAAACTCCAGGCCTCAGGGGCCGGTGTTCTGCAGGTTTGATCCAACACAGCTGATATAAATGACTCAATGGCCTCCTCAATATGTCTTGAAGGTCTCCAGAGGCCTGGTAATGAACTAATCATTTGATTCAGGTGTGTTGACCCAGGGTGATATCTAAAACCTGCAGGACACCGGCCCTTAAGGCCTAGAGTTGGACACCCCTGATTTAGGATGTTAGAGTTTGGGATATATTGAAGCCTTCTGTTGCAGTTCTGTGACACACTCCCAAGCTGTTTGGTTTTTGATAGTTTATTATTTATGGGCGTTTGACTGTTGACAGAGATCCAGGAAGGTTGATTCGCTATTTCAACTTTCCCAGCTTTGTTTTATGAAACCATTTTGAGAAGTCAAACTAGAGAAGGGCAAACCATTCCTAGTTTGGTTAAAGCTCAGCTACGTGGTTAGTTTGATTGAAAGTGTGTCAAAAATCTGTAGCTAAAAGGCACGAACCTTCACTTGGCTCATCCATTTTCACTTTATATAGAAATCAGAGTCTCGGGAGGGTGACAGTGGAACCAGGCTGGCCCTGAATCTCAGTGCGACTTATTTAGAAACCAAATTTTGTTATGAAACACTGTCAACGCTATGACTATGAACAAGGTCCTACAGACTTTCAAATCTTAGGTTTAAACTTTCAAATCCTATTTTTCACTTTTCAGCCCATACTTTAAAGTTTCAGCACTCTACTTTGAACCTTTCAAATCTTAGTTTTGATTTTAAGAACACCAGTTCGAACTTATTGTCAGCTTCCCAGTAAATATTAGGCTTCACTGATCCTCATAAACAAAATGAGGAAAAAAATGAAAGATCTCTGGATCATAATCAGTGGTTAAACTCGGGGGCAGCAGTCACCTGCACAGTGAGGGTCCTTCTTTGTCTCTGTGGGTCCAGACACTCATCTCCGAAACACAGGAGGACCTGGAAGCGGGACGGCGGCCTTAGCCCGTAGCTCTGAATCTCTGCAAGTAGGCAAAAGGACAAAAATGCATCAGTAACAGCTCTGACACCTAAAACACATCAGAATTGATGATTTCAAGCGAATTTCACTTGAAGTGGTGTGACATTTAGAGTGATTCGAATGGAAAGTCCTGGTCACACCATGTATGCAAATACAATTAGCTGTCACAGCTGGAGCTGCTTAGCATGTGGGCGGGATGATGTGGCTGTGTAGACTTCATGTGACTCTCGGCTTATCATAAAATACTTCTTTAAGAAATTATTCTTGGCTGGCACAGTATGTCATGAAGTGACTTCCAGAAAATCAGCTGAGTAATGAGTCTCAGTTTGTTCTACTGCTAATTACATTTAGTGGATTTAGTTTTGAGTTGAGGTGGAGAGTTCTTGACTGAAATCCAAATTTTAGACCAGTTGGTGTTAGTCTTTCTATGTACAGCAAGGTGCCAGCTGGTATGAGTTCTTAAGTGAATCAATCAGATTAAAACATATCAACCAAGCTCTGTCCAGTACACCATGCTGATGATTAAGATACAGGTCAGGGACTTGGTGAATTAGGCATGGCACCATAGATAGGCCTTCATTTAAAAGAATAGTAACATACTAACCCAAAAAAGTGAGAACGTTTTAGTCTTTCGAGCACAAGTGATTGTTGATCAAAGATCCTGAGCTGATTTGAGTTTGTGTCCTCTCACCTGTGAGGTAGTCCTGCGTGTGGAGCAGTTTACAGGTGACGTCTCTCTCCAGCTTGTTGGGTTTGTCTCCGTACGGCGACGGGCCTCCCTGCCAGTACACCCTGCTCTGGCACAGCCTCCGGGCATAGAGCCCATCTGCTCGCATCCACAGCAACACTCCCCTCTCGAGGCTGGCTGGTGGACTCGGAGGACACTCGTCTGGCCTCCTCTGGGATGATAGGCTGTCAACAGGCAGGGGCACCAACTCATGACCTCCAGGCGTCAGGTAGTGCTTATCTGGGTTGCAAGGAGTGATATGGCAGCCATCCGGGCTGGAAGTGGTCACCTCTCTCACCAGAGAGTCCCGGAAATATACGGATACGTGCAGACGGAAGTCTAGAGGAGGACACAGGTAGAAGTTAGCTGAAATTTCTTTTTTTTTAACTCTTTTATGGACTGTCTTTGTTTTATTTTTTAAAAATGAAGCACGTAAGGTTTTCAATGTTCACCACAGCCCAAAGTCGCAGGGTGCTGCTGTATATTATTATTTCAGCGTTCTACATGCTGCTATGTCTTGTACTTCTATAGGAGCGTTCTGCTGAATCTGACAGCAATCTGCATTTTTTTTGGAAATGGTTTTCTGTGTATTGTTTATATGATCAAAATAAACACAAGCAAGAACGATTTGCATCAGATACAAAATTCCTTCACATGTCACTAAAACTAGACCAAAAAACAAAGCTAGTTTGAACACGCTCGGTCGTCAGCTTTGATTAAAGTTGCGTTCCTTTTTTTCCAGCCTCTAGGGGGCAGAGTAAATATTCAAAATTAGCCGCATGTCTATTGAATCAAGCTACCAGCTTTACCTAAAAATAAATACATTTTAGATTATAGCCACCTCATGAAATTCCACTGATAGCGGCTCTGTAGTTGCTAGATATTTAACTTTATTATTAAATTTGGTGCTGATTTTCTGTCTGCTGTTTGTTATGGACAGTCAGAGTACAGTTAATAAAAATGGCAGCCTGCAGCATGATACAGATCCATACACTAAATGCAAGAACTGAAATTAAACTGCACTGAATAAAGCCAAGGAACAAAGTCTCAGGTGAAATTAGTAGTTTTCTGACTTCTGCACAGCATTACGCAGTTTCAACCTAATTGTACCTTTAAATGCTAAAATCTGTGTCATACTGTGACATTTTCAGCTGTTTTGAGCTTATGTAAATATGCATTTGCTGCTTGTTCTATGTAGATGGATTTTTGCTTTTTTTTTAAAAAAATAGGACCTTAAGTTTAATTCTCAGCAGAGGATTCTGGTGAGAGTTCCTGATTTTATAGCGTGAGGGGAAAAAGTGAACTGAAAGTATTCGTGTACCTGAAAGTGCCTCTGCTGATCTGATGCTGGCGTCCAGTGTGAAAGGCGAGGGCTGACTCTCAGCTGGACCGTATGAGTAAATTGAGGCTCTTAGCTGGTATCCTGCACACAGAACAAACTATGTAGGCAATGCTAAAACTGATAACAATGCTTTTATTTTGCACGCTAAATAATAAGCCGTGTACCATTTTCCATGGATGAGCCCTGCCACGGCAGGGTGCGGGGCGGACAAGGACACTGAGTGAAGGGCAGCTCGGGCAGAGAGGCCTGCTCCTGACAGTAATCTCTCCAGCCGCATTCTGGACTCGCCATGTACTGTGGCATCTATAGAGAGGAAAGCAGTTAGCTGAGTGCACATCTTTGATCATAAGATACCAACAAACAGTCTTTGCATGATGCTTTTGTAATACATTACTCTTTAGTAGGCTTATAAGGACTTTTTTGCAACTTGTTTTATATGACCATTGCAGAATTCTTTCTTCATCCATAGATTTTTGCTTAAGCTAGTGATAAAATCCTTGCACCATAAACTCTGATTTGTTTTTGCATGAAAAGATAACGCCAACTCGCTGACTCACAAAAATAACTTAAATCAACTTGAGAGGAGAAAGCTGATTTGTTCATTTTGAGTGTGTAGTACTTTAAAAGGATAGGTCACACAGATTAATCAGTGCAGAAAAATCAATTATGGTGAGTAACATCTGAAACTACACCATGTCCGAGAAACTGAGATCTAAGAAATAGACATCACATTACTAAAGTACGGATTTAAAACTAAGCATCTGCAGCCTTTGTAGACGTGTTCCATACTTTATGAAAACAAATGTAAATTATTAAGTAAAGCAGAGCATAACTATACTCTTCATTACCCAGGCAGGAAGTACAGATAACTTTAAATAAACTAGGATAGATAAAGTTAAATGCAACAACATTTAATTTGGTAAATGAGAATTAGCATTTACAGTGTGGCAAAAACATATTTTGCCATAAATTGTGTGCTTTTTTTTTTTAATCAGTTGCTGCCAAGAAATCTAAAAAGGACCCAAAAACTCCAGAGTTTCTATCAGCCCCTGAAGTCAGCACAAGTCATAGTTGGGGATGCACATCATTACCCTTCACTTGTGTTTGTAAGGTCATCCATGCATGCACAATATGACACTGTCTGTGTCTTCAACCTCCCTAATTCTCTCTGTCTTACTTTAGTCCCGCCCCACTTGTTTCTATGTGCAGGAAAATCACCTGAGTCGGCACAGAGGGGTAGGAGGGATGCATCTGAAAGCTCCCTGGGCTCAGAGGACTGTCCTCCTGTCTGGGCCCTGCATGCGGGAAAGAACATTTTTATTAGAAAAGCGCTCTAGAAAATGTCTGAACACATTTTCTGTCAGTACATTTAGAAAAGTCCACATCGATGCAAGTACTTCAGCATGACTTGAGCTGGTGCTTTGACAGTTTGAGGAGTCAGAGAATTTCCACTTTATGTCTGATACACAACTAATTATCAGATTGTGATCATCTAATAATAATAACTACAATAAAACACATCAGTAAAACCCTTTATCCAGTTTGGTTATTGCCGCTGTAGCCCAATCAGCTTTCAGTATTACTACCAGCTTAATTCATGCTGCAGTAAACTTTTTTCAACGCTTTGTTCGAAGGGGGACTGACTTTTCTTGGCGCCCTCGGGGATGATGCGGTAAACTTTGTAGGGGTCCGAGATGTCCAGCTGGCTCCTGTCCACCAGTTCCTCAAAGTCATTGCTCTTGTTGAGGGCGCAGCGCAGGCGTGTCTTCCATGTCGGCGGGTCGGGTTTGTCGATGCCCTCCCGAAACTTGCCTTTGAACAGCGCCCAGGCCTGCAGACAGGTCCGCGGGGAAATGTTTAGAATACCTCCCTCAAGTTTAGCGCGAGAGAATCACACAGCCTGGCCTCTCCTAACTGCGACTGCACGGCCTGTAGAAGAACATCCTCCCGGTGCTGATAACTAGTTACTAACTCTTCACCAATAATTATAAAATAAAACTTTCGTTTATTTTTCGTTAAGTGGCTTCTTTGGAGCACACAGTCATTTTAAAGAAGTTGTTTTGCGTCGCTCTCCCAGTAATGTGTGACTTTTTTTACAGCATGGTTCAAATATTCTTATATGGAAATAATCGCATCCTAATGTATGGAGCGAATTTCATGAAAGACAGCAAAACCCTTTTTTATATAATGCATCAGAGAATATTCAAACGCTACTAAGACGCCTAATCGAGTTAATTATTTTTACACACATCATTAAAAGGCTATAAGAGAGTTTAACAGCTCTAAAGTTTGTAATACTTTAACACATATTGCTGTTGTTTTATTCTGAAAGGCGCAGCTCGCTTGTGGCTGGCGGACCCCGGAGGATGCGGGTCTCTTACCTTAAAAAGCGCGGCATCCTCATCCCGGTTGTAGTCCTGTTTCCCGGCGTGTTTCCACGGTATCCTGAAGATGGTCTTCTCGTCGTTCTCCCAAACCAGACCGGGATATTTCCCGCAGTCCACCTGCTCGATGAGCCACTGGCGCAGCTTGCCGTTGCCGCTGCTGCCGGAGCCTCCGTAATCCACGTCGGGGTTCATCTCTGACCAAAAAGACGCACGGGACAACTCCACTGTCTGCTCCTGTAACGTAGTAATATCACACGCTCTCGTGTTTGTGTGTGTTTTGAAAGTAGGCTTGTGTAGGTTTAGTAAAGAATGATTAAGTTAAGTAAAACTACTAAAGGTTAACCCACTGCGCTCCCACGCAGACTAACTTCACTGTGCGCTTCGCAGGCTGATCGAAGCCGTCTTACCTGTGAAACTTGAAAGCCGTCGAGTTTTGATATCAGTCAGGGTCAGAAAGTCCTCATCATTCCGGCGGGCCCGCTTAAATCCACCCAGCCTATGGTGAGCAGAGGGAGGGCGGAGCCGGGATGCTGAGGAGGGTGCACCTGCTGCTTCTGCTAGGCCCGCCTGCTTCCCTCCTGCGAAGCTTATCAGCGCGCACACAGCGGCCGATCTACAGTAATACACTGGGGAAACCCTGCCGGCGTCAACCCGAAGTGTCACACACCCGCACACGTGGAAAATGATAGGATGGAGACGAAAACAATTCTTTGAAATTATAAAGCTTTACGAAAAGTACTCTAGAGTGGTCCAGAGGTAGAAGCGACGCAGAAAAACATCGGCAGCAGTTTTCCCACTGGAAGATTATTCAGAACAGCTGACATAACGCCTCAGACAGGAACACAATACCACATAAGATTATCATTTGCCGTGTCAGAGCTTTAGGAGGCCTGTTAGGAGAATTCGACAGATGATCAATTCTGTAAAAGCAATGCGGTCCAGGAGTCCGAGAAAACATGGTTTTGAAAAGTTCCCACTCATTTCCCCTCAGTATGATTTTCAAAGTGAGTCTGGCTCCTGTGGCAGTTTTGCAGTGCTGCAATAAATATCCATCACTGCTTTCATTACTTAAGTGAACGCAGTGATGTGAGTATAAGACAGATCTAAAAGTGTGTTAGTTACAAACTAACAACTTTCCCCCCTTATTTGCTTTCAGTTTTTCTGGGATAAGTACAAATACTGATGTGTTGCGTAACCTACAACTGTTTAAGGTACTCAGTTTGTATTTTATATGAAATATGAGAGAGAAACGTGCCTAGAGAGTCATTAGTCATTATGCAGCAGACTGGTTCCTGTCAGTCTTATGCTGTCAGCATTAATCAGGAATACACAAACTGTGACATTCTGGGCTGATAACCTGTAGTTATCCTTAAAATTTGTGGATATTTTTAACTTTTTATATGTTTTTTAATTATTCTTATGAACATATTAAATATTTATGAATAGATTTTATTTTTGTATGTTTTGAACATTTAACTCTTGGGACATGTATGTGATGGAACAGATAAATGTCAGCCTCTGATAATGGCCGTTAACCAGGATACCGATATCAGTCTGATACCTGTACACGCCTATTATTAATATATGAATTTACCATCAGTACTGATGCATGAAGCGACATTATAATGTACATTGTAGAGCTTAAGCTCATCTCAGATCGATGTCTTTAATGCTCTCCTACTCTTAATCTCTCTCTCTAATTCAGAAAAGTAAGTACAATTTTGTTCTAATGTCGTGAAGTAGAAATATAAAACTTTGAAAGTAGAATTATGAAGTGATATTAGATAGGTACAAGTACTTATTTGAAGCTTTACCTACTTATCAGCACGAGAACTGAAAGGAACTCATTATGCAAATGCTTCCCATCAGCGTTATACCATAGTTGATCCTAATCTGTAACCGGTTGCCAGGTTACAGAAATCAGTCGTGTTTTTTTTTTTCTTTGTAGTGTTCATCTTTAAAATGACAACTGTGTGAAAAATGCACATGTGGATGTATGATGCACTTCATCACACGTAATCTCAGTGCTGCTCTACATTTCACATATGGCACTTTTAAACCAACAATATTCAGCCGACAGCTGTAGCTGAACAACTTCTCATGTTGAGATTTTAAATAATTCAAAAATGAGCATATAAAAGTGACCATGCACTGTTATATGTTAAGCCACTTGGGGAGGATTCACGAACACGTTCTAGCTCGTGGACCCCCACTAAAAGCTCTGGGCCCCTTGGTTATTGTAGTTCTGAGTTCCTCTGAGGAGTGGTTTCCACTTTTCAGCTGGTGTCATTTAAATAACTGAAAGAGGCCTGAAGAGGTAGAATTGTGCAATATTTTAAAGGGCAAAGACCTGTGACGCAGAATTTTCTCACCACCAGTTATCTGGTGACCTTTGAGCTGACTGCTACAATGTAGACCACTATATGAAGAAGTCAAAACTAATTCAATTACTGTGCGGTCATAATAATGTCAGAATTTCATCGTCAGCAGAGATACTGTTCTCCACAATATGTGCGATAAACTTCTACTTAAGTCATTTATGACCTTTACCTGGATCTGAATACTGCTTTTATCCAGAAACCAGGTCAAAGATGGATTTTAGTCCCTCGTTTTGTTTCGAAAAGGCTTGAAATAACTAAAAAAAAAAAGAAGATTAATACATTCCTTTGTTGCATTATTACAATCTAAATATTTTCACTTGATGAGTTAAATGTCATCTCAATGCATGCATAATTAAACAAAATACGAAATGCAAACTAACATGAAAACGTTAACATAAAAACTCTACATATATAACTGCATTTACACAGACTGTGCACATATTAAACTGCACAAATAACATCAAATGAAAAGTTTACATTTAGGAAGAACAGCACAATAGTTAAAAACAGCACATCTGATTTTTTTTTTTTTTTTACTGTAAAATATAAAATAAAGCGTTCTTTAGCTCTCACACGGTCTCAGAAAGTAATAGTCATTTTTCAAGTACAAGACACAGCATAACATAACTGACGGGGGACGGCGGGGTGGGGGGGTGTACAGGAGGAGTATGTGTTCACACTGTGGACTGTATGTACATATATTTCCTTGGTGTCATGCTTGACTGCCCTTGCATGTTGTTTTGACAGTTAGAGGCAAGGACATGACATGACGAAGGGAACTGAAGACGGTGACATAAAATCCCCCCGTCACATGTCTGCTTAGCCACTCCACGCACACGAGACTGAACTTATCATCCTGACACTGAACTTTTTATGAGACAGGTGTTGCTGACGCAGTGCGAGGTTGGGGGCAAAATGATTTTAAAATGTGCACCCGGTCTCTGTGGGATTAAAGGGCCAATCAGAAGCCCGCTGTCCTCTGCTTCTTAAGTTCAGGTGAGAAATGACTGAAGATGCAGAAATGAGTTTCTTTATTTGCTGCTCGTGGCCAGCGCGGGAGTGATGCTGGTTGTTATGGCATCGCTGGTGCTGGATTTCCGGTTTAAAAGGGCCTCGATCTCCTCATCATCACTGAACGTGCTCTTCCCGTACAGCTCCTTCCACCAAGCTCGATACTGCGGGGAGCAGAGTCAAAGACAATGTCTCTGTTTAAGACAGGCACTGGACACGTTTTACATCGGACAGTCACTTAAAACAACACCTCACTGCTGTATAAAATCAGCTTACAGGCTGCTGATTGCCTTACACGCATCACTGCACAAGCTTACAGATGAAACGCTGCGTTATGTTATAAATTTGGATTCAAGAGTACATGCCTGCATGAATGAAGCCAAAAGTAATAAAAATCCACAGACATTAAATACAAACAATATTTCTAATTAAAAATGCAATAATTATAATCATAAAAAATAAGTCATGACTCATCCTTTTCTGTTATTTGTGTAATATTTGAGACTGTATGTACTTTTGTACACCTGCATTAGTGAACTGTTGAAGTATCAGGTTAATTACTATTATTATTCATGACTAATGCACTGTTTTGTATATATTTTATATATATTATTTTAATCATTTGAGGGAACTCATCATAGAGGCGGAGCATCTTCAGTTGTGTTTGTAATAGCAGCACTATTCATTCCTAAGTATTCATTACCACCGTTGCCTTTTATTGTTTTTTTTTGTGTGTGATGTGATTAAAGTGCAGACTTTATTTAAGGCTTTTACATTAACTGTTTATGAATTACAAAGCATTTTATACCCAGTCCTCCCTTTTTTCAGAGACTCAAATATAATTTGACACTAATATAATTTAAAGTATAAGGATTTTTTTTAAAAATACCTTTATGAAAAGCCTTTGCAGCTCATGTCTGCCTGAAGTGTAGAGCACACGGATATGACATCTCCCTGGAGATGCTCTGTTAGGTCTCTACTGCCACACCTTCTGCTGCTGGTTATTTGTAGGTCTTTGCCTTCAGTTTTGTATTTAATAACTGAAAAGCGTGCTCGTTACCCATTTGCACTGTGAAGTGAACTCTATCAACAGTCACATCGATATTAACCACCGTTTAAACTGGCAGCCATATGTGATGTGGTATGTTCTGGATCATGAACTGTTCTTTTTCTTCTCCTGGTTTCATCTCTCCAAAGAATTTTTTTCTATGGCTGGGCAAGTTTTTCAGATGTCTAATCTGTTCTTATTGTTCTTGAGTGTAACAAGTGGTTTGAGCAGATTGTTCATTTGGAAGCTCTTAAAGACCTCACATCCACTGAAATCTGCTGCTTTGCTAATTGTCCAATTACTTTTGAGTCTCTGAAAATGGTGTGATGAGTACAAAAATAACTATAGTTTTCAAAGAATTTGTTTTAATCGCCCTGAATCCGAGCTGAAAGTGTCCACTGTTTATGTTTAAATACAACTTCATGTACGGCACATTTTAGTGCTATTTGAGGTACTTCACAAAAAAAATTAAAAGACTTTAAAGTGAAACAAGCAACATAACTGCACCAAAATGCAGTGCAGTTTATGGAATGCATGCTAATTTGATTTAGGCTGCTGTGAAACTTAACTGAAAAAGGTGAAGCATAACCAAAAACAGAGCTGAGGTATCAGTCGTAGTAGTAGCAGGGCCCAGTCCCACTGACAAGTTTATGAGAGCTTTTCGGCAGACGTTCTGTGCCCTTTATGCACACTTTCAATAAGTCTGCATTTTTGCTGACTTTGCCCACAGCTCATAGCATCTTGACTTAAACAGGGTTACTGAAAAAAGCAGAAAACAAGCATGTGATGAGCAGCCTCCTAAATGTTCAAAAATGCTACATTTATTACACACCTGATTTAGACTTTTTTTTAAAGACTGCTCACAGTGCACATACAGCAGGGGGAGTAATTATTTGACACTTATTTCACTCAGTGATGTGTAAATCAATTCTACCTTTTTTTTAAAAAATGTGTTGATGTTCTGTCTCGGTCCAAAAATTAGAGACTGTTCGTTTCTTTGTAAGCGAATAAACTAAACCAGCAGGGGATCAGTTATTTCATTGTTTCCCCCACTGTAAGCTGGAGTTTTAGGCACATGTGGCCTGGATCCTTGTCAAGCTGAAGAAGTTTAGATTGAGCACTTTTAAAACTTATCCGAACACATCTGACATCCTTATACACAGATATCATTTTATAATACAGTTCTGCAGCTGTTCTATATTTGTTTTTGGACTGAGTACTACAACTGCTCCTTTTCCAATAACTGTCCATGTGGGAAATGCTTTTGGGCCCATGTCATGTGACATGAAGGTCATTCCATGCAGGACAGCAGCAGAGTAATCGTCCAGCAGCTGAATAGGATGAGTAGTCTTCAAACAGCGGCATGCACTGCTCTCGTCACAAAACGGCACCAGCTCTAACAAGAAGAGAGGGTTAAATGGTCCAAGTGGGAGCATAAGGAAAAGTACATGTGAAGCATCTGTTTCTCAGATATGTACTTCTCACACAGGTCCTCATTTAGGAGCTTTACTAACACCCATATAAACCAGACTGGGTTGGCTTTTGAAGGGAGTAGTTCACACTGTTGTATGAAAACGTCAGGTTTTTGTTTTGTTTAGTTTTTTTGCAATTTCTCATGTCATAGCCTCCAGCTTTTAGACAAAGAATGCTTTGATGAGCGGTATATTGAGACCAGGCTGTACCTGAACTCACAAATTAAACCCACACACTCATCTGTCCAAATGTATTGCATCTTTTAATCCACATAACCGTTTTCAGCTGTCCCAACATAACTGATTTTTTTTCAATGAATAATCAAAAGTGAAATTAATTATGATGACTCACTTCTGTTAGTTCTGTGTTTTCAAACTCCTCCAGCTGCCGCAGGAAGCCCAGGTTGGGCCCCGCACACGGCCTGACTGACCGAACCGCTGCCAGGGACTCTACCCATCCGTGACCCGTCACCGTCATGATGTAGGCCACCACCAGAGTCACGCTGCGGGACACTCCTGCCATGCTGAGAACACAGGCCTTCACAGCTCAGAGCAAGATAATCACCTCATATTCAGATTCTCTGCTTTAGTGTACAAAGAAGTGAAACCCCTTCTGTCCCAAAGCTGTGGTTAAATGCCTGATTTTGCATGTTTGATATGAGAAAAGATGAAAGGTAATGAAATGTGCAATGAAAGCTTTAACCAAAATTTTTGGCAGACAGCTTCTTTTTGGTGCTAGTGATGTGGTTGAAAATGAGAACGGGGTCGATAAAATATGAGGACCTCCGGTCTGCGATCAAACCCAGAGCAAATTCTCATGATTATGAATAAAAATCTTTTAGATCTTAATGTTGAAACTTTTTACAACATCTCTATGCCAAAATACGTAATATAGTCTACCATATATCGTAACTGAATGTTTTTTTAATATGACCAAGTATCATTTCAGATGACATGTAAAACAGGACTGAGGCGTTCCACTCACCAGTGGACGAGGCAGCCTTCTCCTTTCAGTCGGGATTCATGGATGAACATGATGCTGTCTCTGAAGTACTGAATCCTGGTGAAATGAATCACATTCACAAGATATACAACATAGTGAGGATCATGCCTTTCAACCTTAAAACTGGATTATTATTATTTATTATTATTTACCATAGCTGTACAATTTAGTTTGTAGTCGGTAAAGAGATCATGTGTTTAATTATTTAAACCAACCTTTTTAAAAAAGGATGCATTTGGATAAATTTTCTATTTTGCAAGCTGTAATTCATTTCTTTTATTTATAGAAATGGGGCAAAGAGCTCATACATATATGCAGGTTTTATATATATTCAACATTTATTCAAGTACTCACAGGTTTTGCTTGGAATGGTCAGCTGCGGATATACAAAGGTATGTGATGCCCTGTGAGAGAGGGAGCAGCTTCATTAAAGAAGTGAATACTTTAGTGGCAAAAGTTAACATGATAGGAAAAGGCGAGTGCTCAACTATTGAGCAGGGGTCATTTGTTTGAAAACTGGAACTAAACTCACTTCTTGTTTCTCACTTCCTATGGGACAGCCCCTGAAACCTTGCCCCTCTGGCCCTGCCCATGTGGTAGGTCACGACATAACGATGTTTGCTTGTGTTTGTCTCTGTGCTTGTGTGTGTGTGTGTGCTGTGTTGTGCACCTGGCAGCTGATGGTACATGCAGTGGACAGAAACCACCTCGTCCTGGTATGACTGCACCACTGCAAAAACCCCTGAGCCCTCTGGGACAGACCGAGTCCTGGAAGTGCTCCAGACAGGTGAGATTGCACGCACAGAGCCCCGACAAATGCAGACACATTTATAAATACCAATGAAAGTGCCCATATTAAAGACATGCCTAAGGTTCATGAAGGCTAAATTATTATTTCTGATAGAGAGAGTCAGATTATGCAAACGGTTACCGAGAAGTCCTCATATCTTCACACTATCACTCTTATAGCTCATCATGGCCTTGACTCAGTGGTACTGTTTGTAAAATCATGACTACACTCTAAGTCAAAATATATGAAAATTGTGGATAAATGCAGACATTTATTTACTTTACTTGCAAAAGGAATATTTGGGGCTTGGAATTAGTTGCAAAAGATGACCTTTTATTTTGCAGTATGATAATTAGGTTCATATACAGTAAATGGCACATTTAGAGACTTGGCCAGATGTAAATGCGCAGACCACATCATCGTTGCAAATTCTACCTTCCTCTCTCAGGAACCATCACGCTGTCTTCCAAGAAATCAATCAGTCCGCGGTTTGACTGTTAGGTATGCAAATAACCCATCCCATCTGGCCACTTGGTCTAAAACAGACCTGAGTCATCATTTTTGCCTCAAAACTCAAAAAGTTGCATCACACATGATTTTGTATGTTTTAAAAAAAGCAACTGAATAACTGTCATCACAGTTCAGAATGAGTCCGTAGGGCCAGACTTCACTTCAGGCCCAAAACCTTGTAAAAGTTTTGGTGGTTGACCAGTTTGAGTAGTGATACTGTAATACAAGTTGCTGTTTCTCTTCACTGTTCAATGAAACATGCTAACATGGATGGAGAAAGTGTAGAGAAATCGCTGAGCGCTTTTCATGTTCGCTTTCAACAAGAAAAGATGAAAGTTGTGAAAGCGGACACTGAAGATGGCAAGCGGATTCAAGATTTTCAAGAGACAAGTCCCAGTACGAAGCCGACGGGAGGACGTAATGTATTTAATGGGCTCAGATGAGATCAGGAGTCTTAAAGTCAAATCATTCAATCTGTAAATAATTACAGGCTTGTACACATCAAAAGTGTGCATCATTTCATAAACTCTGACTCAAGGTATTGTGTATTTACAGAAAGATACCTCAGAAAAACCTCAAAATCAAACTATTTGTTCAGTAAAACTTACATCTTCACACATATTTTATGCTTCAATCTATCAGCTCCTCACATTCACTAACACACACACAAACACACACAAAAACACCTTTCCTGCTGTTTCATACACAAATTGCCACATCTAAATGCAGCACTGAAAAGCCAGAAACTTTTTTTTGCAAAGTTCCACTTTCAAGACTTTCTGGACCTCAAGCTGCTGAGCTAAAAGCATCTCGTGTGAACAATACTGTGCAACATCCACTAACCTTGGCTTGCATCTGCCTCACAGCTGCATCAACTGAAAACAGCATTCAGATTTTCATATATATACTAGAATCCCACACAATATCGAGGACCCACAGTCAATTAGAAAATTGCTTCTCTGGTGAGAACTGGTGAATTCCAGGTCTTATGACTGAATTTAAAAAAAGAAGACAGAAGACACATGTGACTTTCACACTAATTGAAGTGGTCTCTTTCAATAGCCTTTGATAAAGATCTGATGTTGATAATGAATGATCTGATGATCATTCAGCCTTTAAAAACACAAGGTGACCTCAGAAGATTAGAAATGGAACGATTTATTGCTATTAACTGTGTCTGTATGCAGTGTATCATTTCAAAGCATTTATTTAAAACTTGTCCTCTCTTTTCATAAACTTGTTAAGGTAATAACTATATTTGAAGCAGCTCTGTAAACATATTAAGGTGGGAAAGAGGCTCTGGGCTGACAACAATATCTCACAGTTTCAGAATGAGTATTAATCAGCAGGGGGACACAGCAACCACAGTCGTGCTCAGAGGAGCTTATGTACTTTATGGTTGGGTTAATGTTGAGGTCAGGGGGTCGTGCAATCTGATGCAAGACATTAAAAAAGGCCTCACCTCCAGAACGGGCGCAGCTGTATCATGGATGGACAGGATGTGGGTGATGTTGTGCTGAGCCAGCAGCTCCCCGTCTCGAGCATCTGTGGAACGCAAAGAAAATCGAGAAATACACGATACACCCTGCATCCAATCACCAATCACACCGTGTGAGCTCCAAACTAAATAAAGCATCTTCTGCCCAACAACAACCCCCCTCCTGAAGTGACTTCCAAGCAAATGTGGCCTTAAGATTTCAAAGTTTTGCTCTGGTTTTGAACTGAAAGAAAAACCGGAAAACCAGTGTTTCTAAAACAGTCCAACAGCTTGGCCCAAAAGCAAGAAACAGTAATTGTTCTAATCAAATTTTGTTCTTTGAAAGGAAGCCAAATGTTTTCTACCTTGGACAGATGTGCCTTGAGCATTTTTTCTCATATGCTTTGCAAGTTTGCAGGATGCTGATTGGGGCCACCTATACAAGAGCAAGATGAGTTTGCACTGAAACCTCCTTAAAGCTAAATTCACTCAATAATTAAATGTTTTGTCATTGGAACTCTTATTAACTGTAGGACACAACCAACCAATTGCATCATACAGTAAGAAAACAGTGTGAGTGGCATCAGTGCACAGAACACTTGCAGAGGAAATACAACCCTAAATCACTGGATGACCGCAGCGTCAATGTTATGCAACAAGTGCTGCAGTGTGTCATGAGATAAATAGTTTAGTTGAGTGTCAGATGCTGATATAACAGTGAAGTGACGAGAGATGATTTTTTGCTTAGGGCTGAGAGGTTCAGCACCACTCAAGGTTTCTAGGTGCTGGCCTAAAACCTGCATCCTCCCATTCAAATCCGTCAGCTTCCTTCATGAAAGATTACGTTTTTCTTTTTTTCCCCCATGGTTAAATATTAGTTCTCAAGGAGAGAAATGTTTCCAAATCTCTTCTGATTTCTAAAGTGCTAAATTTAAGTGTTGTCATCATGGCTACCTTTATTTCTTTTATAAAGTTAGGTTGTTATAAATTCAGAGATCAAGCCTTTAGTAGTGTTGAAGCTGATGAGATTGGGACTAAAGATGTGGGATTAAGCAAAAACATAGAAGATGTGATGAACATTGAAGAAACTAACAGCTTAGTTTAGCAGACTAGCAAAGCTAAGCAGAGTACAGACTAGCTCAGAATAGTAAGAGTAGAACAGCAGTAACGCCTGTAAATATCCAAAAGTGGCATTGATGGAACTTTCGCAGCCAAAAGCTCCAGCTCGCTTTATATGTGCTAAGTCATGTAGATGAATGAAGATCAAAGGCCTGCTTAACATTAAAAAGGTGTCACATTTCCTATTTGACAGCAATTCCTTGAACATACTTTATTTCTAAAAAAGAGCTGCCTGCATTTTAAGACGTTTCCTGTGTAGTCATGATTCTTAATGTGTGCAAAGATTAAAAAAAGCAGCCCAACAATTGCATTTGGTGCTTTATGGAAACGTGTGGAATGTAGTTCACACCGAGGGACACCCCCGCGCCATGGGGCATCCCCTCCCACACCACCGCTCAAATATTCACATCAGCGCTCAAAGTAATGTTTCCCCCAGCTGCTGGCAGATTTATACCTACTCAGAGGGTAAAAAACACACTTTTTTTTTGTTAAAATGCAATATTTCAATAGCTCAGCTTTACACTGTGACCTCTCGACTCTATAGAAACTGAGCTCAGTGTAGCATCTCACCACATGCCCCTCCGTATGAGGAACTGAAACAAACTACTACTACATTATCCGGAAAATAAATCAATTTTTTTACACACATGACAAAAGGCACCGCAGCCTACCTTTGATATTTCCAAGATAAAGATCAGGCAGGACCTAAAAACAGTTCAAAATTGTGTAAAATGGAAAATGCAGAAGTTAAAGAAAAAACAAGATCTTGGGGTTGTTGTTTTTGTCTTTTTTAGAAAAATATCATGGCAGGCTCTGAAGGTTTGATTTCCTAGATATCGTTGTTGATACTGTACCTTGTTTATTCCGTTACCCATCTCTGCCAAAGGTGTGTAGATAAGCACACTGAATTTAAGAGGAATTTGAAGTCATAACTGGAAAGTGATTCCTTTAGGGAGACGCTTAAAGCAGCAACTTAACTGTCTCTAGTCACTAACTGCTACTCGGTTTAAAGGAACCCTGACAACTTTTTAGTTTAACTCAAACTGTCATGAAGACCTCAGCTCGTCCGTCTCCCTGAGTGCCACTTCATTGAGAGCACGTTTTCCTCAGAATGTGACCTTAGCACATGTTTATATTTAGACCATGCGTTGGTCATGGGACCATGGATAGGCACATAGCAACCAGACAAAGATGGTTGAAGGCCAGAACAGATCCGATGGCCCAGCTATCACTATCTGCTGAGCTGTCAGCACCCTGCTAGGAACACCTTTGAATGAAGCTCAAAATCAATTATCTGTGTGTTCCTGCTGTAAATGAGAGGGCAGCTGTCTTAAAACCAAGATTGCAATCAGGATTCTTTCTCTGTGTTTATCCATTCAGATCAAATTCAGTCTCTATTTCTACTAATATCTGTGACAACCTCAAGCCAGTGTTACACGTTTGTGCCCAAGAGTTGCAAACCAGTGTGGCAAAAAAAAATCCCCACAATTTTCTGTTTCCTAAAAACAAGTTGTACTTTTCAAATACCCGTTCTAATATTTTCTAATAACAAAGTAGTGCTTTTAAACCTAATTTCGTCTTCGATTTCAGAATTCCCCCATTTATGTCTAATTTTGTGCTTCTCAGTGGACATCCTCTTAATTCTAACTCGCTCTGTTCATTTCCAGTAAATCTGGCTACATCTTCAGTGCATCGCTCTGAGCCGATCGAGGTATTTTTAGCCCGGCTTTGTCTTGTGTTCCTCTGTGTGGTTCAGTGTGTGTGTGTGTGCGTGCGTGTGTGTGTGTGTGTGGCACAGAGACAGGCAGGGGAGAGTGGAGGCGTTTACAAAAATCTGCCTGCTGCCTGCCTCAGAGAACTAGGTGGAACAGCTCATCGGCACCGAAAACTCAAAACCATTGATAAACAAAACAGCTCACACATTAGAAACCATGATGATACATTAAAAATACACCTTGATCAGAGCTGAGAGAGTGCGCGTCTGTGTGTGTGTGTGTGGGTGGAGGGGGTGGGAGATTGGGTTTCACAATAAAACTGTCTTTTTAACAAGAAGAAGAGGAGTCTTT
This sequence comes from Aulonocara sp. 'chitande type north' Nkhata Bay, assembly GCF_057382095.1. Taxonomy (NCBI): domain Eukaryota; kingdom Metazoa; phylum Chordata; class Actinopteri; order Cichliformes; family Cichlidae; genus Aulonocara; species Aulonocara sp. 'chitande type north' Nkhata Bay. The sequence continues at coordinate 14,194,449 of NC_141360.1, forward strand.
CGGGTTTGAGGAAGGTTTGCACATCAAGCCATCACTTTATCGAAAGCCGTTTTTGGGCTCCAACTTAATACTTACTTTTTAAATGTACTTAATTATTAGTTTGCTTATTAAATTGCCTCTTAATAGTGAGGAAACACGCTGTTGTGTGTGAAACAGTCTAAAACCTCAAACTATCTCATTTATGGCGAAATAACTGAGAAAATCATCACATTTGAGAAGCTGAAACCACAAGACCTTTGTGTCTTTAGCCACAGGTCTTTGTAGCCACATGCAAGCCTGTCTCTCTGTGGTTGGCTGTGTTGTTGTGCTGGCACACCACTTCAGTTTAATATTGCAACAATTATTCCACGAGTTTCTCTAAAATCCTATACAGACGTGTACAATCACCAGAGGTTGAAACCTACTCATTTTGGTGAATTTGGGACTTGTCCTCTACAGCTACCATGAAGTTTATGGTAGTGGAAATATCTGAGAAATCACAAAATATTCAGCGTCTCTTAAGGATGAATTCCAATAACTTTGGTGCAAAGTTTTCCTCTCCAGAGGGTCAAAGATGTTGCTTCATTCATTCAAGCCAACATCAGATAAGGGGTCTCGTACACGTATTCATATTTCCCTGTCAGTCCATCCCCTGACTTTACCTTGAGGTTGACATTTGACAGATATCTGATTACACACCCATGAAATTACGTGAAATACTCAAGCTCGCTCAAGGATTAATGTAGGCCTTTCGTTACATAAACAACAGTAGAAAGATGGCAGGAAATGAGGGGGGAGAGAGCAAGAAGGAAATTGATATGCAACAAAGCTTCCCGTGAAAGGAGTGGTTTCAAAGGGCTGTAACATTTCAGATGTCTCACAGGGATTAACCATTCTGAGGTCTTACTGATCCAACACACAGTAAGTTCTGTAATCAAGTAAAAGAGGTTTTTTTGTCATATCACATATAAAATCTGGAATATTTCCATATGTAGTGTAATGTTGATGCTTTATGGTAATTTTTAAGTGTGTCACCTTCCTCAAATAAAGTCCATTAAAAGGCAAAGGATGAAAAAGGAAAGAACGCTTCCTATAAAACAGAAAAGGAAAACCCTATATGAATTCTGAGAGTATATTTTGTCGGGCTTAAAGGCGGGAGTCTTTTTAAAGAAAAGCCTCTTGAAATCTATAAGTGCTTATGAAGACCAACTGTACAAAATAGTGCTGAAACCTTTGGAGCCTTTTAGGGACTGAAGTTAGACATCTGTATCTGTCCACTGTGATTCTTCTGGTATCAAAAATGTCTATGATTATGCTATAACTCATAATTCCCACTCATTTTTTTTTATATCGTAGGGGTGTTTACGCAGTAGTCCAGAAGGAATTGGGCCCAAAGAAGCTCAAACCCAAAAATGTCAATGTGGTGGAGTAAACATTTTTCTTCTGGAAATTTAAATTCAGCATGTTTCAGGCGTTGAGACGATATTTGATACAGTTCCATTTTTTATAGGTTTCAGTTGTAGGAAAACACCCTTCTGTAAGTATTAGGACTATTACAGCACTATAGGGCACTTTACAGCATCCACCATCTTGATTGGATTGTAGCAGCAGCTTCAAATCACCTCACACAGCTGCTTCTAATACACATGTGGAGGTTTCTGTTGCGGTTCGGCTACGTTTTTAAACTGTTATCATCAGAGGAGTTCTTTCTCGTTGTAAAACCTTAACCAATCAGCATGTATATACAACACAATACCAGCATTTTACGGACAAAACTGACTTCAGAAGTCAGAAAAACCAGAAACAAGTGTTTTATTTCCATTCTCTTCCGCTTATCGATTCAGGGTCGCGAGGAGGGCTGGAGCCTATACCAGCTAGGACAACAGGCAGGGTACACCCAAGACAGGCCACATAGGGCCAGTTTGTACAACTGATCAATTCTGTATTTTTGAGAACCAAAAACAGATTATAGCCACACACCTCTATTTGCGTCTTTGTATTTAGGAATATCTCACGAGTACCCCCTGCTGCAACCCGGTTTAACTGCAGCTAATTGCTGTACATTGGCGTTAACAGGATGTGGAAAAGCTCTTGTAGACATGTTGAGTTTCTTGGTTGTAGAAGCAGTCAAATGAACACTGCAGAAAGACATCGTTCAGTTAACCTGCACCATGAGCGGGACTAACGACAATATCGAGCAGATCTAAGCCAAAGTCCCTGACATCTCCTTTGGGTGGAGCGTCATAGTTTCTCTTTTCTGCGCATCTTGTTCATGTCTTTTCTTTTCTTTACAATTTGCAAAGCTTCAATCCTGACATTGAATTGAAAACATGTGACACACTCAGTCACACACTTGGTCTTCATGGGACAATAACCCAGACATCTTGGAAACATTCACTTAATGACCTCCTTTTCATGAAGGAGTATATCTCAGAATATAAACCATAGTTTGTATTAACTTCACTCCACTCGTTAGCTCTAAAAAAAAAGAAAAGAAGAAGAAGCAGATTCCAGATCTGAAAAGTAAAGCCAATGTATTCCGCATTCTTTATAATGGCCAGCAGGGGGCAACTCCTCTGGTTTCAAAGAGAAGTCTGGATAAAAACAGCTATGGGCTCTCATGCATATGTCCTCAGTTCACAGTCACATAAATCTCTTGTTTGTCACGTCCATTCTCAAAACAACAACAACAACAACAACGTGGTGATGACTGAAATTTCACAATAAAGCGTCACCAAACAACTGGAGAAGTCCATCTTTTATATACAGCGTATGGCTTCACCCCACTTCTAAACACACAGCAAAGCCAGTATCAAAGCAGACGTGCTCAGCTGATTTCTATTCAGATTAATAACATGCTGATCCATGAGAGGTCATGTTAACAGAAGCCTGTTAAAAATCTGCTCTGCCATTATTTAAGACCTGCAGCCTGCGCTCGGACTGGTGGGTCAGCTACTTCACTCCAGTGAGCCTGACATGTCAGAGTGACGACGGAAAAGTACAGTTTTCAGATCAGCTTGTGATTTTGGATTCGCCTTCGTACTTTCGCCTGAAAATATTTCACTGGATAAACGGCGACGTTGAAAGTGCCACACTGATCCCAGCACTTCCTTTAAAAACAAACACGCAGGGCTGGAACGTGTGGACTTTGGTCCACTTCGGAGAGAGACTGTACAATTTTTAACCAGCCAAATCAAACCTGGGGACTGACTGAGGACGTGCTGAGTGTGCGCACCGATCATACATGGCGCTGTTTTTACTCGGGAGACGTGGCTTTAAGAGAGCCATGACAGCGATCCGGCCGTACTGGTAACAGTTCTTACTGTCTTCATACTGTGTGCACTGTGAAATGACACGCACGACTCTGCAAGGACAAACTGCACAGAGCTGCAGAGACCACGCAGGAAATGCGTTGGGTTTTCTTGCAGTCGTAGTTCTTGCCTCGAGGTTTGTTTGATTCCAGTCCACTAGATGGTGTAGTATGCCCACTCACTACAACATAGTGTTTATGAACCAACTGTGATATTACGACAGTATCGATTATATATACCTATAAAAACTGATGTAACAGCCATTTATATTTAATGCGAGTTTAATGTCTGTATTCGTCTTCATCATGGCCACACTGTGTCCTTTATCTGTCACAAATATTACATAAATATAATATTCTAACACGTTTTAATGTCGTAAATTATACTTTGCAAATATTTTAAATGCAGAAAAGGGGGTTAAATTATTATATTATATTATATTATATTGTCGATCTGGTGAATAACTGTTAGGGATGTTTTTGTTTAATAGCAAATAATAACAATAAAGTTCCTTTATCCTTCCGTGACTGTCTTTCAAATTAAAGCTAAACACCTTGCTTGTAGACGGATAATATTTAGAATAATCTCATCGTCATTTAATGCATAAAGTGTTTGCCTCGAGGCTTTTGCAGGAGTAAATCTTGATATTATAGATGTGTTAGACTGCAAAACATTACCTTTAAAAAGATTACTGCGGGGGTTTTTTTGTTTGTTTTGTTTTGTTTTTAAAGGATGGAGAAATATCACAGTCGCGCACATAAATATATGACTGCCATCACGTGATGGTAAATAACCACCAGCAACTATGAGCTGTTGCAAACACTGTTATCTCTGAACATGTAATTTGCCAGTAGGTTAGTTTTATTCAGTAAATGAATAATTGCTGCATCTGAACTGCTTATAATCAAAACTCATATGAGTTCATGTACACCTTTTGTTTTATTCAAGTACCGTTGTTGGCGCACTTTACTCAGAGCCTTTGATTTTCACAGCTTTGAAATGTGTTCTGCAGTAATGTAGGTAGAACATTTACAGTTCATCCCAGCAAAATAGCTTTAATAGTAACAGAGACCAAGAATAAGAGCGTGCCATACATCAGCATTCTAAATCTACAGGAACAGATGCTGTCAACGAGGGTTAAGCTGAACAATGGTTCCACTTTTCAAACCTGCTTTTAAGGGCCCATAAAACCCAAGATTCTTCTATTCTCATAAAAGGTGAACAATGTGATTGCTGTAATTGTCCTAACAAAGGACGACTTTATCTTTGGTTGTAACATTCAAAGTAACTATCCCACCTTATTCTGCTATCCACAGCTCATTTTGACTGCCACCGTCTCCTCGTGTGTTTCCCTGCAGCTCTTCAGTGGCCTCAGGCAAGAAGCCTGTTAATGGAGTGGATCTGTACTACGAGCAGACAGGCAGAGGAAAACATGCTGTGCTGTTGCTTCCTGGCGCTCTGGGTAAGTACAAGCACACGCCTCCTTTTAATGTAGAAAAGAAGTTTGGCTATATGGGAAGACATCAAAATCTTTATACTCAAAATATCTCTGTTGTAAGAATAGCATATCATTCAGTACAGTTTGATTGAGTCCTTTAAGCATCTAAAAGAAAAACTGCTATATTTTCTACCACAGGAAGCACAAAGACGGATTTTGGTCCTCAGCTTAAGTCTCTGGCCAAAGAACGCTTCACTGTAGTTGGCTGGGATCCCCGCGGGTATGGACAATCCCGTCCCCCAGACAGAGACTTCCCCCCTGACTTTTTTGAGAGGGATGCGAAGGATGCAGTTGATCTTATGAAGGTTTGCTGATAAACTCAGGGTGAAAATGATTACCAATCTGACCTTTACAGGTTACAGAGAAGCCCCTTCTCTGGGGGGCATGTGAAAGAAAGGAACATATGGGGACTGATAAACTTCATGCTCAGTTCAGCGTGTCGTAAAATGATAAAGGTCTAGAATTCATTCAAAATGGAAAATAAGTTAAATTCTGCAATCCAAAACCTGCTAGATTTTACTACAGTCTAATATCTGGATAAATATTAGAAAGCAATACTAATCCTAATTTTTATTTTTTTTTTAGCCACATATCGAGTTTTACCATTTATGGAAACTCCCATAACAAAACAGATAATGTATTGGCAGGAAATTACCTTAAAAAAATTACCTGGACCTTTTCTTTTTGGTCTTTCTTTTCTTTTTTGCGCAGTTTAGAGAAAGTGTTTAAAGCACAATTAATAAATTATTATATACAGTTAGTGTATATGCCTCCTCTATTCTCTGCTTTGTGTTCTGATCAAAATTTAGGCAACCCTGACTTAAATGATGTCTAATCCACGGTCCGATTCTAATACTAAGACATGTTATTTTCATACACCAATATTAAAATTCCTGGTTTACGAAGCTATATCCTTCTTTTACCCTTCAGTAATGAACATGACAAAAAGCCCCTGTCTGGGGTTTTAGTTTCCGGTATGAGGCTACAAACAAACCCCCTCCTTTCAGTACTTATTTACTGCAATATTTTGTATGCCAATCAAATTGCTTTTTGACCATCATCATAACTCTTATGAAAATATACATTTTGAAATCACTGGCAACCTATGAGCTACACGTACAGTGTGTGAAATTAGAAGGCTGCAGAATCCAACACAGCTGTTGTATGTTGGTAAGCTTTAATAATATTTTAATATTCTCTTTGATTTTTCTCTTTGATCTTGTTATTGTATACTATATGTTCCAATAGTGGATACTCATGTTACACACAGCCAAAGTTGCGAAAAAGATTGTAAATACTAGATGCATACAAGTAATCTTCACAGGCACATTATTCTGGCCCCGCCCACCTGTTATTCAAATTTGAGTGATGATTCAAAACAGAAAATTTAAAGGCCACCCCCACCCCCCACCACCAACCATTTGCATGGTTCACTGTTCAAAATGTCTTAGAACTGTGAATCATGCAGGAAGGATTCTGTCAAATAGGTTTCTCACAATATCTGTACATTCAGAAGCATGAAGACTAATTGTCTTCTGCATTATTTACTGCATTTCATGATTTATATATCACAATTCATACACAGATAAATGTACAACTGTCTGGTCTTGCAGTTAAAGAAAGTTTTTGCATTTTTTACAACAGCAAGTTGTGTTACTGCTTTGACACAACCTACTTTTTTTTTTTTTTTAATCATTTCTTTGGCAGACACTGGGATTCGGCAAGTTCTCCCTGCTTGGGTGGAGTGACGGGGGAATCACGGCTCTGGTTGCAGCCGCAAGGAACCCCGATCTGATCAACAAGATGGTCGTGTGGGGAGCCAATGCTTTTGTTTCCCAGCAGGACCTCAAGCTTTACAATGGTGTGTCACGTTTTATTGCCTTGGACAAGTGGCAAGTTATTCGAGCTACAAATTGGCTTTCACTTGAATATGTGCGCGTTGTGTGTTTGTGTGTGAACGGTTATGTTGTGGGAACACTCAGAGGTGCGTGATGTCTCCAAATGGAGTGCGAGGATGAGGCAACCCATGGAGGAGGTGTATGGGGTGCAAGTCTTTGCTAAACTGTGGGAGGCCTGGGTGGATGGAATCGCACAGTTTGTCCACAGACCAGAAGGTGATGGCTCTGTGCTGTTGCAGGCACACTAGACAATCTGAAAAGACACTTGTTAATTTTGTCTCTTACTAATGCAGATAATCTGAATGTTTCCTTTTTGCTCTCTGGTTAGGAAGCATCTGCATGGAACTTCTGCCCCTGATCAGCTGTCCAACCCTCATCATCCATGGAGAGAAAGACCCCATGGTGCCAATTCTCCACCCTGAGTACCTCCTCAAACACATCAAAGGTTCACGGTGAGAACGCACAATAATATTACCACAAATTGATGAATTTCACTTTTAGGTACAAGCTAAATCAAGATTTTCATCCCCAAATCTAGATTGCATTTAATGCCAGAGGGGAAACACAACCTCCACCTGAGGCATGCTGATGAATTCAACACACTGGTGGAAGACTTCCTAGAAGAGTGAAACCACGGCTTCATTATTCGACTGTGGAGAAAAAGAGTTGGTGTTACTTTAAAAATAAAATGTAGAATGTGAATTGTAATGTTATTTTGATTATTTTTTTATGATGCAATCTTCATTTGGAATGTTAGATTTAATAAAAAAAAAAAAATAGAAATATGCGAAACAGCTTTTTACACAAATTAAAGTTACAATTTAATGTAAATAAATTCCATTTGTAACAAAATCTGGGTTCCATCCAGCTACAGACCTGTGACAACTGTCTTTTTTTTTTTTTTTTTTTTTTTTTTTTTTTCCTTTTTTCTGCCTGTCCCATTTGGTTCTTTAGCCATCAGAATTGTTGTCTGAAGACCAACAAGGATACCCAATGGATTTACTTTGCCAAATGGATCATCGTGGCATTGCCGTATTGGTCCATTTGGTCGATCTTTGTTTTTATTATTTATTATATTTTATTTTCAGATGTTACAGACGGGACAGACATGAGTGAGGGATAGGAAAGGGAGAAAGAAAGAGGAAGGAAAGGAAAAACAGAAGGGGGGAGGGACAGTGAGAAAGGGGGGGAGAAAAAAAAATAAAAATCTCCTGGATCACCTGTTGAGAGAAGAATAGAAAACAAGCAAAAAAGACAAAAAAACAAAACAAAGCAACATACTAAACACAACACCATCGCATTAATCTAGCTAAGTGTAAACAGCAGTAAATACTAAATATTCAATGTTGTTGTGCAGCACGCAGGACAGATGTGCTTCGAAGTAGCGGCCAAGAAAGGTGTAATTTGGGTCTACGAGCAGTGAACACCCGTGTGCATACCTGTGTGGATCAGCGCGCTTGTATTCCAAAGGTTTCTCCATGTAACGATCTGCTAGGGAGTGTGGGGGAGCCACAGCCCTGTCCTCCAGGGTGTGAAGCAGGTATGGAGGAGATCAAAACTCCAGACATCCAGAGGCCCCCAGAACACAAGAGACCAAGGAAGACCAACAGAGGGGCAGCCGAGCCACTGTCCCAGTAAGAGCTGAGGAGAGTCCCAGATGAGGGTTCACTCAGCAGCCGCGGAGCAGAAGCCAGAGGGAGTTGCAGTGACGCGCCCGTGAGCTCCGCCGGCCGCCAGCTGTGCCTGAGTGACCGAGCCCCAGGCCGAGAGGCCGGGGGCACCCCACCTCCGAAGGGGCCCGAGCGAGCCCCAGGCTCCAGGCCCCGATAAGCGGCCGCCAAGGAGTGAGCCGGTGTGTACCTGGACGCCCACCCCCAGACACAAAGAACCACCAACGCACCGACACCTGAGGGAGTCCGACACCTGAGGGAGTCCGCCACCGGCAGGGGAAGTGGTGGTGGGTGGAGATAGGCCTCCAAACCTTGGAGGGCCTGAGGTGTCCCCAGAGAGGTGGCGTCTGATACCCAACCTGACATATAGACACAGACATACAGGCACACACAGACACAAACATCCATTCCCACCCTCATGCTCTCATATGCACTTACTCCACACTCAACCAACGTGGAGACAGACATAAAGAGACGCTGTACACACGATCACACTCCCCAAGCGTACTCTACAAACCGGGTCTAGGTACCCTTGCCCCTGGAGGGGGGAACTGCACCCAGACCCAGGTGGTGTTACCCTTTTCCCTGCGGTGGGGAGAGGCAGACCACCCCGACTCCGTAGCAGCAGGGAGGCCCCACACTCCAGACCGCAGTCGGACGGCCAACTCCTCCTAGCCCTCCCGCTCCAGCAGGCCGCAGAGAATGGGGGTGAGAAAAGACTCCAAACCTCCCTCCACCCGCTCATTGTAGTGTTGATGTATGTGTGTTCTAAGGTGCAATTAAAACCCAGGAGGGCATGGAGCTACCTGCCAAGGAGCAGCAGGTAAGCGCATAGTCCCTTCTGATAGCCCTCAATGTCTAAGTGTGTTTAAAATTGAGAGGTGGGCAACGACGCCAGGGGTGAGGTGTATACCCTGATGGTAATTTGGACTCCGTGATTGTGCCCACCCCCAAGATAAAATGGGATAAAATTGAGGCAGAGGCAGCCAGAAGGGGACAGAGGGGGGGGTAGCCTCCTCTGCACCCTGGTGACATACCCCTACTCCAAGGCCCTGCATGTGTGGGTGGTTGTGGTGGAGCGGGAAGAGGGAGGCAGCTGGAGATGGGGAGGGAAGGAAGGGAGGGGCAGGTAACCCCTCCCTGGGGCCAGCTCCCCCGCTGACCCCAGTAGGCACTCCCACACACCAGGGAAAGGGGGCCCAGGCCCATCCAGACCGGGGCCCAGTGCAGCAGCGCCCCCCGGCCCCACAGAGCCCGGGACAGTCCACCCAACCCCACCACAGAGAAAACTGCACCCACCCCACCATCCACTCATCTTCCAGACTACATAAGACAGTTTGCATACCGCCACAACAGGTCCACTGATGATGCCATAGCCCTGACACTACACACTGCCCTGTCACACCTGGAGAAGAGAGACACGTATGTGAGGATGCTGTTTGTAGATTACAGCTCAGCATTCAATACCATCGTTCCCTCGAAGCTGGACAGGAAACTGTAGGATCTAGGACTGAGCAGCTCCCTCTGCAGCTGGATCCTTAGCTTCCTGTCTGACAGACGCCAGGTGGTCAGACTGGGCAGCATCACCTCATCCCCCATCACACTGAACACTGGTGCTCCACAGGGGTGTGTACTGAGCCCTCTCCTGTACTCACTCTACACCTACGACTGCACAGCCACTAACAGCTCCAACATCATTGTGAAGTTTGCGGACGACACTACAGTGGTGGGTCTTATCACCAACGGTGATGAGACGGCTTACAGGGAGGAGGTCAGCGCCCTGACCCACTGGTGTCAAGACAACCATCTCACCCTCAACGTCGCAAAGACAAAGGAGTTGATAGTGGACTTCCGGAGGTGCAGAGAAGTACACACCCCCATCACCATCAACGGCGCTGCTGTGGAGAGAGTGAGCAGCTTCCGGTTCCTTGGAGTACATCTGGCTGAGGATCTTACGTGGTCAGTACACACAAACAAAACAGTGAAGAAGGCGCAGCAGCGCCTCTTCTTTCTCAGGAGACTGAAAAGATTCGGCATGAGCCCCCGCATCCTCAGGACCTTCTATCGCTGTGCCATTGAGAGCATCCTCACTGGATGCATCACCACCTGGTACAGCAACAGCACCGCCTACAACTGCAAAGCTCTCCAGCGAGTAGTGCGGTGCTCTGAACGGATAATTGGAGGTGAGCTTCCCTCCCTCCAAGACATCTACAGGAAGCGGTGCCTGAGGAAAGCGGGGAGGATCATCAAGGACTCCAGTCACCCCAGCCATAAACTGTTCAGACTGCTTCCATCAGGAAGGAGGTTCTGCAGCATCCGGTCCCGTACCAGCAGACTGAGAGACAGCTTTTTCCATCAGGCCATCAGACTGCTGAACACGTCATAGACACCTCAGCTTCACTACTGGAACTTCAACATTATGCACTCCACACTGTATATAAATGCCACTTGTTTTGCACATATTCAACTCTGTATATTTTATATATTTTATTATTATTATTATTATTATTTTATTTTATTTTTTTACTATTTAATTTGTAAAAATGTGTATACACACACACACACACACACACACACACACGTAGGAAAATATTTAGTATACACATCCAGAAATGCATACACTATTATATATTGTACATATATTTATTAGTTTCAGGTTGGCCATTCTTGTATTTTGCTCGTTTGTGTTGTTGTGTTTGCACATCTCTGTTGCTTGTGGGGCTCGCACACAAGAATTTCACTCGCATGTGCTGTGCCAGTGTGCCTGCACATGTGATGTGACAATAAAAAGTGATTTGATTTGATTTGATTTAAACGTCCAGGCTGAGATCTTCCTCCACCTCTCCTGTATCTCCCCCTCCTGCAGAGAGAGTTCCTGAGGAGAGGAAAGCTCCTGCAAGATGTGACCATCTCCCCCACCAGTTGAAGGGTCCCCCAGGTGGCTCGACGCACCGGCGGCACCCTGCTCCAGGGCTGGGCCCCCATGCACCCATCCGCCCACAACCCCGGCAACACACCAACCAGGACCCAAGCCCCCGAGGCCCGGCCCGGGCCCCAGCCCAGAGACGGAGCGCCCCCAGAACCTCACGCCCATCCCGGACCCACCCAGGGCCAGCCAGGCTACCAGGTCAGTAACCCACGTCCGTCAGCACAGAGCCTCCCCTAGCCCCGCTGCACGCAGCCACGAGGAAACAGTCACCCGAGAGCCAAAAGAGCCCCCAACCGGACATGACCGCTACCCCGGGTTGAGCCCCCCAAGGAAGATGCCTCCGGGGAACCCCCCCGACGCCCTAAGCCTGTCCCTACCCCCACACCAATCACAACAGTGAAGGCGGGACCAAACTATGACCCCCCACCCCCACTAGGTGATGGAGCTGATCAAAGGAGCCCAGAGCAATTGATCTGATGTGGTGGCAGAGGCTGTATCAAGACTAATGTAATCTAATAGATAATTTCTATAT
>NC_141360.1:14211265-14343765 GCF_057382095.1 Aulonocara sp. 'chitande type north' Nkhata Bay
CAAACCGGGCAATAGCTTCAATGTTGCCTACAAATACTCGCTGGTTCTGTAAAATGTTGTTACAGTAGATTAAGGGAGTTTAAAGGAAATGAGAAACAAATTGTACGTTGAGCATTTTAATCTTTGAGTACCTTTCAAGTGTTTTAGCAGTAAGGTCGAAATTTTGTCTTTTTGAAATGACAATTGGGTTTAGACTAAAGGCCAAGCGTGTAATACCTAGTATTACACTGGGTATGAGGTATATTAAAGAGTAGCCTAACATCCACTTATTTTTTGATAATGTAGTATTATTGTGGGTATAGGCTATGAGATACAGTATGCTGGCCTCCACTTCTGACACAACAAATACCTAAAAATAACTACAGTGTAATTCATCCGTCTTAAGTGGATACAAAGAGGTTACAGAGGGGGCTGTCCCAGCTGTCATAGGGCAAGATGCAGGGCACACCCTTGACAGGTCACCAGTTTATCACAGGACTAACACAAAGAGTAAATGGTAAATAGACTGGTTCTAAAATAGGGCTTCCCTACTTGAGAACATCACTCTTTCATATTCACACAGGGACTTTTTCTCTAGATCTAAGTGCTTTCTATCAAACATTTTTCCATGTTAGGAGCAACTTGGGCTTCAGTATCTTGCCCAAGGATACTTCGGCATGCAGACTGGAGCAGCCACCAGACAACCATTCACACCTAGAGCCGATTTAAATTCGCTGATTAACCTAACCCTATGTGTGTATGTCTTTAGGTTGTGGGAAGAGTTCCCAAAGAGAGCATGCAAATTCCAGTCAGAAAGGTCCCAGACTGGATTTGAGCCTAGATACTTCTTGCTGTGAGGCAACAGTGCTAACCACCCCACAGCCTGTTCAGTTTTTTCCTTTAAAACTGGGTACAGTAAAACATAGTTTTACTGTACCTGTTGGTAAGTATTGTAAGGTACTGAAAATTACACTGTCAATTGAGAATTACTTGATAAATGCTGGGGAATTGCACAGTGAGTCACAGATTGTATTAACCAATGCTACAGAACAAAACAAAAAACATTTGTGCCCTTTTCATGCAAAAAGTTAGTGGCTTTAGCCAATCCCTGGATCTCCAATGTGTTGGCTGCAAATCACAAACACTTGATTGTGTCTCTGACATTTAGTGCAAAATAACCTACCTACAAAGAGATCTAAGATGTAGTGAAATCCAGTTTCAACGAGTCAAAACTACAGACAGTAAACTCAGAGCACACGTTATTGAAAGTTATTCTGCTGTACTTTGTCTCTCCACTTGTGTCTGCTTGTACCCTCGAGCAGAAGGTGGCTCAAGAAAATCACCAACACCACTGAAGACGCTCATATTATCTGACATACACTGACTTCAATACAATATATTTTTGGCAACTCCTGAAGGAATCATAGTCACTACAAATGACACAAATTTACTATCATCATCATCTGAATCCTCAACATAAAAAGAGTTCATATGAACAATTAGTTTCCCTTAAAGTACAGGAAGTTCAGTCATCGCTTGCTCAGGTTAGTGCTTGGAGCAGTTATTAGCACAGAAGACAACTTGCAAAGCTGCTCACACTCCATTGGCTATGGCATGATTCCCGATCACCTCCCCACCAGTTGCAAGGGCGTATGAGGCAGGTACCGCTGCCAGAGCGGTGGCTGCTGCCACTGTAGCGCCCCCAGTGGCTGAGAGATGTAATGGTGTGTCCTGAACACGGGAGTAGTCCCTATCACTCTTGGCGAGAAGGAGGTGCTGCTCTCCCGGATGGAGCAGGGTCTGACGGGTAAAGGTCTCTCCATCAGCCAGGCTCTCCGGCAGTGGCTGTCCCCGTGGCTCAGGCAGCAGCAGGAGGCAGATGATGCACAGCAGGGTGCAGCAGGCAAAGATCACATGATGCAGGAAGTAGCCCTTCTGGTTGTGGAGCTCCATGATGGGTGCAGTGAGCATGCCAAAGCCAGCGCTAGCCAGGACCAAGCCCAGTCCTCCACCCCTGCAGAAAAAGAGGTCAGAGCTGATTTATTTCCAAGGTGTTCTGATGCACCTTACACTAAAAACAGCAGCATTCTAGAAGCATTCTTCATACAACAGGATTGGGACATCATTAAAAGTTGACTTCTTATTTTTTGAGATATAAACATGGTCAAATAACTTTAAATGGACTGCTTCTTATAAAGTAGCTTTCTACTACAGGCCTCACTTAGCTTGTCTCATGCAGCACTTTTTTAACTATGCCTAAAGGCTTTCTAACCTCCTAAATTACCTAAATTACTTCCTTAACATGTCTCGAAGGTCTCCAAAGGCCTGGTAATGAACGAATCATTTGATTCAAGTGTGCTGACCCAGTGTGATATCTAAAACCTGCATGACGCCAGCCCTTCAGGCCTGGAGTTCCCCAACCCTGATGTAAGGAGTCACAGATTGATCCACGACTTTCTAATTGGTAGATGACCCAGTCTACTACTCGAGCCACAGTCACCACAATGCAAATAATGAGATCAGCCTACATACATACCCCTTTTTTTTATATTTTTGTCTCTGTATTATATTTGCAAAAGTAGAACACATCACCTAGTCATGTCATAAAAACAGCTCTAGTTGTGAGCATAGAAGCCCCACCCACCTGCTGTTTGGACCTTCTGTTTGTAAGGGAAAGCCAATCAGAACAATTGGAGGCTGGAGTGAAAAGGAAATGAGCTCAAATGGCTTTTTTCTTTCAGATGAAGAGGTTGCACCAAAGCCTAATGTAGGGTATTTGTGGATTTTCTGACTGGTGAATCATACGGTGCTAATGTATTAGGAGTACAGAGCTGAAAGTGGGCAGGATACATCCCACTTAAGAGTATTAAAATGGCAGGCTTTATTCAGCCACTTTTATCACTTTCTTAAGCTGACAACGGTCTTCACTCAGCATCTGGTCAAATCTGTTGCTCTGAACCTCCTTCATAACCTCTTACAGCCCTTTTTCCATAAAGCCACGTTTTCACCAGTTTTCTGTGGAGCCATTGTAATCAATAATGTGGCACACATTTTTCTTTCCAAACACTTGTCAGTCATAAATGTGAGAGATACACATATCGACGGGGCCGGGTTATGTTAAAAAGTATAAATGGTTATACTTTGTTCATTGGTTCAAAGGTACCCCACACTTCTTTTTTGGTTGCTTGTTTGTTCTGGTATATTTTTCATTTGAACTGTTATTCTGCCAGAGTACTCATATTAACCAGATGGCATTGAACGCCCCATTGGTGTGTTAGGAAAACTCTTTTGTACATATGTTCCTTGAAGGGGTTTTGGAGTGGTTCTTTTTCCACCGCAGCAAAGGGCTAGGAGTCGGAGAGGAGCTGCTGTATGTTTTTGTTATGATCGGAGTGTGAAATAAAGCATATACAGTGAGAAAGCAACTCCAGGAGTCATCCCTGCCTTAAAGCTGCAACATAAACACACCACAAGAGGGAGCAAATATGCAATTTGAGAACAAAAGCTGTGTGCAGACACTGTCATAATAGACGATATATTTTTTAAAGTAATAAGACTGTTTGCTTTGATAAGATGTATGTTGTGTTTATGACTATGCAGGCTCACCTGATGACAGTAGGAGTGATTTCAGCACAAAAGAAAATGCTGAGTGTGCTGACAGCATGAGAAGAGAACATCCCAATTATGGAGAAGGCCACAGAGAATTTCCTGTTAAGAGTGTCTCGCAAAACTGTTCAAAAGAGAGGAAACAAGCAATAAAAATCAGCAACAACAAATGTAACATGATTCCAGGGACATAAATGACATTGTTTACTGTGTATCACTAAGTTTTCCTCAAACCAGTGGAAAGGTTTATCATTTTAATTGTTTTAGATGATAAATCTCGTAACTGCAAATGTACCTGTGTCATGGCGAAGGCTGTACTTCCCAATCACTGGATTCCATTAGTGAGCATTGGAGAAAAGAGAGATGTCATTAGTAAGCACAAAGAGCAGCACAGCACTGACTCAAAACAAGCAGAATAAAAGCCTTCAGGAGAACAGTTTACCACTGAAGCCTGAAATAATGACTACATGCTCCAAAAAGTTTCAAGGATATATTCATGGTATTTTCACCAGTAAAAACAAGAGGTGAAAAGTGTAAAGACTGGATTAACAATGTTTCTATTAGTTTTGAGAAGAGAGGCTAAAGTTAGCATGCCTAGCTAATAGCTTGCTACTTATTTGAAATATAGTTTTACTTTGAAGGCAACAGGATAGTATAACATTACAGTCATGGTGTCTGTACAAAGTTAGTTGTATTTTAGACCTTCACACCAAAGTTTCGTTTGAGTCAAACTTTACAGTAACTTTAGTAGCTATAAAAAAAATTCTAAGTAATCACTTTTATCCTGTGATAAAACCCTTCTGTCATGATGGTAGTGGTCTCCCCCCAAAAAACATGGCCGTAGATGCATTACAGTGCATCTATGTAACAAAATGTGATTGTGTAACAAAGGTGATTGTGGTTTGGAGCTATATAAATAAAGTTGATTTGAATGGTCTACTTGTGCATTTTTTTATTACTTACAGTTAAGCAAACCCAGCTGCAGCAGTGATGCCAGGGCTGTTATGATCATGAATGTGAGCAGCCCTCCACGCCGACCCATCAGCCCGACCGCAGGGCATAGTGCTAGACAGGTTGCCACGGCGATGCCCGCCATGGTGTAATAGTCAGCATGGCACAAAGCCGTGGGCTGAGCCTCGGGGTCCATCATACTGCGAGCGAAGCAGTGGTGAATTCCATAACCTGTCAGACTGTACATCAAGACAAAACCACAGAATAAGAGAGTGGCCAATGAGGTGCCACCTAAAACATGCGTCCGCCACAGGGCACGTGAGGTTTGAGTATGTCTTCATTCTCTGGAGACCAGCTCATGTGTAATTCATGCTCTCAACACAACGGATGTTGGCTGTTATTAGCAAAGGAACTGTACAAGCCGGGACCACAAACGCAACACACTTACGAGTTGACACACAGCACCACAATGTTTTTCCACAGGTTCCTGGTGCTCATCATCTTGACAATGCAGCTCCTCTGGGGTTTCTTGTGCAGCTCCTGCTCCAGCTCTGGTAGGAAACATGAAACGCACACCTTGAGACCTTTCCCTTTCAGGTGGTAATGAGCACCCGGCCATAAGGGATCTCTAGCACGGAGAAGCTAAAGAGCTTTGGGGGGGCTTTAGATAGATGTAGGACATCACTGTGCCCACTCTCATCATCCCTCTGACTGCTTGGCTACTGGGAGAAGCAGCGACAATGAATCAAACACCATCTCGGGGGAACAAGAAGTGTCGTGGCAGAGAAAGGTGAGACACGTTAAATCTGTCGCAAGACAATTAATAGCCAGGGATCTCATTTATAAACATGGCGCACGCCGAAAATGAAGTCTGAAAAAGGCCTGTGCAACTTCCCACGCACAAGTTGGGAGTTTTCAAAGGCAATCTTGACGTGCACACTGGTACAGAGAGTCCGACCCACGCTTATGAACATTTTGGAGACAGACAGAAATTAGCAATGCACATTGTGAGGTGCTAAATTAAAGGCATGATGTAAAAACCAATACATAATACTTCACCTCATACGTTAAGTATGATTTCCTATAATGTAGTACTTATGGATCTACTTTATCATAAATATTGAAATGCCAGTAACCCACGGCAGCACTGAGATGAGCAGAATCAAATATTTCTCCAACTCAACATCATATTTTTCATCATACATCCATTACACTAAATATCATCACAAGTTATTATAAAGTGGGCCAAGTTCACCACAGCAAAACAGCTTTTTGAGGGAAGGGTAGAAGACTGATTGAAGTGCACACATTTCTATACTGACCGTGATTTATAAAGGGAAGCTTCTGAGCTGGTGAGCATAGGCATGCTCTATAATTATTATTGCTATTTTTTGTCCACACCATCTCAGCTTCTCTGCTCAGGTATAGTATGGATCCTACACATTCTTTTTAAATGAGACCCCAGGTGCTTCGTACTCAACTGAGATTTACAGGATAACAATGTTGTTGTTAACTGACAGTGCACATGCTCTCAGCACTATTTGGAAGTCAGACTTTGTGTATATTATAATAAAAAATCATTAACAACCTAAAGGACTGTGGATCTTTACCTTATTGCGTTTGCATTTCATCATATCAATGGTCTGAGCAGTTTTATATGCATGTCAGTGTCTTTGCTTGCTCATTTCATCACACCGAGCAGCAGCTGTAATGTAACATACTGCAGACAATTTAAATACATTGCAAAGTGAAGAGAATTGAAGGAAACCAACAGAAAGAATAGAATTCGTGGCCCAGTGGTTGTGGGATCTTTCATCTTCTCGCTCCCTCTTGAATTCATCCTCACCTGTAAGAACTCCGCTTGGCTCAGTTGTCATGTCGACTTGGTTCTTCCTGGCGATCTGCAGCATCATGGCTTTGGACCGCCGGTAATGCTGGGTGGCCAGCAACCAGCGCAGGGATTCGGGAAAAATCCTGTAGAGGGAGTGAAAGAGGGGGATGGCGAGGAGAAGCAGACAAAGGATGAGCAGAAGATTTGTAAACGCAAGAAAGAAACAAGTGAGGGCAGAAGAAAACAAGAGGAGAAAGAGACTATTGTTTGTAAAATCGGAGCGAGCTTGTGTGGTGCCGTGTGTACTGTACAAGCCATCGCCTGGCTCAGAGCTGTGGATTTTCTTCAGAGGGCGGGACTCACCAGACGTATGGCAGCATCAGTACGAAAGGACTGATTATGACGATCTGCAGGACCTGCCAGTCATCCCGGTTTGGCCAATGGCGACACAGAGCGGCCACCCCTGGCATCAATAGCTGCCCGCCCACCATAAGAAAACTGGCCACCATAGTCATGGAGAAACGCCAACCTGGCAAACACAGCTCGATCCCTAAAATAAAAAGACAAGCACGAGAACAAAAAGACTTCATTTTACAGAAAACATGGCTTCCTTTGGTGTCAGTGCGCCACGATAGGCGAATAAATTATGTATGCGCTCTGTGTGTTTGGATGTGATTACCATTATAAACTTGCAGCTGTCTTAATGGCCTGAAAGAGCATGTGTTTGTTTAATGGTGAGGTAGGCACTGAATTTCCTGTCATGAATTATTGAACACTTATTGCTGATCCTTCCCCTGAGAGCGCACTAGTTTAACACCAGGCCTCTTCATTAAGTTAGGATGGACTGCATGTGGAAGCGTGTGAGTGAGTTCAGCTGCTCGGTGAGCTTTTCGCTGGAACCGTCCTTTAAGTCCTTCCCACGTGACTGGGCTCCTATCCTTTCCCTTACTGCCTGTAACATGGCACAGTCCAGATGGCCTGGCCCATATGGCAAGGGCCTTTTGAAGGTGACCATTGTTGGTGGATGAGAAGGGAGGAATGGGGGCATACTCACTATACTCACTAACCTGTACTGTCACTTGTTATTGTGAGGCAGAGAGAGGAAGCTGGGCTGGGGGGTTGACAGAGTAAAGAAAGTAGAGTAGGGACTGAATACAAATTACCTAACCCTCCAAAAGTCCCTCCATTCATCAGTGGAATCACCAGAGGAATGATAATAAAGACTGGTGTGTGTGAGAGAGTGAGAGAGTGAGAGAGAGAGAGAGAGAGAGAGAGAGGAGGAAATACAGAGAAAAACACAATGAGGAAGAAGGAGGCGGGATGGAAAGATGACTAAGATTTTCAGATAAAAGAATGAAAGGAAAATGATTCAGCTAGAGGTTAAAGGTATTACTGAAATTCCCTTGAACTGTTTTTCTTCCTTAGACCTGAGTCAAAAATCTTCCCACACAAGGTCCAAAACAGATGAAGGAAACTGCACTGACCCATAATCCTTAACCTGGCCTTCTGCTTCTACTTTTTCTAGCCAAAAAGACAGTGTGAGTCTGTCTCTGGCCCAGTGATGGGAGCAGTATACAGCTTTTCACTATTTTTTAACATAGCGGTCTAAAAATATAGCATTAAATGTAAATTATCAAATCCAAATGTTTCCAATGTAAAATAAATAAATAAATAATAACTTTATCTCAAATCACAAAAAGAAACTGAGAAGTCAGACCACGAGCCAGAGTTGACCCAGGATGTGAATGTGATGGATGCTTAGTTACACTTCTGCTGATCGGCTTTATTTTCATATCGGTTTCTTGTCCTGTGTGTTTAGTAACCACACGCTGTTCCCAGATCTCGGTCAGTCTGTACAATTAAAACTGCACAAATCAATAATTTACTCAACAGCAGATCGAACGACTGAGTCTAATGTGAAAGAGGTCGCTAATGGTGACAAACAGACTGAGAAAATCACCCAACTCTGCTTTTTATATCCACCCTGCTGAGCAATTTAGCATTGTTTATCCCAGAAAACTCAACCCTGTATAAGGCAGCAACAGGTGGCCATTATTAAGCTTCAGTTAAGCTCTGTGCACTTCGTAGGAAACAAGACCAAATGACAAGGATGATGCAGCTAAAAATACAAGTCGCTGACTTTAAATAAACAAGCTTTGTTTCAGCAGGATATGTATACTGTACGATAACTCATTACCCAAAACAACAGTGAATGCAACTTCAGCTTTAAGCATTTGCCTTAACCCATGTCAAGCCATCAGTGCTAAATGTGTCTAATATGTATTAAGATAAGATAAGATAAGATAAGATAAGATAAGATAAGATAAGATAAGATAAGATAAGATAAGATAAGATAAGACAAGACTTTATTGATCCCACAGCGGGGAAATTTTTGCATCGCCTCAGCTCAGGTACAGATATATGAAGGAAATACAAAAATACAAATAAGTACAATCAATGAAAAAAGTAAGATAATACACTATATACAATGGTAGCATACACAGTATGTGATTATGGATATAGTTGGAAATATGGAAGACATAAACTATATAGCTTGGAAGGTCATGGAAGGTCCATTATGCATGAAGTGGTGACCGTGGATGTTCACAGTGTCCAGTGACTTATGACATCGTGATTGAGGAGTTATAGAGTCTAACTGCTGTTGGGATGAATGATCTGCGAAAGCGCTCCTTCCTGCAGCGAGGGTGTTTCAGTCTCTGACTAAAGGAGCTGCTCAGCCCACTCACATACTCATGCAGTGGGTGATGTGGGTTGTTCATGATGGATGTCAGCTTTACTAACATCCTCCCCTCACCAACCACCTCTACAGACTCCAGGGGACATCCCAGCACGGAGCTAGACCTCCGCACCAGTTTGTCAATCCTGCTCCTGTCCCTGTCCGTGCATCCACTCCCCCAGCAGGCCACTGCATAGAAAAGGGCAGATGCTACCACAGTGTCATAGAATGTCGTTAACAGAGTCCTGCAGACTCCGAAGGACCTCAGCAGGTGGAGTCGATTCTGGCCCTTCTTATACAGGACGTCTGTATTTGTAGTCCAGTCCAGTTTATTGTTGAGGTGAACACCCAGGTACTTATAAGAGTCCACTATCTCAATGTCTTTCCCTTGGATGTTCACCGGTGTTGTAGGGGGTGACTTCCTCCTGAAGTCTATGATCATCTCCTTTGTCTTGCCGACGTTGATTTGGAGTACGTTGGTCTCACACCAGCCAACAAAGTCACTGATGACCCCCCTGTATTCCCGATCATTCCCATCTGATACGCATCCAATGATGGCTGTATCATCTGAGAACTTCTGTATATGGCAATCGTCCGAATTATAACAGAAGTCTGAAGTGTAAAGGCTGAACAGGAAAGGTGAGAGAACCGTGCCCTGTGGTGCCCCCGTGCTGCAGATTACCACCTCGGACACAGTCATGGAGCCTCACATACTGTGGTCTGTTGGTAAGGTAGTCGATGGTCCATGCAGTCAGCTGTTTGCCTACTCCGGCTCCCTCCAGCTTCCCTCTCAGTAGTGCAGGTTGGATGATGTTGAAAGCACTGGAGAAGTCAAAAAACATGATCCTCACAGTGCTCCCCGCCTGCTCTAAGTGAGAGAGGGATCGGTGTACCAGGTAGATGACAGCATCATCCACCCCAATTCCAGAACAGTAGGCGAACTGCAGGGGGTCCATCTCTGAGCCCAGCAGTGGCTGAAGGTGGTGCATGATGAGCCTTTCCATGGTCTTCATCAGATGAGAAGTCAAGGCAACAGGCCTGAAGTGGTTGGGCTCCCTGGGGTGTGCGATTTTTGGCACCGGAACCACACAGGAAGTCTTCCACAGTTCAGGAACCCTCTCCAGGCTCAGGCTCAGGTTGAAGATGTACAGGGCCACCTGACAGAGCTGCTCTGCACAGTCCGTGAGCAGTCTGGAGCAGATTCCATCCGGACCTGCTGCCTTCCTTGCCTTCGTCCTCTTGAGCTGATTTCTCACCTGATCAGCTGTGAAGTAGATGTGATGTGAGACTGGGCTGGAGTGGGGGGTGGGGCTTGCTTTGTTGTGGATAGATGTGTGAAGGGGGTGAAGCAGGGTTGTGGTGAGAGGAGAGCTCAGGTGACAATGGCATTGCACCCGGAGGGGGGGCGGCAAATGGAGGGGGGTTAATGGAACCTGGGGGGTGGGAGAGGTGATAAGTGGGCCATTGTCAAATTTGTTAAAAAACAGATTCAAGTCGTTAGCCCACCCCCGGCCAGCAGACACTGTGGCTCCTCCATTGTCCTGGAAATGTCCGGAGATTTGTTTCATGTTCCTCCAGACTTCTCTGACGTTTTTCTGTTGGAGTTGGTTTTCCATCTTCCTCCTGAGGCACTCCTTGCCTTCTCGGATCTTGTATTTAAGATCCTTTTGGACTTTCTTAAGTTCCTCCTTGTCTCCCGACCAGAAAGCACTCTTCTTCTTGTTCAGCAGGGCCTTCAGTTCTGTTGTGACCCACGGTTTATTGTTTGAGAAACACTGTATCTTCTTGGTAGGCACAGTGTTCTCAACACAGAAATTAATGTAGTCCGTGATGCAGTGAGTGAGGGCGTCGATGTCCTCACCGTGAGGCTTGCAGAGTTCCTGCCAGTCTGTGCATTCAAAACAGTCTCTTAAGGCCTCAGTGCATTCCTCAGACCACACCCTTATCACCTTCTTCGTGGGGGGGTTCCTCTTCACCATAGGAGTGTAGGTGGGGTGGAGAAGGACCAGGTTGTGGTCTGAGTGGCCAAGCGGGGGGAGGGGTGATGCACTGTAAGCCTGCTTTGTGTTGGCAAACAATAGATCCAGGGTTTTGCTGTCCCTTGTATGGCAGTCAACGTACTGGGAGAAGTTTGGGAGAGTGACAGATAGTGAGGCATGATTGAAGTCCCCAGAAATAATAATGAGGGACTGCGGATGTGCCATCTGTAGCTGAGAGACAGTGGAGTGAATGTAATCACAGGCTGCTGTAGCGTCGGCCGAGGGTGGGATGTAAACAGTCAGCACAATAACGTGTGAAAATTCCCTGGCCAGGTGGTATGGCCGGACGCTAACTGCCAACAGTTCAATGTCTTTGGTACAGCTCTGTTCCTTCACAGTGATGTGCCCCGGGTTACACCATCTCTCATTGACATACATTGCTAGTCCACCACCTCTCCTCTTACCACTCTCCTTTGCATTCCGGTCCGCTCTAACCAGTTGAAAGCCATCCAGAGTTATGACAGAGTCCGGTGTGTGGTCCCTGAGCCATGTCTCAGTGAACAGGAGGAGGCTGCTCTGCTTGTACTCCCACTGCAGTCTGGTTAGCGCAATTAGCTCTTCCATCTTGTTGGGTAAAGATCTTACATTACCCATGAGAATGGATGGAATGCTTGGTTTGTACCGTCTCCTTCTTTCCTGGTACTTCACTCCAGCCCTGCGTCCCCTCCTCCAACGTCGTAATTCCTTCGGAATCTTGGGTCGCTCCTCCAGGAGTACTTTCCTGTTGCCCAGTGCTAGCAGCTGCTCCCTACAGTAAACAATGGCTTGGCTTACAGATTCTCCAGAAGTGGTGGTAAAAAGTCCCAAAAAGAGTAGAAGACATACTACTACTCTCACAAAAATTTGTGGGTCCAAATTTTAGCTTCTTCTTCTCCTTGACTGTTTCTTAATATCCAAGTATGCAAGTTTTTACTTGTTTACATGCTAGTTTGTACCTGGAAAGTTCATTCGGGAGTCCAGACTTCCCGAGGACGTGAGACGCGTGCGATCATTCACAATTGGAACGGCAGTGATGGTATTACAGTTCAGGTCCAGTGTGTTTTTACCACATTTTCACTTTAATTTCATTGTGATTTTTATTTACAATATACATTTTCCATGATACACCTAATTACTAGATTTCTTTTTAAAAAATCATGTTTAAAAAACTGGCTTTAAGCAATCATGCAAAATGCTTGGCTATAAAAGGACCATCCATGTGAAATTATTTGGCAAGATTGCAGTAAAAACTGGACTGATTCCTTCATTAATTTACATTGGAGTGATCTGAGAACATGGTAAAGAGTTGTTACATGCCAGAGTACGTTGCTCTGTTTTTCTGTTGCTCCTGTCTTTCAGGTGTCAAGCCTCCACCTATTGGCCAATTCAAAGATAATTGGCACACGTCTATTGGCTGACCTGGGCACAGTAGGTCAATAGCTTGCCAGGGATCAATAGAAAAGAGCAGCTCCCTGGACAGCTGGGCAGCTTCTGACTCTTGTGGAACTCTTGTTTGTAGGCTTCTGTGTACGTAAAACAGAGTGTGTTGGTGGGAGGCTGGACAAGTAAGCTTGGGGTACCCTATACACTGGCAGCAGAGGTTTGACTGTTACAGACACTAGGTTATGCGGCTGATGCCACTTTTGTATGTTTTGACTGGACTTTTTTGTCGAGCAGCTAGACGGGCCTTTTGTTTTGCATATTGCTTTATTTAGACTCAGGGAAGCTGTTGACCTCCTTTTGTTTTGTTAATTTATTTGATTTGGCTCAACCGATTGGTCCTCCTTCCCCACTTTTTTTTTGGTTGTCAAGTTCATTGTTGTCAAGGCATGACAACAGAATGAAATCCTGCCTGACTATTAACCTAGCTGTTGTCCGTCTTCGTTAATTTTGGTGGTCTTGTGTTAATGTCTCCTCCCTGCCTTAGCCCCCACCATGGTCAGGGGGGGATGCAACACAAATGGAGGCTCGTCCAGGATTCGAACCCAGAACCTCTTGCACCTGAAGCGAGAAGCATACCCCTAGAGTCTAGGGGTATGCCAGTGTTCTAGACATGCTACCTACTATAATATTAATCTTGTCTTTAGCTAAGCACAAACAAACAGATCATCTGACTCCATCTTATCTTATTCTTTGCATCTTCTCCTGTCAAATCAAACCCTTTGCATTTTGTATTCTACGGGTGTGTCGAAATACAAAAATTCGCTATTGTAAGGTTAAAAAGTTTTGTTTGTTAAACCTTAATTTGCTTTACTTACAGACAACACTAAACACCAAACTTTATCATCTGGAAATATAAAATTATTATTGCACTTTTACTCAGCTAGTATGCACATGTAGTCAGTTTGAGCTGCAGTCACTCAATATTACCTTTGTTCACAGTCAATAAGACTGAATCACAATCGAAAAGAGAAAATCAACTGTACTTTGGCAAAGGCAATGTATCCCTAAAGTAACCTCACAAAAAAAAAAAAAATGCTACCCAACTCTCTGGGGGAGGAGCCTGATCCTGCTGACTCTACTGGGATATCAATACGCACACACAAACAGGCATGCTGGCAAGGACCTTTTGTTCCAGCTGAGTGGGAGAATGGCTCTCCTTGTGCTGATTATCTCACTGCCCACTGCCACCCTCCCTCCTGTGTGCACCCCCCCCCCCCCATTCCCTCTAGCTCATCAGTGTGGTTGAAGTAGCTTTCACACCCTCCATAAAAGCACCTCCACCCCCAGCACCACCACAGTTTTTTTAATCCCCCCACAGCTTCTCATACTTTGCATCTAAAAGTGAACAGTCATACAGAAAGAAAAAGGGTCTGAATAAAAAGAAGCTGATAGAATGGTCAAACTAATTTTCAATGATGAATGGTTGATAGTACTACCACACACACATACACACACTTTTATGTTGTCTGCTGCTCCCTGGCTAACCTTGCCTCCGGCATGAGAACAGCATGGAGAGACAATTAGCTTCCTAACAGCATGAGCTCAGAGTGAGAACCACAGTCTGTGTTTGCGATTATGACGAAGATTTATAGCTCAGCTGGTGATGGGAAAAGATATTGTTGAAATTTTGGAAAAAGGGAGTGTTGTGTTCCTGAAACAAAAAGCTATAATGGAGCCAAAAAACAAACAAACACCCAAAACTATTATAACAAGCTTTCATTAACTGTTCTTAATTGTTTAACTTACAGAGTTGCTATAAGTTAAATGCCACTGTTAGTATGCTAGCTCGCTCACAATACTGCAAGCTAAGATGCTAATTAGTGCTAAGCATGAAATAGAACCAAGAGAGAGATGGGATTTGTTAGGTTGTAATTGAACACTAAGAATCGCAACAAACATGACAAATTGACATGAGACGACCATGCAGTGAAAATGTATGCTATGCCTTCTGATGATACTGCCTAAGGGAAGCATATATAATGTAAACAGAATTGGTCCTAGCACTGAACCCTGTGGAACACCATAATTAACCTTGGTGTGTGAAGAGGACCCTCAGTTTACATTAACAAATTGGAGTCTATTAGATAGATATGATTTAACCCACTGTGATGCAGTACCTTTAATGTCTACAGCATGTTCTAATCACTCTAATAGAATATTATGGTCAACAGTATCGAATGCTGCACTGAGGTCTAGCAGAACAACCACAGAGATGAGTCCACTGTCAGAGGCCATAAGGAGATCATTTGTAACTTTCACTAAAGCTGTTTCTGTGCTGTGATGAGCTCTGAAACCTGACTGAAACTCTTCAAATAGTCTATTCCTCTGCAGATGATTAATTAGCTGTTTTAGAACTACTTCAAGAATTTGTTAGATAAAAAGAAGGTTGGACACCCCCCAACCTGCTCGGCCTGTTGATTAATTTAAACTAACATAATCATCCTGTTGCAACCAGGTTTCTAACAGGCAGAGTAAATTGACTTGTTTATCAATTATTAATTCACAGTTAGTTTTTAGTTTATTTTTTGTCTGTTTGGGAGCTGACACAGTGGAGACTCTGTGGGGATGGGATTTTGGGGGGGGGGGGGGGGGGGGTAACAGGAGGCGAGAAGTAAGAGGAAAGGCGTGTAAGACTGCAATTCTGCTTCCTGGTGCCAACTCTGGATAGTCACGTTTTGGGTGTTTTAATAAATTTGGCCAAATTTCTAGAAATGAGAACTGCTCCATCCAAAGTGGGATGGATGCCGTCTCTCTTAAACTGACCAGGTTTCCTCCAGAAAGCATCCCAATTATTTATAAAGCCCACATCATTTTTTGGACACCACTCAGACAGCCAGCAATTAAAGGAGAACATGCAGCTAAACATGTCACTCCTGTCCAATTGGGGAGGGGACCAACTACAGTAAACTACAGAGTCCAACATTGTTTTGGCAAAGTAACACACAATTCAATATTGGTTTTAGTGACCTCCAACTGACGTAACCCGGTGTCATTACTACCGATGTGAAATATAATGTTATAATTTATTGAAGTTATGTTTACCCTTAGCCAGCAGTTTTAAATTTCCCTTAACGTCGCCTGCTCTGGCCCCTACAAGACAACTGACTATGGTTGCTGGTGTCTCTATCGTCACGAGCCCTAGTTCGATCCTGGGAGGAAGCACAAATCCCTTTGGGTTGCGTCAGGAAGGACATCTGCAGTAAGGAATTTGCAGAGTCAAACATGCAGAGCTACCCACTGTTTTAACCCTTTGTGAATAGAAGCAGCTGAAAGTAGCTTTTACTCTCCAGTGTGAAGATTTGTGACTTTTATAACACTGTTCACCTATTCACACACACACATTCATTCAGCACTTTCTATTTCTTTTTAACTAATACATACAGTCTCTCTCACAATAATGAATGTTTTGGGGGAAATGTAGGGTTCAGTATCTTGTGCAAGGACACTTCAACACGAGACTGGTGGAGCTGAGGCTCATACCATCAATCTTCCACCTGAATTTCAATTCAGTTTTGTTTATATGGCACCAAATCATAGCAGTTGCCTCAAGGCCTTTTATACTGTAAGGTAAAGACCCTACAACAATAAAAAGAAAACAGAAAACAGTCATGCTGTTAGCATGTGAGGATTTAACTTAAAATAAAATACCAATTGGAATTTGGACAGACCAAACAAGCACTATGTAGACACCATATGGGGCTCCTGAAACCCCGCTAGGCATTTTTGTGGCATTTTATAGACTAAACAATATTAATCAGTCATGACACAAATCTGTTTCAGCCTAAGGGGGTGACTTCATAGACAGCTTGACAAGGGCACAGCATCTGAGTCAGCAGAAGTCCTCACCATGAGCTCAAAACTGCACACACCTGCATACACCGTATAGTGCTTGTCTTTGTCATTTCCTACAAGGAAATCAAGGGGCAGAGACAGAGAGGAAAAGGCAAAGGCATTAACCTTGTTCCACTACTCTAACGCAACTGCAGCCTAATTCTTCTGGGCCCATGCAAATTACATTCACTGAAAATCTTTTGAGAAGCGAATACCAATCCCCCTCTAGGATTCAGTAATGGTACTAAAAATTCTGCAGCTTTCTACAGTTGCTCCAGTGAATCTGCTGGGATTCATATGTTTGATTCACATGTTGACCCAGTTTATGGAGAAAAAGAAACTTACCAAATGTGTCTGTATAAACTTTTCAAATGACTCCTGCAGCATAAAATCCACTTTTCTGCCGCAGTATGCTGCAAACCAGAACATTCAAGTCAAGTCGGAGGTTCGTCAGTACAAGAGAAACTCTTTCGTGTCGAGTCTGAATCGAGTCTGGAGTCCTTATTTTTACTTGAATGTGCCAACGACATTTGGACACTTTGGGGAGGGTAAACAAGTTATAAATAGAGCTGACTATCAGTCATCATTGGTACTACTGAACAAAAATGTATTTCTCCAAGCTTAATTGCAATGCAGGAAGGAACAGTATGTGAAACAAGATATACAACGGCTGTTTAATCAGAACTTACATCTATTAAAGGTGAAATGGAGTCATCAGGCAAACTTAATCAGGAAATAAAGCAGGTGTTAAAAGGAAGAACACGAAGAGCGAATCAATGATGAGAAATAAAACTAAACTAAATAAAACTCTCGTAAGCTTGTTAGCGAACATGTGCTTATTTACACATCCAGTAGATACATTTTAAAACTGTGTCTGTGTCCAAAGAGTCCTTGGGGAACTACGTGGCTCTTTAGCTGTTAAATGGTGCAGTGTGTTCACACAGAGTGTGCCAAGCTTTTGTTGAAAAAAACCTGCCAGCTGTGGCTAAAATTTGCACTTTGATACTGAGCTAAAACCCACACAAGGAAATGTAGTCTGAAAACAAGGTGAAAATACTTTTTTCAGTACTGTACTGAAGTACCATTGGGCTATACGAGATATCAAAAAAGTACATGTAAGTACAACACACCATGACGCACTGTGCGTTTTGTATTTGACAAAAAAATAAAATCAACGTGCACTAAAGGTGCTCTATATTTGGATATATTCAGGGTTATATGAGAACTATAAACTACATGGCATGTTCACATATGGTCTATGAACCAGTGAATTTTGTCAATAATTACTGCTGTAAAAAAGCATATTTTTGTACACTTTTTCAAGAAGACTATGTCTCCAGGATTGTTTTCAGTGTTTGAACAAAAAGAAAATAATGTCTGAATTGTAAGTCCAAAATTTAACATCTGTGGATGTTGGATGCTTGGTGGGTTAACCTGCTAACCAGAAAATCCAAATTTCAAATGGAAATACATCATGATGTTACGCAAAACTGGAGGAAGGATCCCACTCCCACCACAGACTTATTGTATGTAAGCATGAGTTGGAACCAAGTCCACCAGGTTTTGGATTCAAACACCCAGTTTCTCAGTTTTGGGTGGCTTACAAATCAGTAACTGCATAACTGCAGTAACTGCATAACTGCAGGCTCTTATTCCCAGCAGGTCAGTTAATGCCAGGGTGTTGGTGTGGCTCGTTACACAAAAGCGGACACATCAAGTTATGGCGTCAGTGTTGTTCTCAGCGTGTAAAGCAGCAAGTGAAAAAAGTCGTAAGAAAAAAGGAAAAGCAAAGTGCAAAACGCAAAGCTAACAAAGTGCCTGGCGTCTGACTGAATGCCTCTCTGGCAGTGAGTTGACATGCTTCATTAGATTTTGTTGGTTTTAAAAAGACTGTTTCTCATTGGAAGTATAGCAGCTAATGTAAATATAACCATCTCCTGAATAAAATCCATGGCCCACAACTCAAAAGTTTAAAAAAATGTGGAACAGAGGTCTATTTTAAATACTTTGTCCAAAGCGTGCATAATTGTCAGCCATGTTTTCATGACGAGGCTCAGCATTCTCTTCTGAAACAGACAGAATAAGAAGGAAAAAAGCACGAGGAAAAGGAAACGCTATCCCCTGCAGTTCCCAGAGGACAACTCAGAGGAAGGTGCCATATTACAAACTAATAAGCCCGTGCAGAAATTGTGAAACAACCAAAAACGCACTACAACACACTACAACGTGCACGTGAACACATTTATATTAGGCAAGCTTCACGGCAGCTCAGTGGATTTTATTATGTGCTGTGTGCTATAGAGAGATAACTAAAAGATGAGAGATTTTAAATGAGCCTCCAGAAAATGAGCGCGCGATTGTGTGAGCGCTGGTAGTAATAAGGATGATGGGGTGAAAGGGTGAGGGAGAGAGGGAGGAGGAAGAGGATGGTGTGAATGGGGAAGTTGAGGTAAGCAAAGAGGGGGGAAATGGAAAGGGCTGGAGAGCTGCTGGATTTAGAAACTGGAAGTCAGCGCTGCATTCACAGCAGCAGAGGGTGAAAGGAGGTGGAGGATGAGGCAGGCAGAGAAGAGTGTTTTTAGACGCGATAATGCAGACAGAGCAGTGCATCCACAGCATGGACAAAATCATCTATAATACAGAGCACGCGTGCTACATGCTTATTTTTGCATTTCTTCTTCCTGCTGCATGCTATTTCCAACTCAGCAGTCCAACAGACACTGCAATTATGTGCCTCTGTTGTTCCTCAGCATCTGTTTTTAACAGCACGTTCAGAACACTGAGACACTCTCTATTATTTTGCTTCCCTACTACAGCTCATTGGGTTTGAAATGTAACATGACTTTGGGATTAAAATATTGCCTCTGAGCTTTAATTTGAGAATGTTTACATCAATAATGGCTGTAAACATCTGGCCCCTTTATGCACCCGGTTCCCCTGTTATGGCGCAGTGCAGCTGGATAATAATACTGAACATTACAGAATAGCCAGCCATAGGGGGGGTTATGATCAAAAAGGAGCGTTCTTGACTGGTTAGTTCAATCACATGACCTTCATTTAGTTTCACCTGCCCCCAGCCTATCAGTGAGCAGTGAACATAGACACAATTACTCACACTCACATTCACAGCTAAGGGCAGTGTAGAATCACCAGTTAGAATAACATGCATATCTTTGGACTGTGGGAGTATCAGGGTACTCCATAGAAATTGCTGTTATAGTTTCCGTCTGCAGCCATAACTGATGACTGTTTAAGTGAGCGAGTTAAAACTAGGCTTTTGAAAAGTTCAAACAAAACGAAACGATTTGCAAACTTGGAAAATGGACGTGTTTATTGAGCCTCTAATTGTCAGCAGTTGACTGAGAGTAAACCATTTTCTAAAGCATCCTACGCAATAAAAGTTGTTAAAAAAGCAGGAGCTCAGCCTGAAAGCTGTGTGGAGACAGTTTGGTCAGTTTGCTTTGACTGCTTTCCACATAAGATAGGATGCAAACTTAGAAAGATTCCCAGCTTGTCCGATCGCCTGGCTTGCTGTGTTTCTCTTGCACTGCAGGACGTCTTTCCTAGATCTCAGAGAAGATAGCACAGTCACGGCATCATTAAGCTGCCTGGGGAATACCAGGTGCTTCGAAGATGAAACAAAAGGAAACGACCACTTAAAATTAAATCCAAGGTAGCCATTACAGGCAAACGAACAAAACAATATGTCGTTGACTGACTTCACTATTTCTGTCCTACTCTACCTCTCTTGGCAAACAACAGAAGGTGATACCAGTAGAGTATGAAGAAATTTTCTATTAACAGTTCCACCTGCATGTGTGTGTTTTTAGCTTGCAATGAAAACAACTGCAAACTGTGTTCCACTGTTCTGTTGTCAGGTGTAAGTACAGTATATAGTCTTTACTGTTAATGGGATGCCAGCATCTATTTTCACTGTCATAGTCTGAGTTCACTTCAAAGAGCACCAATCTGTGGCGGGGAGCCGAATGTTCCTCCTACTGCATGCATCCACACCTCACACAAACACCTTTTTTGTTGCACTTCAAAGTGCATACAGACAATCTGTTGTCTCACACACACACACAAAAATAATCCCACACACAAACAGTTACTTATCCCATCATTGTTAGCTTGGAACACACAAACAAGTGAAACACAGAAAAACTGCCCCGAGCTACAGACATTTTTCTTTAGTAAGCAGACTGTGAAAACAGCAGCGAAAGGGGTGAAGCAATTCATTAGCCAAGTATAGAAACAGAGGATCAAATGTATGCTGTGTGACATTCATGTATGTGAGAAAAAAGTTCAATAATGATAATGAAACAAAAAACAGGCTTCTGACTTTTTAGGAACAAGGTGGGAAACAACGTCTTTTGTTTAAATGACATTTTTAAAAATTTGACAGCCCACGAACATGACGCCCCCGAGAAAAAGCTAAGCACATCCTTACTGCTTCCATAGGAAATACAAGTATTAAAGCGGGGATCATACTTTCCACGGCTGCGAGTCCACTAGGGTCTGCTTGGGTCCCAGTGACGTACATTTAGTCATCAGACTGTTAGTGCAAGGGTTCGTGTGAAGGTCTGTACACCTGCCTATTTTCTGCGACCACACAGATGTTTTCTCTTCTCTGGAACAAGAACTTGGCAGCATAGCTTAGGTTTGTAAAGCTGCAGATGAACAAACCACAAAACTTGTGAAACAACGTCCTTTGGACAAACAAGACCACATTGGAGATTTGGCCACAGTGCACAGCACATCACCACAAACACCTCATACTAACAGTCGAGTACAGTACTGAAGGAGTGAGGAGATCATATTCTGTGGCCTTTCGTACATTTTCTATTATATCATATTCTTTGTAACGACCCAAACTCCAAGTGGTTATCAGTAATATCAAAGCGAAACCTATTATGTTCATTTCCATTTACACATTTTTATTCTTGGACTTGTTGATTCACTCATGATTCATAGTTCAAAACAACCCTAATGCATCTTATACTGGGCCTTCATGCAGCCACACAGTTCATCTTTTAGCTCCCTTCCCCTCCCTTTAACACTTTGTTTCCTGATCGCGAGGGGCTTCTGTGCTCACAGCAGAGCCAAGAGTACAAAAAACTACCTGAAAACAGCATTTTAGAGCAGCCTGAAGCCCGAGCTGTTGTTTTACAGGGATTAATAGCATAGGGACTGATCTCGCTATTTAAAACTTTGGTCATGTTTACAATATGATCATCCCCCATTGGAACAGTATATTCGTGCAAATATTGGATTTATAAGCCATAAAAACAAATATTCTCATATCCATCACAGATTAAATCTGATTCCTCACAAGGCTCTTGGCAGACAGCTCAGGGGAATCTATTTTGCTTGTTTGTTTTCAAAAGCAGTTCAGATGAGATTTATCCAGGACCCCTGCAGAGAGGGACAAAACCCACCCCAAAGCCTTATCTTCATAATGTATGACTAATCTCATTGTGGCCTGAGAAAGAGGGGGCAAACAGAGCAATGAGAAAGAGTGAGCGAAGCGGTGAAGAATGCAAAGGGGTCAAATTGAAAGTATCTGGTGTCGGTTTTAAAAACCTCTGACTCTTCTGCAGAACGTGACACAAGGAGAATATGTTTGGAGTGAAAAAACAACCTTACTGTAAAACATATTCCACTTTAACATTGAGCAACAGAGTATCATGGTGTGCTGTAGCAGCTAACTTTAACAATAAAAGCATATCATACTTCAGATTCAGCCACCAGATCCACTAATGGAAGCTCCTAATAGAGATTCAGGGCCAGGGTTAGTGTTACTACCTATGATGACTTACACCTCAGAGAGCTAAGTAGGCGAGTTTAAGTGCAGTTAGTTTTTCTAAGCATCAAAGTTGAGTTATGATTCCCTTGACTGTGTGATGTTTTCCAAAGAGGTCAAGGTGGAGTGTTTAGAAATGATCAATTATGCTGGAGTATTTAAACTTCCACCCAAGATATCAGTCGATACATTTAACTGTTGCTGAGTTATGATCAAATTCATTTCGGCTTTAGCAGATTATTCTAGGCTTTCATAATAGCATTACTGCCATTGCCAAACACAGCAAAGGATACACCAGGAAAGAGAACAGAACAGAAAAAGGAGAGAAGAAAAAGACCAAGCAAACAGGCATGAGAAGGTGAAGGCTTGTACTTACTGAGCACGTAGAGGGAGAGAGCAAGGCCCGCCAAGCAGAAACCCTCAAAGAAGCGCAAGGTGCTGAACATGGTGACATTTACAGAGAAGGCAACACTCAGACCAAACACCAGCATGAAAAGCACCGAAAGGATCAACACTGGGTGTCGACCAAACCTTAGAAACAAGAGAGAAAGACAGGGAGATAAAGACGTAGCAAAGAGCTTAAAAACCCAGTTAAACTGAGAAAGAAACTTTTCATGTAAAGTCCGGAGAAAGAGAACATTGCATTCATCGTTTCCTTCAGACTCTAAGCACGTCCTGGTCTGGAGGGGCGGGGGAGGGTTAGGAGGTCACTGGGTCAGGTCCCAACTGAGGCCTCATGGCCCCCGTTGCTTCTTTACATTGTTTTCTTTACATTGTTGTGCATAGTTGCTGATCCCTAACACAATGCAGGTGCTTATTTTCCCACGATGCCACTCGGGCGGCTTGCAGACGGCAAAAGTGACCATAATTAACTTGATGACAGTGGCATTTTGCTCAGTTACAAAAGATATTGTATCATTTAGCTTTGCAGATAGTTCGATATTTAACCATTAAGGCTCTGCGATACTCTTCTTTAAGCTTCCCACCACTCCTAGAGAAGCTGTCAGACATTTCTTTTTTCTTATTCTCGATAACTCTGGATAAAGCACTTTTACAATCTGGTTAATTCCACTGTTTGTCTTTTTAGTTTGAATTTGTTGTTATTGATTTTTGAATGGCTTTAAAATCCTCCTCACACAATTTTAGACATTTTTAAATATCTAGCCAGCTAAAGATTGATGTGACACGACAGTCAACAGCTGATGCTGATCTTCACCCAATCAACTGGTCCGTCCTTCGATAATACATTCACTGGCCTTTTTTTTGTCACCTCGCTAGTACCAGGTTGGACCCTTACACCACCACCAACCTGAGCCATTACATGCAGGATGGATCTTTGCTTTCATGTTGCTTATGGGAAATTCTGACAAGATTTGAATGTAGCAGCAGAAACAGAGGCTCGTGTTTCCATGTTCTATTGTTTAATTTTGGGAAATCCATGCAAACTGTAGCCTCATTTTCCTGTCATTTGCTAACAGCAGCAGTATTCAGTGTGGTCTTCTGCCCGTACAGTCCATCTGCCTCGAGGTTCAACATGTTGTTCAGAGATGCTCCTCTGCATGCCTTGGTTTGAACGAGTGGTGATTTGAGTTACAGTTGCCTAATAATAGCTCTAAGCACTCTGGGCATTCACCTCTGACCTCTGACATTAGGAAGATATTTGCACCCAGGTAACTGACCATTTTCTTTAAACTCTACAAGCTGTGTGGGAAAAGCCCAGCAGATGAGCAGTTCTGACAAGAAAAACCCATCTGCTACCAATAGCCAACATTCAAACTTACTTAAATCACCTTTCTTTTTCAATTTCAACTTCAGCAGGTCATCTAGTCCATGTCTAAATGCACTGAGTTCCTGCCATGTGATTGGTTGATTAGATATTTCAGCTAACGGTTAAAGAGTGGTGCCTAATGAGTGACCGATGAGTCTATATTCTTTGAGTTTATTGAAACAATAATGCAGCACAAAGACATACTGCAGTGTGTTAAAGGGAAAGAAATAAGGTTTTAAAAGAATGGGCAAGTTTAGTTAATCGTTGCTTACACGTTTTTTTCCTTCTTCTAGATATGTTTGGCTTTTCTTTGGGAATTTTTTTTCAGCCTGCCTGAACATGTTTTTCTGATTCCAAGCAGTGCTGAGGACACTGTTACCATACTGTTACCACCAAATGCAGATCTTAGTTGTGACACCTGGAATTATCCTTACAGTCTAACAAAACAGACAAAGAAGGAGGCAGCGTACCAGTCAGCCATGACACCCATCACCAGGTATCCAAATATGGAGCCCACAAGCAAAGAGAACTTGGCAATGTGAACCTTCCAGGCCGAGTCACACACTAGGTTCCACTGGAACAGAAACAAAAAGAATGAGAGAAACATAAGTCAGATATTGTTTTCAGAGTAAGGCACTCCCAACATGTTAAAAGGGAAGAAGACATCAGGAGGAGCTGAGACACTTATAATATGAAAGCTGCACAGAAGCCAAAAAAGAAACGTGGGCTTCTCTCATCAGAATCCTGTCAAACTCTTCTCACTCTCTGACTCACTGTGTTGATAATTCATGAAGTTGGACGCATCTGCAAACATGCTACAAACACTTCTTAAATATTCAAGTGTTCATCCCACATCTATATTTATGTGTGTTTCTGAGAGACAAAGAGAGAGCAGACACAGTGCATGTGGGAAAGCAGCTGTATGTCTGTTATAACAACAATCAATAGTTTCCCACTCTTTCCTCTAAGCCAGTGGGTCAGTGCACACACCACTGCAGCACTCAGCAGCTGAAGTTTAGCCAAGGACACATGCAGAAGCACTACGTGTGCACCATACTTGTGCATAGCCTTGACAGCATCTGCAAGAGAGCCCAGTGGAGTGACTGAGCTGTGTGTGAATCCAATGTTGGTGTTTAACAAAAAATTTACACATCTCCCTGCTGAGCATCCAACTGCACCACGAAGAGTGAGTAGAGAGAGACAGTTAGAGGTTATGCTCTATGATGGCTGGACAACACAGCCACTGTGAGTTTATTAAGTCTGGGCTTTTAGCACCGCTTTTATCTGAGAAAGCAGGTGTCATTAATGCACAAATGCAGAAGCAACGATCAGCATTGTTGCTTATTAACGTTCAGCCTCTTCTTGTCACAAGGATTCAGTTTGGTGGGTTTTTTTCTGAATTCTGTCTGTGTAATTGGATTCCAAGAAAAAATAAATAAACTAAGGTTTGAACATAAGCACATGTCAGAATTATCCCGCTTGAGGACCCCGGGGCAAATATGTCAAACAGAGTTTCATTATGCTTCTGTGTTTATTGTGCTTGAATACTGCCTCCTCCCACTACCTGTAGAATAGTATGCTAATGTGATCATTACTGTATTATCTGTGCGCTGTGCGATATAAATGAGTCAACCAAAGTTTTCAGCTATTGTGACACAAGGGCTTCAGTATTAGTTTATTGCCATAAACCAGTTGACACTAGCACCAGCAGAGCTCTGGGTAGGAATACTAGTCTTAATGTATGTGCGAAAACCTCCCATGATGCACTGAGCGCTTCTCCTTCATTGGCCTCTTTTGACTCGCCATCTGTTTATATACAACTTCATGTCATTAACTCTTTTTCGGCTCTGTCCTGTAGTTTGTGTATGTGTTAGGCTCTCCGGGCTCCTATTTTCTCTCTTCCCTTTCTCTCTCTGCACACTCCACTCATACACTCTGGAATTCAGGCGCTTAAGTGTAAGATGTAAAAAGAGTCTCATTATTCTCTTTGAACTGATGTACCAGGCAGCACCAGCTCACTCCAAAGCACAATAAATAAATAAACAGTACGCGGGTCAGTGGGTAACGTGTCAATCAACTGTCTGAGGCTGGCAGTAGTGATGATGACGGCAATCCCCCCCACCTACCCACCCCTGAATAACACTATGGGTCTATGGCGCTCACTCGTTACCTTGGTAACCACATTCTGACTAAGTCCCGTCTGCAGCTCCAGCCTCCACTCCTTACAAGCGCACAGCATTCCGACGCCGTCGCCGTATCCGTGCCCGGTGCCGTTGCCTGTGGGCTTCAACGAGGGCGCGATGCTGGTGACGGTGACCGGCGGGGTCGCCGCGGTCCAGTCGCTTTCGTTTGCCAGTGGCTGCACGCAAGTGCCATTGGGCTGCGCCAGGAGGAAGTAATCCGAAAACTGGCTAAAGCCGATGAACAACGCCGGTATCCAGGTCAGGACCACGAGCTGCTTCTGGTGTTTCCCGAAGCCCCCGAGAGACGGCAGAACGGAGCCGTCGATGTGCGGCAGCAGCCGGGGCGCCGGGCGCTCCAACGGGGTGAAGCCGTTCTCAGGCGTGTGGTCCTGCGCCTCCGGCTGTCCCGCTGCCATTACGACCCGGCACAAAGAGAGCAGCTGTGCGCAACAGCGGGCGAAGCGAAGCCCCCGCTCTGTCGCCCTCCGCGCACTCTGCGTTAAGCCCTTTGACACAAAGGAAGCTCGCCGCACAGATAAATCCGGTGTACGGCCAACAAAAGCACAAACCCCAAAACACACACAGACAGAGAAAGAGAGAGAGAGAGGGGGGAGGGAGGTCTCCGGTCCGTGCGGGCGCGCAGATGCACCGAATCACCGAGCAGTCGTCCTCATGGCGACGGGACTTGAAGTGACCGGTGGGTGTCCGAGTGGAGCGGTTGTGTCAGGAGGAGGAGGACGCTGTGGAGAGGCTCCCGGAGAGCGGTGGGCTCGGACGGGCATGCTCACGGGCTTTGTATTCCATGAGTGCAGCCGGATCCATCCATGCGCCAGGCCCGGTGGTTGAATGGAAGTGTGATACTGAGCTGCATTCAGATCTTCGCAAGATTTGCCGGTTCCTCATCCGCGAGTGCCACAGGTCTCATACCTGTCCAAAACGCGACCCTCTGCAGGTGCGCGTCATTTATCTCCTCGAGCCCAGAATGCGCGTCCTCGCAGACATCACGAGTCCACTTTTGAGAGCGCTGAATTCAAAGACGCAGTGAAGCACGCTGCTCGGTTTGTCACAGTCTAGTCAATGGGACGCTGTGCCAGAGAGGGGCTTGGAGCAGTAATGGGGGACGGAAGACAAACCCCGCCCTCCTTCGTCGCGCTATGCGCTGCGATTGGAGAGCCTTCAAAGAGCGACTGCACCACTGACGGGCATCTGCAGGCAACAATGATCCCCTTTGTGCAGCCTGTGCCCTCTGCACTGAGCAGAAAGCGTGTCAGGATTACGCACTCATCATGTTTTCCGCTGATTCCACATGATTCACGGTGAAGGGATCAAGTAGAGGGCTCAAGTTTGTGTCTTGTGTTTTTCTAGTCGATTTGTGCCGAAGCGTCCGCCGAACAGCCCACTCAGGCAGTTTTGCGTCATACAATCTTTTTCATAACCGTCATATAAATAGGCAACGTTACTTACTGGTTTGGGGAGACAATAGAAGAAGATGGCAGGGGATTGAAGGAGTGATGTGCTGCACCTCAGACGCGAGGGGGCGTTAGACGATCGCAGGTCGGTTATATCAGCTCTAGATCAGACAATCGGCAAAAATCCAAGAAAGGGAAATAAAAAAAATAGCCCGTATTTCTTAAGAATGGTGCACGTTGGGACATAAATGAGGGCCAAGGCTCTTTGGTCTTCAGATGTGGCTGCTGATATGGTGATGTGCCAGCGTCTGTCGCACATGTTGTGAGTGACCTTGAGATTCCAGCAAGTGACAGATTTTGTCTCAGGACTGGGAAAAAAGTGTAATGTGTGAAAACTAGTGTGACTTGCGTGAAGCTGTGAGCAGTGTACTCTTGAATGATTTTGAGTGACATGAAGCTGGTGTTCAGGCTGCGGCTCACTGAAGTGACAAAGAGGTGACAACTTGTGCTCAGCCCCAACTCATTTCTCACCTCCTTCTTTATCCCCAGAGCACTTTGTTACGGCTCGACGCTGAGGAGAAGGAAG
This sequence comes from Aulonocara sp. 'chitande type north' Nkhata Bay, assembly GCF_057382095.1. Taxonomy (NCBI): domain Eukaryota; kingdom Metazoa; phylum Chordata; class Actinopteri; order Cichliformes; family Cichlidae; genus Aulonocara; species Aulonocara sp. 'chitande type north' Nkhata Bay. The sequence continues at coordinate 14,239,411 of NC_141360.1, forward strand.
AGGCTTAAAAAGAACCCAGGAGGCTGTTTTGTCGTGTGTGTGTGTTCCAACCACACCCATGTTGTAGCACATACCAGAGCTGACTTGTGCTCTGCCCTTATTAGAATGCAACCCCATCAGTACATCCAAAAACAACAACAACAATGCAGAACCCCATCTATAGAGGATAACCTTTGTTATTTTGTCACAGCTACAGCTGGCAGATGTGCGGTGCACAGGGAATTGCCAGGTTTCTGTGATAGACTCGCTGGTATGTAACTGTGCCTGTGTAAAACGTGCGGCTTGCAGTTTTCTCAAGGAGTGCTGATCCAAACCACCCGAGTGAGTGACTGAAGTCACATTGTGACACATTTGTTACATTAAAGAAGAGAATAAAGAAAAAAGAGATTTTTTTAAAAAGTCAGTAAAAACTAAAGGAGTCTGCATGTTCTCCTCACATCTATGTGGGCTCTCTCCAGGTACTCCAGCTTTACTCAAAGGTGTAAATGTGAGTGTCTGCCCAGGATGTATGCCGCCTCTCGCCCTGTGGCAGCTGAGATAGGCTCCATCAACCCTGCAGCCCTGAACTGGATAAGCAGAAGAAAATCAATGGATAGACGGTGCTTTATTGAGACATTTAAACCTAGAGTAAGTCATGAGAACATAACTGTTAGAGAGTGTTCTCATGAACAGAGAGAAAGTTTGTCTGTATCCCTCTCGCCAAATACACACAGAGTGGCGCAGGCAGCAGTCACTTCACTCCATTAAATGAGACCCGCTCATCGAGATGGTCCCCAGCAAAACACTCTCCAACTCTGAAGTGGTGCAGACAAAAAACTGTTGAGACAGAGAGATGAAAATAGAGAGATTTTACACATTCTTATTAATATATCCAAAATAAGCATTTAATGATTTCCTATTTTTCAGCCTGTGGGCACATCTACTCCATAGGAATCATTCACCATAAACAATTTCAGAGTTAAATGATAAGAGATATTGGTCTAACAGAGGCATAGGAATGGTACAAGTGCAGTAAATCTGGTGATTTTTAAAGTAATTCTTAAATTTATCAAGTATCAAAACAGTCTCAGCAGTCGGGTGATTAAGCAGACTGCAACCAAGATCATTTTGGTATTTTTAGCAGCTGATAAAGCACAATGTGGTGGGATTACCAGCTTTTAGTTCTAGGACCACAGACTTCTTCAAATCTAATCTTCATTTTATGTTAATAGCAGGCTTGCACAGTTTTATTGCATGGAACTTGGATTGTTGTAAACTCTCTCCACTACAGACAGACACACCTGCCAAAGCAGTCAGAGTCACCTTTGTGATTGTTCCTGCTGCAATGGTTTTCATTCTCCAGCGCCACTTTTTGCCATAATGAAACGGACACGTGGACAGACACAACCACAGAGTGAAAACATTACTAGCTACACTGTGTTAGGTAAATATTACATCTTCTTACCCTAGATGACAATACTTCCAATGAAAAGCTACAAATCCATTAATAAATGTAAAACTGTGAGATCTAAGCCAATGTCATGATGACCCTGACCCTAAGTTCATGGTAGTCAGTCATCGTTTTAAGTGACAGACATCAAGTAAAGTCAGGGTTAGGGTCACTAATGATGATTTCGATTCGAAAAGGTTAAAAGGATGTGGCACTGGTGTGCCCTCTTCTTCAGGTGCCAACCCGGGGATTGGACCACACCTGCACATTTTCACAACAATCCAAGGTTACATTTAAATGCCTGTCAAAGTGCTCAAAACTCCCTCTGTTGTAGTCCTGCCAAAGGACATTTCCCAAACACAAGGAGAGATGCAGAAAGACTCACAAGGCGAAAACAATACCAGCAACACTTTCATAGCTAGTTAACAGAAAACCTGTTTGTGATTTTCCCATCAAAACCAGCATTAACAGACAGTTAGTCATAATCTGTCAGTCATCTCATTAGGCTGACTCTTTACACAGGTAAGAAAGATGCAATCAGCACAATCGTGATCACTTAAAGTAAAACACAGGGAAACGCTAATGGCCCACTGAATCCAGCAAAACTGTAGGTTGCCTCAAAATGGAAATGTAAAAAGATGTAAAAATGATTGTGAATCAACCACAGCTTGCTTTGTGAGGCTTCCCACCTAACATCAGCTTGCTGAGGTGGGAGAAAAGGTTAACTGTTTGGATTTTGCGGAGGAGCTGAATCGGAGCGTATTTGAGCTGGCGGTTCTCACACATTGACCGTGAGACTCAGGAAACTTCAGAGAGTACTTTTCATGCTCCCACACCACACACATGAATGCAGGCTGTTCAGTAGGTTATATGTTATGTAATTGCTGAGTTGTGTGATGCTTAGTGCCACCTAGAGGTAATTTTAATAGACCAAGTTGCAGAAAAATACTTTAAATTAAGGCTAATTGGTCATTTTAAATAAGCGTGGCTGCAGTGTTTCATCCCTTTCTGCTTGTGAGAGAAGTGAAGAAAGCAAAAATGATGTTTACACTGATGTTTAAGTATTTCTTGAACCCATTCTTCATTAATTAATGAAGGTTGGCAACTGGCGTGACTGCTTATGTTTGTTGTTACAGTCTATCACAGCCGCATGTTTATGAGGTAAAGTCTGGAGCCAATGACTCAACTCACAAGTTCCAGTCAGGTCTGTGCTGCCTTTCATAAGTCCCTAGAAACCAGTGACCCAGACTGGCTCAGGTGTCAGGTGGCATTCATCACCGGCTCCTCCCTCTCATTCATCCCCCCCCCCCCCCCGCCCCCAGGAGGCATATCCATGTCAGCCTGCTGCACAGGTACACCACTGTCACAGGATGACTGAGCTGCAGCAGACTGCTCTCCTGCTCTGTCCTTCCTTAAGGTAGACAGCAAGCTACACCATGTACTACATAATATTATTCTAACCTGCAGGTTTATACCAGCTTAGATTTGACTGTTTATGTGCAATCTGAATGTTTATACATCAACCTGCAACCTTGCATCAACCTGAACAACAGGTTGATACAAACTGCCCCAGGCAATCAGTTGTGTCTTTATCTTTTCCTTCCTTATATATTCTCCATTTTATTCACACACATCTGCAGAGGTGCAGACAGAAGAACATGAGAGCTTTCTTTCACCTCCTTGCTTCCAAGTCTCTTTTTAACATCGATTCAATGCCCTTCATTAAAAATTTATGGCTGCCAAAGCTTTAAGAATAAAACCTAATTCTTCTCTTTGAGTGTCAGTTTGTGTGTGTGTATGTGGTGTGTGTGCACGCCCGTGTGTGTGTGTGTGGTTGCCACATATCCAGCTCCACCCATAACTCTGCACCAGCACTGGTATCAGGAAATTCAAAGTGTGTGCAAACAGAGTCTGCACACAAAGCGAATCCAAATGAGCAAAAACACATAAATGAGCCATGCACTAAAGACATTTCAATTCAGCTGCTCACTAATGTCTCTCTATTGTATGTGTTTGTTGCTGTGAGGCTTGCGTGGCTCTTCTTTTGGCTTTACTTGGCATGAACTAGACTAGGCATTTAGGATTTTTACAGCCTGGGTGTGAAAATGTTCTCAAAATGAAGTGAGTTTCTGAGAGCTGCAAAAACAAGTCTGCTTAGGTCTCAAACCCATCTGTCACTACTTTCCTATTACAAAAGCAGATTTTCACTTTTGGACTTGGTTCCAGCAAAACTATTTTTAGAAGTATTTTTGCAGAAAGCTTCGGTAAGAACAAGGTGACCTGACATGCAACAAAGTTTCCCAGCAAGTATCAAACAGTGTGTTTGAAACATGTGATTCGGCATATAGATTCCATTTGTAGTCACCTCTATAATGATTTGTACTTGTTTTTCAGGCACAGGACCTGGGCACCTTGCAGTCACTGAGTTGACCATGAACTCTTCTGTATACCAAAGTACTCTAAAGATAAATGTGAGACATATATCTGACAGCTAAAGCTTTGCCAAAAGGTCGGTGACGGGACAATGATCCCAAGCACATCAACAAATCTTCAACAGAATGGCTGAAATAGAAAAGAATAAAGGTGGCACATTGATCCAGGCACATTCCAGACCTCAGCCTAATTGTTGCTGTGGCAAGACTTTAAGAGAGTTGTGCACAAACGAATGCCAAACTTAAATGAACTGTAGCAACAGAAAAAAGAGCAGGAAAATATCATCCACAGTGAAATGAGAGACAGGAACCACTTATTTCAAGTTGTTTCAAGTTATTGTTGAGAAAAAGCGGTTCTACAAGCTACTCTGTCATAGCATGCACTTACCGTCTCACATGAATGCATAGAATCCTAAGAAAACTTTCTTTCTCATGGGAGAGTTTATTCAAAATGCCAAACCATTACTTCCATTTTCAGCTCATTTAGTTGAACTTAGTTTGTCCTCACAGCACGTTTGACCACACAAATACTGACTTATTCATTAGGATGATTTTTTTTAGGGGGGGTCAACATTTGGTAGCTTCTTTTCTCATTTTTTAAATGTATTTTTTTATTTATGGAAATTATTGCTTTCACTTTTGTATAAGTCCACTTTGCACCAACTTGCACAAGTGCATGCTTTAACATGTCACATGACATGCCTCTAGCCTGCAGGGTGCAAAGCACAGGGGGTGTTGCAGGGCCACGCCCGTGCTTGAGTCCATGATCGGCTCTGCACTTTGGTCTTTGTTTATTCTGTGAAGTCTTATATCGACAGCGCAGCTTGACACATACTTGACATCAAGCGTGTGAACTGCAACAACATTTGGTGTCAGTTAATTTAAACGTAATCAAACTTCATACGTCTTACTTTTAATCTGCACTTTAACCTACCATGGAAAGCACTGATTTATGAAATGCAGATCAAACGAAATTCAGATCAGATTAAATTACACTGATTTCCTAATTGCATATCCTAATCGTTGCTCCAAACATTGTACTTGTGTACTTTTATAACACTATTTCAGTGTGATGCAGGTTCTAACTAGAAAATGAAATCTAGTCACAAAGACAATTTTCTTCATGTTCATCATTTCTAGTAATAACTCGGAGAGCTGAGAACAATAGTCAGCCAGCAGACACACCCTGAACTCTGACAATTATCAACATTGCTCATCGCCACTTTTAATCCTTTATCGTGTTGACCGAAAACTTTCCCTTGGCACACACAGGGATGCACACTCACTCACATACACTGGAACACTGAAGATGGGACAAGATGAGACAGCCCCTCAGACAGTAAAAAAAAAAAGCAAACCAAAAACAATTAACATTCTCCTGTTAGAGGGAGTCAGTCAGAAGGTATGAGCTGTTTGTACATGCTGTGTTGGCACGCCAAGCAGAGATGGTTGTGTCTGTAAAACCCTTGAAACCAACCATACATGGGTGTGGTCCTGGGTGTGGAGTATGTCCTCCACTGGGCGCTTCCCAGAGCTTGCCCGAAGGTGTTACAGGGCGTTGAATATATTAATATTAATCTGAAAAGTTGCAACGGCTCAAGGATGAGTCAAGCTTTACTCAGTTAATTTTTGTTACTTGAAATACCCTCTTCTTTTGAGTTATGTAAAAAAAAAAAATAGCAATCACGGATCTGATAAAGCCAGTTTATATAAGCTCTGCACTGCATTTAACACCAAGTAGTTGCATTTGAAATAATGCATTAAGTGTAAAACTAAAATCGTCACCTTCTCTTGGCTGCTGTCCTTACGGGTTGGCTCACTGGACCATCTCCCTCCATTTCACCCTACCCCTAGCATCCTCTTCTTTCACACCAACCCTCTGCATGTCCTCCTTCATTGCATCCATGAATCGTCTCTGTGGTCTATTCTGTACAAGTCCAAACCATTGAGCTCAGCCGCCTGTCTTTTTGTCAGTAGAGACCACCATAGCAGGTCTCACTAACACCTTGTAAACCTTCCCTTTCACTCTAGCTGTTATCCTTCTGTCACCAATCAAGTGTAAACTAAACAGATATACAGACTGCATACAAAAATGGATGTAGCTTTACGATTGTTATGTCCTGATGATCACTGGAAATAAAGTCAATTAAAACAGTGTCCTCAGAATAAATGCTCACATATGTGTCTGGAGGCATTTTAAAGAGGTCTGCTGACTTCCAGAAAGACTTCCGTGTGTAGAATACATTTTTTCAAGCATAAAAGTTGACATTTTGGGTTTTGCTTGGTTATTTTTTTGAAAATGCCCTGCTGTTATCAGCCAATACTATCAGACTTGGTTAGCATAAACTGAACAGGTGTAGCATTCATAACTGCCACCTAGTACTAAGTAAGAAGACAGGTAAAAATACTACAGGATATAATTTGTGGACAGGCTGTACCTCACAGACCACAGTGTCAACTAAACTGAGTTGGTGAGCCAGCAGCACAGTAGCAATACAAGCTCTGGAGATTTGGTCTCAGGACTTGTCAGAATTTCTTTTAACTGATTGTTACTAAAAGTGGATAAACTCTGTTAGTTAATTCACTCAAGACGCAGAAAGTATTTATGTATTAGAATCATCAACACTGGTAGACGACCTGCTTCCAAAAGAAAACAAGTTTGCTGTTGGTGCACTGCAAATGCATATTTAATAGCTCAGCATGCACGCAGAAAATGTGAGGCTTTACCTGTCTTCCACAAACAAATCCACCAATTTCCACTGAAATTAAATTCTATAAAATTATATTAAAAAAATAATAAGGGTTGGGCTGCCCAGCCCTTATTTTATTTGATAATTTTATGCAATAGGCAGCTGCTTTGAGTTTAAGGGTTGGGCACACGTGTGCCCAACCCTTAAACTCAAAGCAGACTCATCACTTACATAAGGATGAATGGAAACATAGAAGAGCATCTGTCTCCTTTCCTGTTAGATGGCCCCCCTTACTCACTTTCAAATTTCTAACTTTGGCATTTGTGGCCCTTGATGTTTACCAGAGATTGTTTTCTGTAAAATTAACCATGCCGTAAATATCTCAAATATTTCAATGTTTCAGTTAAAAAACAAACAACCAACATTTTAAATAATGGAATTCAGCAGCAAAATACAGCTGATATTTAGGCTCATCATACTGTGGAAAATACATGTTGCATTGCCCCAGGACCTAAAGGTGAATGTTGGGTTGTGGAGAGGTTAAAAGAGCAGCAATGCAGGGAAGGAGCAACACTGACAGTGAAAGGGACAGATAGGAAACTCTGAGAAATTGGAAGGTTGAAATATGAAGTTTATGAAGTGAGAGTTGGGATTCTTTTCAGCTTGAATGTTCTGAACTAGATGAGGTCCCACCAGGAGAATAAAGATCAGTGGAGTTGTTATGGTTTTAAAAATGACAACATGAATAAGTTTCTCAGGTCAGACTAATTACTGAAAACGAAGTGTCTGCTCTTTGAACTTATTCAGATCTAAGCATCTTTATTCTTTTTTTAATGTTTGAGCTGTACTGACTCATTTTCTAGGATTACCTTTTTTAACATGCTTCTACATATTTTGGCTACCGTAGAAACTTTATATGCAAGCCTTGTCCTGTCTCCAGAAATATGGAATGAAAGGAGATAGGAGAAGGTGGAAATTCTCACCACACCTCAGAAACATGCCCTAAAATGATTTCACTGATTCACCCAGAGGACAAAAAAGGATCAAACGCTCACACAAAACAAATGTGGAGAATTTAGTGGCTGACTTACAGAATCTTACATGCCTTTCTTTTTTAAGAAAATTACGATGGTCACGCACACCTGGGGTTCTATGATTTATCATTATCAGTCAGGACTTCTTTTCTCTCTTTTCCTTTATCCTCAACCACAGAGGTGAGGCTGAGGACAGTGTTTCCTGAGCCTGGTTCTGTAGATGGTGTTCCTTTTTTTTTAATATTGCCGCTATTGTTGGGCGACTGTGGCTCAGGGGGTTGGGAAGTGTATCTGTAACCGGAAGGTCACCGGTTCGATCCCCGGGCTCTCTGCCCTGGTCGTTGTGTCCTTGGGCAAGACACTTTACCCTGCCACCTACTGGTGTGGGCAAGAGGGGCCGATGGCGCGATATGGCAGCCTCGCTTCTGTCACCCTGCCCCAGGGCAGCTGTGGCTACAACCGTAGCTGCCTCCACCAGTGTGTGAATGTGAGAGTGAATGAATAGTGGCATTGTAAAGCGCTTTGGGTGCCTTGAAAAGCGCTATATAAATCCAATCCATTATTAAAGAAAATCTAGTTTTAGATTATATTATTGATAGATTACTGTTCTTGTGAATTAGACCTGCACAAATAAAGTTAATTCACACTAAATAAGTGACAAATTAGCTTTCAGGGCTGAAAAGGGTTAGCGTTAAAGATAGGGGAAGGGTAGTGCAGGAATGTCGTTTTGGCAAATCTGTGTTTATGTGCAGGCAAAGGCGTGCTCTTGAATGTCATTCGCCAAAGGGAATAACAAAGTTAAGGTGGGACTTCTTTCTTTTTTTTCCCGGAGAAAATGTTAGACCAGTTTATTACCTTTGAGTCACCCACAGAAAGGCAAGCACACATAAGCCCTGGGAGTTGTAAGACCATCCTGGTGTGTCATTGGTTCCCAAAAATTCTTTTCCACTCTATCATCAGCACCAAGTCTGCAATTAGACTTGAGCTAATGGAAAACAAGTCTTTGTAATAAATCATACCAGCAAACAAACACTACTGTTCGCAATCGCTTGCACTTTCCCTCCTGTTTGCTCGTACATAACTCACAATCCCACTCATTTCCAAACACATACATGCTACATTCCGCAAAGGTTGCTGAGTTTATAAGTTAGTGTAGGGAGACTCTCCTCAGGCTGTAGGGTGCCGGTCCATATCACCAGTATTTATGCTTGCAGACAGCCTTAGGTCAAAGTCATTAGGATGTTCTTTCCTATGAGTGAGCTCCTTATGCACAAAGACATATTTCTGAAACATGATTGTTGTGGCTCAAAAACCGCAAACCCACTAAGTGGCTCTCTCTTCATTGTTGGTATTTCTGGTTTTGAAGAGAGTTTTTTGCTCATCATTTCTTTCTCATACTAAATTTTCCTTAATGCATAAGATTTGTGCTGCTGGCTAGGCCTCCCTTTAAACGACTGTGATCTGGACAACCTTAATTTAATCAGGGGAAACTGAATCTGAGGAAAGAGCACTTTTATTTTAGTGTCTTGTGACTAGATTACAGAAACACACACATATATATGAAGTCTATAAAGTGACACTGTGTCGTTACATTAGCACAAAAGCAATGCAAAGGCATTAAGAAAAACAAGAGCATTCAGTATGTAAAACATCTTTAAACAGAAATTTTAAATGTTTCAAGGTAACACAAAACCTGTGGTGACCCAGGACAGTTGTTAAGCCTGCTTCATGTGTCAGGTACAAAATTATTAAATACAATTTCCAAAATAATGAATTTAAAGTAAAGCAGTTTAGCCAGATGAATAGACAATAGAATAGAAAGCCTTTGCTGCTATTAGATTACACAGAAAACAATTAAATCAGGCGTGCTACACTTGATTGCATTAAAACACACAGTAACTTTACACAAATTCTATGTAAAAATTAGATAAGTTTATAAACTAAGAAATATATGCAAAAAGTCTCAAAAAACAAAATAGGCATCTGCAGAGCTACAAAAACATATTATAGTGTTTATTCTATTAAAAAAAGGGAGAGGAATGCTTTAACACTCTTGATTAGTTTATAAATTAAAGTCTATGATTTAAGAAATTTCTTTGCAGTTATTCACAATTTTCCACTTTGCTAACACATTTAAAGCCAAGGCAGGTCACACCGCCTACTTTTGAACAAAGACTGTACATTAGTGAAGAAGAAAAAAACGTGAGCAATGAGAGCAATTTGTATCTCTGCTGAAACTCCACAGCAAAGAGTTCAAAAGGCTTAAGCTGAGCTGGTGAGTCATTTTGAAAGAAAAGAAACTTACAAAACCAAAGTAAGCAGCTTTGTGGAGCACTGGCGATTGTGCAGATAGACTGGGACTCAAAGTGACCTGTAATTCACTGTGAATGCATCTTTAAAATGGGGAAATGTGGGTATCGCTTGAAAAATAAAATATTAGTATATTACCAATAACAGCAAATAAGTGACTTGTTGGGAAAAGAAGTACATTAATTGGAAGGTGGTCCGACTGTGATTATGGACATCCCAAACACTGATAATAAAATTTCGTGTTACTGTCGTTACTGAGTGGCTGCTAAACCTGTTTTTCCAGTGAGTCCCACCCATTGCCTGCAGGCAGTTGTGTGAGCAATGTTAAAGTGTGTGTGAGAAAGAGAGAGTTTCTTCTCAGTTGAGGACGCAGACTGAAAGCAGATGGGAGGGGCATGGAAAGACTTAAAGACACCTGTGGAGAAGAGGAGTGAGCGATACCTCGGCAGCTGTTTTAATTTAAATTTCAAAAGATGCATCACCTGGTGTACTGGATGTATTATCTGTACTTTAAGCAGTTTGTCTTTAAGGCCTTTGATTATTACAGCCATTACTTTACTAGTTTCTGCTTAATACTACAGATGTTGTTAAACTAGGAATGTAACTAAAAGCAGTTGTTTTTATATCCTAGGCACATCTGTCAAGGGAAAACCATACTTAAAAAAATAAAAATCTAAGCACTGATCGCATTAGTATATAATCTAGTCATTTTACTGAATCATGTATGTTGAGCATATTGTATATACAATACTTTTTTTTTTTCAAATAATTAGTGTGTACATTTGAGCTATCCTGGCAAATACAAGCATTTCCTTCTTCTGCTTTATAATTGTGAGGATGCAATCGACTTCATTCCTTAACTAGAACTGCCACCATGAGTAATCCATCAACTTGACACTAACTAACAAGTTGTAAGTTTCAAGTTTCCAATTTGGGATGATCTCTAACTCGCTCTCATAATCAGTCACTTTAAAAATAACCCCACTTTACTAAAGCACACACATAACCTGACTTTTCAGAAACATCGTTATTTTAAAAAAGAAAGAACTGCATCACTTTCCAAATGCTGATCGCCTTCTGTTCAAATGCTATCTTCTGATACGCTTTCTTAAACTGTGCTTTTAAAACTGTCTCTGTTTGCCAAATGCTCCTCTCAGACTCTGATTTCCATAACATAGCCATGCTTTCCAAAAACGAGCTGTCTTTATTGAAGCAAAAATAAAAATGTCATAATGTTTCAAAACGTCCTGCATTTGCGAGGTGTTCAAACCTGTGGACCTTAGGGTCTCTCACACACACACACACACACACACACACACACACACACACACACACACACACACACACACACACACACTGTCTCCAGCTGAGTAGACAGGGGAGTGGCAGAAAGAGAGATAGAGAAAGAAAAAAGTTTTTGGCTGACAGACAGAGAGGTGTGGTCACAAGGCTCCAAAAACGGTCCCGTCCTGCTCTCGGTTTGCAGTCTGCACCGGAGGGACCAGGGCGGACAGAGTGGAGAGAGAGAGAGGGCGGCAACCTGTCAGGTTGTTTCCGTCCACTTAGTTTCGTCCAGTAACTTCTGTGGAGCCGCCGAGGCTGCAGTTCTCTGGTCACCATGTCAGCGTACGGGTCTCAGCAGGCCCTGAACATGCTCCGCAGGGCCAACTCCAGGGGAGAGTTGACTGGAGAATCCACCTACCAGTACGCACGGAGCGACGGCTTCCACGGAGGGGGTAACGGATACGACCAGTACGGACACGACGGACGCAAAACCTTCACCTATTCAAAGTCCGTGAAGGGAGGTGGGATGGCTAGCGGAATGGCGAGCAGCATGAGAGCCGGAACCACGAGAGGAATGACGTGGCGTGGGGCCAGCATGGGAGGGGGGGCGATGAGCGGAATGGGGTATGAATTTAAACTCTATCTTCCACAAGTTTTGCGTTTCTTTTTGCACCTGTGGCCAATGTGTGAACTGCAGCGCACGATAGATTATTAACCGTGACAGCCTGTGTTGTTTTTTTGGGCCCTGCAAACACTAAAAACACCCGATACTCACTGGCCTTTAAAAAAGCGAACAAAGCAATTCAATGCACATCAGCCCGCAAGAGTATAATTACAGGGAAATGTTCTTGTTCTGCAAAGTAACAGCATTTCCACTTGTTTTGTAACACTGAAGTAAAGCTGGTGGTAATTGTGTATAAAACAAAATAAAGTGATGTTTAACTCAGATTGGTTTGCAGAGTCACGTCAGTGACATAACTGATCATACGCACTGATAATGCGCAGTGATACACGTCGTGATGCTGACATACAGCTGTTGTCTTAGGCACGTCTTTTCAATTGTTCCTCAGCTTCTGCTCTGCACAGGAGCAAACCTCCCCGGGGAGAAACGAGATTTACAGTCCGCGTTAAATTGCCGCCTCCCTCTGCTGCTTCACAGACCCACGGACACGCGTGTCGCTTTAACACATGCGACTCTATCAGCAGCACAAGGATTGTGTTTCTGACCCCGCACTTTGAGGAACGGGCAGATTTATTTAATTCGCAAACATAAGTTGTGAGTCAGAGCAACTTCGTTTATGGCTTTGATAGTTTTATATCAGGGAGTGATGTTTGAGATAAGGTACTCATGTAAGCCCTGTGATTAAGGGAAAAGTGCCTGGGGCAGCTTATGGCAAATATAAGTACATTTATTACATTGTTTATTATAGCTGGTAGCACTTTTTTCTGGATGGTAAGTAAAACAAGAAATACAAGTGTAGAGATGACAGAGATATTACAGGTGTTATTTGGAAACAGTGCCCTCATTCATAGCTAGTTAAATAAGCCAATGTCAGCTTAGATTTTTAGGGCAATAGTTATGATATGTGTGATAACACAAGTATATCAAAACTGGTCAATAAAATTGATAATAGAGATACATAGAGTGGGTCTTTATGCATATTTTAGAATGAGGTCAACATTGTAGTTTGTATGTGTGTCTGTGAAAACCAGAGCAGGTTTCAGGAAAAGTGTATTTTGTAGAAATTTGGATGCTTATCTGAGTTTCAGCTCAGACTGTACAAAACATTTTGCTCATATACAGCCAGCATAAATAGTTTAGTACCTCAGAATTGAAAACACGTACTATAAGCAGCAGTGATAGCTGGTTATCTGGGGTGATAGCTTTTTTCTGTCTCTATATCTCCTTGTTTCTAGGAAACAGAGAGATCTCTATCATAACAACACTTATTTTTCTAAATTTTTAGATTTGTGGCTGCTGCCACAGCTCGTGTGTTTGAGCCCATATACCAAAGGCCCCACTAAAGATCTGTGTTCAAGTCTGCTCCAGACTTTTCCCCTCACTTTCCTGCGTGCCTGCAGTGCTTTCCTATCAAATTAAACCTAAAACAATATTAAAAGAAAATTGTAATGTTTATAATAGCAGTGAAAAGAGTTTCTTTGGCACATTGTGTATGAATGTTGACTATACATACCAGCTGTTGAGCCCGTACTGATGTAATCCGTTGCAGTGTATTTTTTTAGCTAATGTATTTGAAAAATCTAGCCATAACCATGACCATATCTTTTCAGTTTGTGGATTATGATGATATATGCAAAAGGAGACACTGCTTTGTTTTAGGGGAACACACGGTGAAAAAAACTGGGAACCGCTGCGGTAACTGGGAATATTTTGGTAATAGTTAAAGCTGAAGATCTTAATGTTAATGAGTTTACTTCGCTGCCCTCCACAGTGGCTCTACACTTACTTCTATCAACCAGAAGGCCGCTATCCTGCAGAGCCAGTGCAACGAGTACCTGCAGAAAGCCGAGTACTACATTCAAGCTGTGAGTTGTGTTTTCTTTTCTTATTTGTGTTACTTATTGTGCTTTTACTGCTAGAAGTGCAGATAAAAGTCAGTTAGCCCAGTCAGGAGGGTTTTTATTTCACATGAAGAGTGTAGTGTTGTAGCCTGTCCTCTGAGGCAAAAAGAAACAGAAAGAATGACAGAAATGTTGTGCGGCTGTAATTGGAGTAGCTGGATGTGTAGGCTTTTGGTGTACGGTCAGAATCTGTGAGAGACACCAGATAGATAATGTTTCATTTTTGTTTAACTCCCTGTTGGATGTGATTTTTAGAACTGGCCCCTTGAGCAGTATTGCAACTGTCAGTCCACTTTAAATTTACACCCTTCCTTAGTTTAGCTGTTAAGCAACCTATCATGAATTATTTATGTTACTGTGAAGTTCATCGCAAGTGCAAAACTCACCTTAAAATTTGTGGGCGTGTGATTTATTGTCTTGTTGACTACTTATATCGGCAGACTATCACAACCGCTTTGTCCTTGTCATAAATCATCTTCTTCCGTGGGTTGTAAAAGTTGTTTTTCTGAAGTTTTGACATTTTTTGGCACTTCTAAATGGAAATAATTCAATCTAAAGCACAACAAGGACAAAAGACATCTATACTCCAAATGTGCCCATTCAGTTTTCTGGATTTGTACACCTCCTTGTGTCTGTGTATTGCAGGGTGGAAACCCGAGTGAGGCCGAGTACTTCATGGGGATGGCCAAAGAGGCCATTCAAAATCTGAAGAGCTGCGGGGCCGACCTGAGGCAGATGGGACAGCCTAATGAGAACGTAATGAGAAGGTAAGGAAGGCCAGATTTCTCTCTCTGTCTTAATCATCTCAGTTTTCTTTTACTAGAACAGTGCCCATCCGAGGTCAGTGTTACCCATGATTTTGACACTGAAATGTAACTGTCTCTTGAATGCGTCACATGCAGGTAATTAAGTAATTCAGTTGCTGTTCAAAAGGATAGTGAATGTATCTCAAGCTTTAAACTTAGTCCAAATTTCCTCAGGCAGTCAGTAATTAATCTCCCATTTTTAAAGCAGATGGGATGAATGTTTGTTGACCGGACAGATGGATGGACAAACAGAGATTTCATGAATTTTTATAAAAATATATTCTTTGTATAGCATATGCTGTTCATTCCAAGTCTCATCTTTTTCTGTTTTCTAATCCATAGTGTGGAGATGTACAATAGCCAGCTGAAGGGGGTCCACATGGCCATCTCAGGCACCACGCAGAGAAGGAAGAGCACCAAGGGGGGCGCCGTTGGCTGGGAGGAACCCGGAAGGAGCTATCATGATGCTATGGGCTGGATTGCACAGCAAAAGGCGTGTATAGACACACCCAACTTAATACCTAACGTGCACCTGCAGCTGCTTTTGAAGATCAGTCTTCTGACATTCATGAGCCCTTTAAGGAATCCTGGGTTAAGGTGTCTTGGTAAAGCTTGAGGGGCATTACTACAGTGTGCATTAAACTGTGCATTACCTGCAGTAGATGGTGGTCAAGCACCCGAACTTGGGGGAGTCGAGAAGAATATACTTAAAAGCTAAGAAATCTACTAAAAATCAATATTCGGTGAAATTTAGGCAACATTTACATTTCAAAAGATTTGTTGGAGGCTTGTTTTTTTCTTTTACATTTTTGACAGGGTTTTTTGCGCATTTATTTCAGTCTTAAATACCCTAAAATTGTTGCATTTTGATCACCTGATTTCGGTTAACACCAGCCTTCATTTTTTCAGATTAAGAGAAGTTGATGTAATTTGTCACATTAGTAAGTCAGAGACGTTTGTTACACACAACAGATAATCAGCTCATTTCATATCATAGCACATTTAAACACAACAGAAGTTAAAATGCTCCACAGTATATTTAATATATTATAGTTCTTTAAACACACTAAAAATGTGAACAACTACATTAAAATAATTAAAATTGTTAAACAGTTCAAGAAAAAGTATTTTTTATGTTTAACTGGAGAAACAGAGCCTTTACACAAAAGAAATCTTTGTGAAATAAACCTAAAGTGAAAGAAAGACCTACTTCTTCAACAACAAAAGTGACATTAATGCCCACTAACTAGATGGTTAAGTGCCGTGTCACTTTATGACAGTGTAATAAAAGGTGTCGGTAAACCAAATGACAGATCTCGCTGAACCATGATCGCTATGATAACACAACATTCACAGCATTTAACACAGAGCATAGAGAAGAATGCTCTGCTATGTTGGTGTAGACACAGTATTAAGGGATCATGTGCTCATTGTGGTTAAGTACAAATAGAAGCTAAAAGGAGCTATTGTTTTACACTCAGTGCTAAATCATTTCTTTCTGAGTGGATTGCTGATCTTTGACCCCAAGTGGTGCATGAATTTACCAGCAAATTGCTGGTTTAACTTGTATCTCTGCCGCCACCTGCTGGTGACATGAAGTGCCTGTGTCTGAAGTCTTCTCTAAAACTCGATCTACTCCGTGCAGCGTCTGATTGAAACAGCTTCATGGGGAGACGATCCTGCAGCCATCGAGCAGCAGCTCATGAGCCACCAGAGGTTTCACAGCTCCATCCAGAGGAGCGTCGAGTTCGATCGAGCCAGAGATGACCTGGTGGGTTCAGTCAGCAGGTTCAGTATCAATGCTGTGATGATGAGACGATGCTGAGATTCACTGTTGCTTCAAACAGAAGCGCCGTTGATCTATTGTTTGGGATATTTAAAGTCACAAAACTAAACCAGTGTTAAAGAAGATCACAGGGTAAAGAGATAAATAACCTAAACAAATAAAAATGATCCGCTATTGGTCAGATAGCGATTTGTTATTATTAGTATCTGTTTTGATTATTAGCATTTGCAAATATTGACACATCACTTTATTTTGAAACACATAATTTGACTCATTCTCTTCCCCCAGATGAAGACAGGAGACAAAGCCAATCTTAAGGCTCTGGATCAGGAATGGGACAATCTCCAGGTGAAGAAACTAAATATTATCTCTGTGTAGTGTATTTCCCTGTTAATCGCTAGAGATTTGTATTAAATTGATTCACTTTAACCCTGTTTAACCCTGCTAGAAAAAGTCCCATGATCGGACCCAGCAGCTGCGAGAGTTCCAGCAGATCATTCAGGAAATATCCAAAGAGATCATGTGGGTGAATGAGAAGGAGGAAGAGGAACTGATGTTTGACTGGGGAGACAAGAACATCGACCAGTATATCCCCAGAAAGCAGGAGAGCTACTCGGTTAGTCAAACATCGGATCACAAGGGAACAAATATAGAGCTGGATTCAGTAGATGCTGCAAAAAATCCACTTTTTAATTTCCAATTTTACGAGCTTCATTTTAGGCAATAAACATTCTTGGCAATTCCTTGAGCCTAAATGGCGCTGATGTCTTTTATGTAGTAATCTGCATCTCATAAGGGAGCAATCATCTGTGGTAGATTGGATTTTGGCAGCTGCGATTAGTCATCCACTTACAGCGAAGCCACAGAACTTCCCTCTTGCTGCATCCTGATGTTTTTCCTGTGTCCCTGTGATTATCCACCTCTTCTTATATAACAGAAACTGATGAGTGCCCTGGAAGTAAAAGAAAAGGATCTGAATAGGCTGAAGGCCAAAGTGGACAACCTCCTGAAGAATGACCACCCTGCATCGGACAAGATCGAGGTCTGGAGCGATCAGAAGTAGAAATCTCAGTCCAAAAACAACTAGTTATAAACCTGCAAGTAAAAGCTTGGCTTCTTTTCCAGTGTTTGTGTGCTTGTGCATTCTCTTCAGGCTTATAGTGACACCCTGCAGACTCAGTGGAGCTGGCTCCTTCAAATAACAAAATGCATCGACACTCACCTGAAGGAGAATTTAGCGTACAGCCAGGTAACTTAAAGCTACTCTAATAAACATGAACCTGCAGGAGTCAGTCACACTGACGGACACTGTGAATAAGAGTGCATGTAAAAGATGCACCATGACACCTCTGATTTCTTGTTGCTACATTAGCATTTTGATTCGCTTTCAGCTTTTCAGTTGTTATGTACACATAAAAATTGCTTGTTTACTTATCATAATGAGACTGGGAAACTACAATTAACTTCATGCTAGATTTCACTCAGTATTTCACAAATTGTGCGTGTTTTCTCCTGAAACTCACATCACATATGCTTACACACGTGTGCATTTAGTTTTTCAAGGAGGCCAACGAGACGTACAGTGCTCTGCAGAAGGAACACGAGACGGTTCGTAAGAATTTCATCTGCGACAAGAACACTTCTCTGGAGACCCTGCAGGAGCTCCTCAGAAACCTGGAGGTACGACAGCGTCATTACAGCAGTAACTCATCAGCTGGGCATCAGGAGCTTGATCGCGTGTGTTTAGACGTTTAGCATAGCGAGATAAAACTGATTAGACTGAACATACAGTAGATCTTTGATGTAGGATGAGCTTTTGAAAATTTCATGTCTCAGGCACTACAGTAAACAACAACACAAATCCTGAAATATATAAAGTCAGTGGATTATTTAGCCAGATAATTCAGTTCAGTTCATTTTTATTTCAAACATTTCAAACATTCACAATCATTACAAAATATCATTCCATTATTTGTTTGAAAAGGAGTAGGCTGAAGTATTTACTTATTTGTCCCTACCCCCTCAAGTTTTACCTCTCATTCATTTAATTTTTTTTTGTCTTAAATAACAAACAACATATGAAACATATGAAGTAAAACAAAACAAAACAAAACATACATAAATCAAAAACAAGAAATTAGCAAGCCCCACCACAGTATAGTTTCTTACATATGAAAAATACAGAATGTGTATATTTGCAGATACACGAGTTATGGAAAAACAAACAAACCAAAACAAAACCCCCAAAAAAGAACCACAACACCATTACCAGCATCTCCATAATTCATCAGGAGAGGTTGCTCGGAATAAACTGAATGTAAAAAAAGTTTTCTTTGAATTTAACGTTTTACTTATTGTACTTATGTTATAAAATCACATAGAACATTTACACATAATTAAAAAATGGGCAGGATTTTGGACAAATTAGTTTTGAGTGTACCACCTAATAGTGAAGCAACTCCAATACCATTG
The DNA here is from genome assembly GCF_057382095.1 of Aulonocara sp. 'chitande type north' Nkhata Bay. Lineage (NCBI taxonomy): Eukaryota > Metazoa > Chordata > Actinopteri > Cichliformes > Cichlidae > Aulonocara > Aulonocara sp. 'chitande type north' Nkhata Bay. The sequence goes on from NC_141360.1 coordinate 14,258,237, forward strand.
GATAATACCTTCGAATGACCAAATGTTTCTTTTACTCATTCTGGACCAGAACCCCAGTTTTTACAGTCCAGGAGAAACACGCATCTTAGCCCTCAAACTTTTGCCAAACAATAGAAAGTACTATTTTGGTTGTTGGCATCTTGTTACAGACATGCTCAAATTCAGCCCATTCTTTTAAAAGAAACATTATTTGTACTGTAAAGGCAGACTGCATGCCTAGTAGTTATGGCATTAGTTACAAAAATGGAAACAGAACTCTCAAAAAAAACCAAACCAGTTCTGGATTGCAGGTCATATGTTTCATACAGGACAGGCCATTCTGTGCGACTTCATTATTTACAGAGAGACAAAAATGTTGGCGAATTAGAAAAGTAAAGCAGTTGTTAATGGCTAAACAGTGGCAGGTTGACTGAAACCTTTTTTGTCTTCAGAGGGAAAAGGAGAAGATTGTGGAAAATAGGAGGCAGGTTAAACACCTGGTCAGCAAGTCCAAGGAGATCGTGAGACTGAAACCCAGAAACCCTGAAGAGAAGAACACCAGCGGCGTCATTGTCAAGGCTCTGTGCGACTTCAAGCAGGACCAGGTCAGTTTTCAGATGTCAAAGTTAAACACATATTGGTATTTTTATTTTTTACTTTACGTTGCACCGACATTCTCTCTTCCTTTTATTCTAACTTGTGTTTCATGTGTTTTATGTGTTTTATGTGACCTTTGGGCTCACAGAAGGTGATCCTTAAGGGCAATGAGGCTATCCTAAAGGACAACAACCAGCGCAGTAAGTGGCTGGTGACTGGCCCGGGGGGTCTGGATATGTTGGTGCCCTCTGTGTGCCTGATTGTACCGCCACCTAATCCAATCAGCATCAGTCTCGCCAACAAGTAAGAAACAAAAAATGCTTTGATTTGGACATTTACTGTTAAAGGTGATTGTATAACTCTTGCTCTGGCTGGAAAGATAATCCTGAAACCTTTAAATTTCACCTCTGTGTCGTGCAAAGAAACGAGCAGTACTACGAAGCAATCCTGTCAATCTGGAGCCAGCTTTATATCAACGTCAAGAGTCTCATCTCCTGGCAGTACTGCGTCATGGATATCCAACGCATCAACTCCCTCACCATCTCCATGGTAAGGACCGACGAGGTGTTGGAAGTCGGCCTCTGCTGTCTGTAAAAAAAATATTTAGTCATACGTCAAAGTCAAACTTTTGCTCTCTTGCAAGGTATCAAAGGAGAAAACAAATGGTCATAATAAAAGTTGTGACATGGTGTTAATTAACGTTTAATTATTTGGTTTTAAAGGTGGGTTTTTGCTTTTACAGTTTGTTCTAAGCCAACAGCTGTAGTCTTCCATTTAATATGGGCTTAAAAAGTGTGTAAACGTCTCTCATTCTGAGCCACCTCCAGATGCTGGGAAACAGCTCCCATAGTTGCACACTTTGGAGTGCTGCATAACTCTGTGGCATTCAAACAGACATTTAAGCATCTCTCGAAACCCGCTGCTTCAAACCAAAGTCCCTTTTGCAACTTTTCACTGCTCCAGTTTGTACTTTGTGTTAAAAAAACACACACAATCATTTTACTGCACTGTTATTCTTATAACACTTGATGATTTATTGGTGGAAAATTAATTTATAAACATAGCCTTAGAACTTAGAAACTATGTTTCTTACAAGTGTGGTGAGTATCGTCAACATAAAGAAGGTACCAAAGATTTAAAATAGCATGTCACATTTGACCTCTGACCTCTCCTTCTCGGTGAAAAGATCTGTTTGGGTCCAAATTAAACTTAATGTTTCTGTGTCTGTTCAGTTGGCCAAGATGCGCCCAGAGGAGTACCGGAAAATGATCAAGAGCATGGAGACTCACTATGATGAGTTTATAGTGAACAGTGTAAATTCCCAGATGTTTGCTGATGAGGACAAGAGGAGCATAGAGAACCAGGTCAATGATGCCCAGACCCACTATGAACAGCTAGTGGTGCAGATACCTACTTACAGTAAGTGTTTGTAGTAATGATCACCTCACAAGTACACGTTCTGTTTATTCTGTACATTTCTATTCAGTCTCATATATCAGATGGACCTCTTGCGCTCATTTTCAGCTCCATATGTTTATTCTTGCACTTCTTGGCTTTTGTTTTTTTAGCCGGATGTCTCTTAGACTTGTATATAAACATTGCTCAAATTCAATATTTTTAGTACGTATTTCAGTATATTACAGTAAAGTACAGTATACAGTATGCATTTGAGTCTGTGTGCTTCATAATGGAATAATTGAATTGAATAAGTGAATCTAGGGAACTTTTGAAAAGACTTTTATCTATTTTTTAAAAATCGTTTTGTCCACAGTTGTCCAGCAGGAACAATTACAGCAAACATCTGGGCAACAACACCAGCTGATTATATTACAGCAGCAGCAAGTACAAGCTGCTGCTGCAGAAGACGCAAGGAGGCTTGAAGAAGAGGCCAGGATGCGCCAAGAAGAGGCCTGGAGGCTTGAAGAAGAGGCCAGGATGCGCCAAGAGGAGGCCAGGAGGCTTGAAGAAGAAAGACGGAGAGCAGAGCTCAGAAGACAGGCCGAGAAGAAAGCGGAGGCAAAGAAAGAGGTGGTGAAGAAGGAAGTGATAAAAGTGACCAAGACGGACGCAGGAAAGAGGAAGGTATCCACATCATCATCATCATCATCTCACAGCTTATTAGAGCTGCACTCGCTCAGATTGAGGCTGGAGGCCGCTGAAGACATGCTGAGTCAGCACATCCATGTCTGCTTCGGAGACAACGGCGTGCAGGACTGTAGCCTCAAGATCTCTCAGTTAGAGGTGAAAGCATAAAATATAAGAATAACAGAAATGCATGTAGAATGAAAACAAAAACGACCCTGTATTTATCGCGACACATATATGTGCATCTTTCAGACTGTGCAGCGTGATGTGGACTCGATGCGTGCTGAGTACTTACTTTTGAAGGAGCGCATTCTAAACGAGCTGGAAAGCGTGAATGATTCAGACAAAGCTCAGTTCCTCCGCAGCGAGATTGGAGTGATTAACCAAAGACTGGGCAGCCTGGAGAGCAGCTCATCAGCTTATGTTCAGCGGTACATAACACAAGGCAAAACCTCAAAACGATGGCGTAAAGCTTAGTGTGTTCTTCTGATTAATTTAAAAGCACAGTTAATAACTGTGCACTGTAAGATCAATTATTATCTGCAAAAAAATATACTTTTACATACAGATAATCTACATTATGACAAACACACATATGCCTTGCATATTTGCATATTTGATTATTCCATATGCTTGTTTTAGGCTACGAGCTCTAAGGGACATGCTGGAGAGTGTGGCACGAGCCGAGGACATTGTGAAAGTTTATGAAGCAAGAATGACAGAAAAGGAGACCACTTCTCTGTCTCCTGAGGAAGTGGAGGAATATATGTCAACTCTGAAGGTATTTTTGCAAGATAATGGTGTTTTCCTACTCTTTGATAATAGCAGACAAATCATTTGTGAATACTGCCCTATTTTTCTTATATCCTTTGTGCTGTGACATATGCTTTAATTCCACTTATCAGGCTGATTTTTATTATACGGTGGATGCAGTCGTATCATTAATGTTGTGTCGCGTGTCGATGTGCAGAACATCAAAGCAGAGCTGGATCAGAAGAAAGGTATTCTAAATGCTATGGAGGCAGAGTTGTCCAAGGCGAGCCACTGGAACGGCCAGGTGGGCGGATCCTCCCACAGGTGTGACCTGATGCTAACAAAATACACAGAAGATGTGAACATGCTGTCAGACCGCTGGAGACGAATCCAATTACAGCTCGATACGAGGTATGCTGCTCTGTCAGTTTTTAATAATAACTGACTGTTAATGTGAAATTGAAGACTTTACAGTCATGCAGTAAATAACTCATTCCATATTCAACCATATGTATATGAGGCTGCTTGTACACATGTGAATCTATTTTTAAAACATCTTATTCACATACACATATGTCAATTTGTGATTGGCAGAAAATGATCGAGCAAAGCACAAAACATTTGTTGCTTCGGTATTTTAAATGTAATAAAAAAACAATATTAATCTGTAAACTTGGCATGACAGCGTTTGAGTAAAAGTGACATAACTCACTTATGCTGGTCGTCTCTTCCACTTGCTCAGAATGCAGGACCTTCGATCATATCTGCCTCAGCTGCAACACTACAAGCAAACCAGCACTTCCATTCTTGAATGGATTGAAGCCACTCGCAGAAAACAGGTGGCTCTACAGGCCACCAAAATAGAAAATGTTCAAGCACTGGAAGACCTCATTAACAACCAGAAGGTAATATGCTGAACTTTTGCTATTATTAGAGCTACTTCCAATAATTTTCTGTGAAGGCATCAGATACCTGACATCTGTACTTTGTGGGTTTCTCTAGGCTCTGAATGCAGAAATCAAGGTGAGGAGGGAGACAGTAGATAGTGTGCTGAAGGACAATGAAGCCTGTGTGAACGCTATCAAGGTAAGTAGGTCAATAATCGAGTGCATTTGGCCTCAGATTCATTAAAAGATCAACTTCCTCTATTTATTTATTCATTTTTATTTTTAACAGGACTATGAAACAGACCTTGCAGCTTACACCTCTGGTTTAGAAACTTTGCTCAACATCCCAGTGAAGAGGACAATGCTGAAGTCGCCGTCAGTGGATCTCAATCATGAAGTAATGCAACTGTAGTAAAAACATTAGACATGTAGTAAACCATTAGTACATGACATGTTTTTTCTTGTAGGTTAGAGTTGATTTTTCTGATGTTTTTTTAAAATTAAAATTAAATTTGTCTCTGTTCCAGGCTACCCAACTGCAGACTCGATATATGGAGTTGCTTACCCTTTCTGACGACTACTACAGATTCCTAGGAGATTTGCTCAGAAACATGGAGGAGCTCAAGGTACGGATCTCCAATGCTGAACATCCAAAAATATCTTGTTGGATGTAATCATGGTTTTCTTTCTTTTTTCTTCTTCTTTTTCTTTCTTTCTGTTTATGACATCTTGTCATCAAACTGCCCAGGGATTATGAATGAGAATTTGGGGTAAATCTGTCACCTAATCTTTGATATAACGTTAAAGTTAAAGGAACTCCTTTATACCTTCCAGCAAACCATTGTTGTTAATAACATCACCTGCAGTCAGCATTGTGTTGCTCCCATTTACATGCGTCTTTTGCTCATGAACTCGGTGTATTAATATCCATCAGCTAACGGAGTATTAAGACACACATTGCATGCAATGCGATGTTACTGACTGTCCAAGAACTGACAGACTACAGATGCTATATACATGAGTTTCAGTATAAAGAGAGTAAAGTTCACTTAGATATGACCAATGCCAAGGACATATGTTGCGACTAAGTTGCAGCTAGTCATAATAAGCAACCTACTATCCACTATGTTGGATATTAGTATCCTATGGAAAGCAAATTTTTTTCTCACATAGGACTATAGACTGGTAGCCTACTCCCAGGCAGACCATTTGGTAAGGAAAAATGTGTATTCCCATTCAAGTACTAACCAGGCACAATGCTACTTAGCTTCTGAGATCAGATGGTATCAATCTAGAGAAAAATATATCTTTCACAGCTGGACATTGTGCTAAAGGTGCAGTTTAGTGTTAGTAAGTTATGGTTGCAAACTAAGATAATAACAGTGTAGCTATGGATGACTGTAGTAATCTGTTAGTGAACAAAGCAATTACAGGGAGGTTTTGTTGAGATAAACCACATACCTCATTTGTGACTAATTTCACTTTGTAAGTACAAGCAACCTCCATGGACAGATTATTAGTTATTTAAGAACCGTTTTGTAGTCTCAAGATGAGTCTTTTCATTGTCACTAACTCACAACCACACGTCTTATGATTGATAACCTGTTAGCCAAGTGTGTGGTTTCATATGGATAACCTTCTATAGTATGATCAAGATTTTTAAAAAAGCAGTTTTTTGTTCAATAAGACCTAAAATACAGAAAAGTTGGTGGAAAACGCAAGAGACATGAGATAACTATAGTTTTTTTAAATTCAATTAATTATAATGGCAAATGAAACTCTACAATAACACAGAAAAACCCAACGATCCGATGAGATGACAACATCTCGCCCCCTCCCCCACTCCCCATAAACAAGCATTTGGTGACAGTGGGAAGGAAAAACTCCCTTTTAACAGGAAGGCATAGGTATCTGTCAGAACTGGTTGGGGGTTTTGGATTTGCCTCAAACTGAATGGAATGTTTCTTCATGGCAACACGATATGAATGTGGTGTTAATAGGGTTGTGCTAAGCAAATGTTATGCTGGATACTTGTTAACCACAACACAAGTGGGTAAAAAATAATAATGAAAGTTTAATTTATCATTTTTAAAAACACATTTGTATTCATCTTTTCTTTGTCTTTCCTTCAGATTCGTAACACAAGGATTGACCTGTTAGAAGAAGAACTTCGCCTTCTGAGAGACGATATGAGAGACCGCAACGCCAAGAACAAATCACTGGAAGATGCTCTTGCTCAGTACCAACGGGAGCTGAACCAGTCAAAAGAACAGTTGCTGTCAATGGAGGAGGTGAAACAAACTGCATCGTTGCAGTGCAGTGCCACCAAGGAGAACCTAGATAACACACAGAGCCAGCTGGCAGGCCTCAGAGATCAGGTGGAACGTCTCAACTACTTGCTGGATGAAGAAAAGAGGAAGAGGAAGCTAGCAGAAGAGCGCTACACTCAGCAGCAAGAAGAGTATGAAGCAGTGCTGAGAAAGAGGCAGAACGAGCTGGAGACAGTCAGTTGGTCCAAGGTGGAGGTGGAGAAGACTTTGTCAAATAAAGAGCTTGAGATTGAACAGCTCCGGCGACAGCTTGCTGACGAGACAGCAAGGTTCATGGAGCTGCAGAAGGAGATATCAAAGGTAAGGAGCCAATACAGTACGGAGATCAATAACTTAAAGCTCAGCTACGAATCTCAGATCCATGTCAGCCATGCAGACATGCAAAGGCTGGCAGCTGAGAGGGACGAGGATACAGTGGAGCTCCAGCTGCAGTATGACAGGATGGAGGCAGAGAGGAGGAATCTCGAGGAGGAGCTACGGAGACTCCGAATATCTATCAGCCAGGTTGAGGAACAAAGGAAGGCAGCAGATGAGGAAGCTCACACTCAGCGGGCTGTAATCATCGAGGAAGGCCGCAAGAGAAGAGAATTGGAAAGTCAGGTGGAACTGTTGATGAGGCAGAGAGACGAGCAAAGTAGCCAGTATAGAGCAGAGCTGGCTGAGGTTAGGAAGGACCTGCAGGAGACGAGTGACCGACTGGCTTATGTCACACACAGTCTAGAGGAGGAGACCCGCAGAAGACAAACTGCGGAAGAAGGTCAGGGTGTGCTTGAACAGACTCTGTCCCAGCTGCAAGTGAAGCTAACTAATTCATCAGTGGCTGTAACCCAGGGGCGGGAGTACAAGGAGGAGCTTCAGAAACTGCGATTGGAGCTGGAGAGAGAAAGCAGGGAGCGAAGCAGAGTTGAGCAAAATATGAGAAGCTTACAGGGACGCATCAAGGACCTCCAAGCTGTAAGAGATGGACTTGAGAGCCAGGTGGAGAATTTGCGGCAAGCTAACCAAGAAGAAGTAGCCAGAAGAAGGCAGATCGAGTCAGAGCTAGAGAAGACCAATATGACCCTGGCAGAACACAGCAGCACTATCGTTGCACTACGCCAAAGCCAAGAACAAGCCAGCAATTCTGAAAAGAGAGGTGAAGAAGAGCGTCTTCAGTTGCAGGAGGAGCTAGAGAAAAGCTTGAGACAGAACAAGACCTCTGCAGAGCACATCACACAGCTGAGCTCTGACCTGAAAGCCCTTCAGCAGCAGCTGCTTGAGGAGCAGCTCAAAGTCAAAGAGGCAAACCTCAGGAATGAAGGTCTTTATAAATCTATAGAGGAGAAAAGCAAGATACTGAATGCGAACTCAGTTGAGCTTCAAAGGCTGAAGGAGCTGACAGAAGCTCAGACCAAAGAGAGGCTGAGACTGGATGAGGAGCTAAGGACAACACGACATGAGAAAGATGAACTCTTGAGGGCCAAACAGGGAAGTGATGATGAGCTCTCCTCGCAGATTACTGCGCTGGAGCTGCAGCTACAGGCCAGTGAGCGCAGTAATTTAGACTACCGCAACCTGGTCTCCGAGCTCTCCTCTGAGAGGGAGAAACTCAAAGTGGAGACTGAGAAAATACAAACGCAGGCCACCGAGGTACATGGAAGTTTGGTGCTTAGTCCTGGACTGTTCTCGTCTTTCCAAATCAGAGTCTTCACCACTTGAAGCATTCAAGTAGCAACTGTAGCTCTAGCTAGTCTGAAGCAAACCCTTTCCTTGCATGCTGGAGTGCCTCTTGTAGATGCAACTCTGATTTGAACACATACTGTCTGTATGTGTTTGAATAAACTTGCATGTGTATAAACTCGCATGCAAACATAATCTGTGCCTCTCTACCTGACAGCCTTCCTATTCCACTGTCTCCCTGTACACACTGTGGAAAGATGGGGAGTTAAGGGTTAGAGTTAGTGCAGTTCGCTTGCTTTTTTGGGGTCACTTTATTTGCCCAGAATGATCAGCACCATCACTGCCGCTGGTTTCCTGGTCTACTAGATTCTGATCATTGTTTCTTATATTTTTAGTACATCTTAATGGGCTTAAAGACACCTTTTGCAATCTTGTAAAACAGCACTGGCATGACTTCAGAAATTTACAGTTTCCAAAAATGCTTATGACAACTCCTCTTGCAAACTAAAATCAGGTGATCACGATTGGCCCACATCTATTGGTTTTATGTATCTGTGCTGTTTTGCAAATCAGTCTTGCTTTCTGGTCGTTAAATAGAATTAGCCATTTTTTGTTATATCACTAGTATAGCAAACCAAATGACAATTTGGCAGAACAGGCACAGACTTGCTTTTTATATTTCAACTTTTAACACTATTGCCAGCTGTTTTTCTTTTACAAAAATGTAAAAAGGTTTGAGTTGTAACGACAACAAAAAACTTTTTTGAGAAAATGCTTTTATTGTTTCTAAATAAGCTGTGCACCCAAATATTCTTTCCGCAGAAAGAATTCTTGCACTGTGAAAGATTGAAAAGAGCAAGAATGTGCACTGTCCTCAATAACCACTGGTTGTATACAAAAAATGAAAAAGAAATAAATGAGGTTCCTCATCTATACTGTTAATATATGAGTATTTTTGAGTTGAGTAACTTCTCGTCTCTTTTCTCTCTCTTTATTTCCTGCAGATAAGAGCCACCATGCAATCCCTTCAGTCCCAGTATAATGAAATTGTAACCGAGAGAGACACTCTGTTGCTGAAATTGCAGTTGTCAGAAAAGGACAAAGACCACATCTTAAGACTAGAGGAGGAACTCAGCCGCATTAAACTGTCCTTAGAATCTGAGTATCGCAATAAGCAGCGTCTACAGGAGGAGAACGAAAGAGTGAAGAGGGATTTAAGTCACTGGAAGGACCAGTGTGATAGCAAACATGGCCTGATTAGGCAGTATGAGACAGACAAGGATATTTCGGAGAGGGAAAAGAAATCTTTGAAAAGTGAGATAGAAAGGCTGATGAGAGAGTTACGTGAGCTTGAAGAGTCATATAAAATTAAACTGTCAGCCACCCAGAAAGAATTACATGAGGTCACCATTGTCAGAAAGAACATAGAAACTGAACTGAAGACTGCCAGAGAACCCCCAACCTTGGATCCTTCCACTCTGATTTTTGATGGAGTCCGTAAGACAGTGACAGCAGACCAGTTGCTCAATTGTGGTGTTTTGGATAAACAAACATGTAACCAGCTGGTGAAGGGACATAGGACTGTCCCTGAAGTGTCTGTTGACAAAAAAGTCAATTTAAAAGGTACAGGCCCAATAGCCGGGGTGGTAGTTGAAGGTCTAAAAGGTCCAGGCTCCATTTCTGGACCTCAGTTTGCAAAACTGACTTTCACTGAAGCCAAGAATGAAAATCTCCTCCCAGCAGATGCCATCAATTTGCTTCTGGATGCTCAAGCCGCTACAGGACACATCATTGACCCCAGAACTAATCAAAAGTTGACAGTTGAAGAAGCATGTAATCATGGTGTGATTGATGATAAGGACAGAGAGAGGTTGCTAGCAGCAGAAGCTGCAGCTGTAGGATATAATGGACCTGGGACAAATAAACCTCTTTCAGTATTTCAGGCCATGAAGATGGGACTAATTGACAGAAACACAACACTGCGTCTTTTACAAGCTCAGGAGTCTGTGGGGGGCATTCTAGATCCAGTACTCAGTGTGTTCCTTCCCAAAGACACAGCCATTGAGCGTGGCCTAATTGATGACAACTTATGCCGTGCTTTGAGTCAAAGACCTGAGCTCTACCTGGACCCAGAAAACGAGGACGGTGTAAGTTATATGTCAATGAAGAGAAGATGTAAGGTAGAACCACACACGGGCCTTCTTCTTCTTCCTGTCACTGAGAAGATAGATCCCTCCAAACTTATTTTTGATGGTGTTCGAAAACCTGTCACAGCCAAGCAGCTGCTGGATTGCAGTGTCCTGGACAAGCCAACATTTAAAGATCTAGAAAAGGGGAAGAAAACCATCCCAGAAGTGTCTGTTGATAAAAATGTCAATCTGAAGGGGACTGGGCCAATTGCTGGGGTGGTAGCTGGGAAGCAAGGCAAAATGTCCTTGTCAGAAGCCAAGAGACAAATGTTGCTACCTGAGGATACTGCAGATTTGCTACTGGAAGCGCAGGCTGCAACTGGTCATATAATTGACCCTCAAACAAATCAGAAGTTGACTGTAGAAGAGGCATGCACCAGAGGAGTAGTGGATATAAGAGATAGAGACAAATTATTGGCAGCTGAGGCCGCTGCTGTTGGCTACAAGGATCCTAAAGTTGCCAAGCCTCTCTCAGTGTTTGAGGCCATGAAGAAAGGATTGATTGACAATAAGACTGCACTGCGTCTACTGCAGGCCCAAGAATCAGTGGGAGGAATTCTAGATCCCAATCTCAGTGTGTTCCTGCCTAAAGACACAGCTATTAAGCGCAACCTTTTAGATGAAAACCTTCGTCATGCTCTGAAACAAGATCCTGAATGTTACATTGACCCGGAAACTGAGCATGATGCCAGCTATGAGACTTTGAAAAAAAGATGCAAGATAGAGCCTCATACTGGTCTGCTACTTTTGCCAGTCTCAGAGAAACTAGATCCTACTAAACTGGTCTTTGATGGTGTACGTAAACCAGTAACAGCAAAGGACTTGCTTGATTGTGGGGTGCTGGACAAACCAACATTTAACCAACTACTGAAGGGGGAGAAGACTGTCCCAGAGGTGTCTGCAGACAAGAAGATCTCTCTAAAGGGGACAGGAGTGATTGCTGGTGTGGTGGCTGGACCTTTAGGGAAACTGTCTTTATCAGAGGCCAAGAAACAGATGCTCATGCCCTTAGACAGTGTAGATTTACTACTGGAGGCCCAGGCAGCGACAGGTCACATCATTGATCCCATATCCAATCAGAAGCTGACAGTAGAAGAGGCATGTGCAAGAGGAGTGGTGGACAGTAGTGATCGAGACAAACTCTTGGCAGCAGAGGCTGCTGCTGTTGGCTACAGAGACCCTTACACAACCAAGCCTCTTTCAGTGTTTGAGGCGATGAAGAAGGGAATAATTGACAAAAAAACAGGACTACGTCTGCTGCAGGCCCAGGAATCTGCAGGTGGGATTCTAGATCCAAACCTTAGCGTGTTCCTTCCGAGAGACACAGCTATAAAGCGTAACCTTGTGGATCAGGAACTCTGTCGTGCATTAAATCAGAACCCCGATTGTTACCTTGATCCAGACACAGAACGTGATGCCAGCTATGGGGCTTTAAAGAGAAGATGCAAATCAGAGCCTCACACAGGCCTGATACTTTTACCAGTCACTGAGAGGAAGGACCCTTCCAAACTCATGTTTGATGGTGTCCGCAAACCAATCTCAGCACAGCAGTTGCTTGATTGTGGGGTTCTTGACAGGGAAACATTTAACCAGCTAGTAAAAGGACAGAAGACTGTCCCTGAGGTCTCCGTGGATAAAAAGATCTTTCTAAAAGGGACTGGTTCAATTGCTGGTGTAATAGCTGGGCCTTCAGGGAAGATTTCTTTAGCAGAAGCCAAGAAACAGATGATCATGCCCCCAGATAGTGCAGATTTACTTCTGGAAGCCCAGGCTGCTACAGGTTACATTATTGAGCCTACATCAAATCAGAAGTTGACAGTAGAGGAGGCATGTGCAAGGGGAGTAGTGGACAGTAAAGATCGAGAGAAACTCTTGGCAGCAGAGGCTGCTGCTGTTGGCTACAGAGACCCTTACACAACCAAGCCTCTTTCAGTGTTTGAGGCGATGAAGAAGGGAATAATTGACAAAAAAACAGGACTACGTCTGCTGCAGGCCCAGGAATCTGCAGGTGGGATTCTAGATCCAAACCTTAGCGTGTTCCTTCCGAGAGACACAGCTATAAAGCGTAACCTTGTGGATCAGGAACTCTGTCGTGCATTAAATCAGAACCCCGATTGTTACCTTGATCCAGACACAGAACGTGATGCCAGCTATGGGGCTTTAAAGAGAAGATGCAAATCAGAGCCTCACACAGGCCTGATACTTTTACCAGTCACTGAGAGGAAGGACCCTTCCAAACTCATGTTTGATGGTGTCCGCAAACCAATCTCAGCACAGCAGTTGCTTGATTGTGGGGTTCTTGACAGGGAAACATTTAACCAGCTAGTAAAAGGACAGAAGACTGTCCCTGAGGTCTCCGTGGATAAAAAGATCTTTCTAAAAGGGACTGGTTCAATTGCTGGTGTAATAGCTGGGCCTTCAGGGAAGATTTCTTTAGCAGAAGCCAAGAAACAGATGATCATGCCCCCAGATAGTGCAGATTTACTTCTGGAAGCCCAGGCTGCTACAGGTTACATTATTGAGCCTACATCAAATCAGAAGTTGACAGTAGAGGAGGCATGTGCAAGGGGAGTAGTGGACAGTAAAGATCGAGAGAAACTCTTGGCAGCAGAGGCTGCTGCTGTTGGCTACAGAGACCCTTACACAACCAAGCCTCTTTCAGTGTTTGAGGCGATGAAGAAGGGAATAATTGACAAAAAAACAGGACTACGTCTGCTGCAAGCCCAGGAATCTGCAGGTGGCATTCTAGATCCAGCCCTTAGCGTGTTTCTACCTAGAGACACAGCTATAAAGCGTAATCTTCTGGATCAAGATCTGCTTCGCGCATTAAACCAGAACCCCGATTGTTACCTTGATCCAGACACAGAACGTGATGTCAGCTATGGGGCTTTAAAGAGAAGATGCAAATCAGAGCCTCACACAGGCCTGATACTTTTACCAGTCACCGAGAGGAAGGACCCTTCCAAACTAATGTTTGATGGTGTTCGCAAACCAATCTCAGCACAGCAGTTGCTTGATTGTGGGGTCCTGGACAAATCAACATTTGACCAACTACTGAAGGGAAAGAAAACAGTCCCAGAAGTCTCTGTGGATAAGAAAGTCTTTCTAAAAGGGACTGGATCCATTGCTGGTGTGGCAGTTGGGCCTTCAAGGAAAATGTCCTTTACAGAGGCAAAGAAAATGAAAATTCTGTCATCTGATAGTGCTGACATGCTACTGGAAGCTCAGGCTGCCACAGGTCACATCATTGACCTCAGAACTAACCAGAAACTAACAGTCAAAGAAGCATGTGCCAGAGGAGTAGTGGATAAAGAGGATGAATCAAAATTGTTTGCAGCGGAAGCTGCTGCTATAGGCTACAAAGACCTTACTACTGGCAAACTTCTGTCAGCTGGCCAGGCCATGAAGAAGGGATTAATTGACAAGGACACAGCTCTGCGTGTGCTTCAAGCTCAAGAGTCTGTAGGGGGTATATTGGACCCTGACCTCAGTATATTCCTACCCAAAAACATTGCACTAAATAGGAATCTCATAGATCAGGATCTATACCATGCCTTAAGTCAGGGTCCTGACTGTTATCTGGACCCAGACACCAAGCAAGGAACTCCTTATGTATCCCTGAAGAAAAAATGTAAAGCTGATCCAAGCACAGGTCTTTTGCTTCTCCCTGAACCTAAAAAGCCAGCAACTGTCCAGGGGCTTAGAGGCCAGGTGTCTGTTGTGGATCTAGTGGATGCAAACTTGCTGCAGCGGTCTGATATTGACAAGTTGAATCAAGGTAGCTTGACTAGCCAAGAGGTTGAAGAGCGTCTACGCTCCTATCTGAGAGGTTCCACCTGCATAGCAGGAGTTTATGATCAGGCCAGTGATAAAGTACTGACAATTTATCAGGCAATGAAAGATGGACTGTTGAAATCTGGGACCACTCTTGAACTGCTTGAAGCTCAGGCTGCCTCAGGTTTTATAGTTGATCCTGTGAACAATCTCTATCTAACTGTTAGTGAAGCCTACAATAGAAGACTGTTTGGGCCAGAGTTTAAAGATAACCTGCTAGCGGCAGAAAGGGCTGTGACTGGTTACAGACTGCCTGGTACAGACAAGACTATCTCTCTCTTTCAGGCCATTGAGAAAGGTCTAGTGGAGAAAGGCCATGGCATTCGTCTACTAGAGGCCCAAATTGCCAGTGGTGGTATCATTGATCCGGAACACAGTCATCGTATTGATGTGAATGTAGCCTACAAAAGAGGCTACCTGGATGACGGAATGATTAAGATCCTCTCTGATCAGAATGCTGATACTAAAGGTTTCTTTGACCCTAACACGGAAGAAAACCTAACCTACACGGAGCTTAAGAACCGCTGTATCCCAGATAAGAAGACCGGCCTCATGCTTTTGCCTATAATCGACAAGAAAAGTCAAGAGTCAACACAGAAGAACACTCTGAGGAAGAGGAGAGTATTGATCGTGGACCCAGACACCAATAAAGAGATGACAGTCCGAGAAGCATATGACAAAGGGCTTATTGACTACGAGACCTTCCTGGAGCTGTCCGACCAAGAGTGTGAATGGGAAGAGGTCACTATTACTGCTCCAGATGGTTCTGTAAAGTTTCTTATTAATGACAAGAAAACTGGAAGACAGTATGACATTACAGAACTGCTTGAAAAGCGATTAATTGATGAATCAGTTGTAGCTCAGTATCGTGCACGAGCCATCACCATTAATGAATTTGCTGATATCATCACCAGAAAGACCAAACATAGCTCATCGTTTGGACAACCAGCTGCCTTGGGCACATCTTCAGTGAAATCATCATCATCATCATCATCATCATCATCATCATCAACAACTTCAAGAACACCTTTGGGAATATCTTCAGTAACATCATCATCAACAACTACAAAAACATCTTCATCATCAAATTTAAGAACATCAGAAGGCTCAGTTCCCTCTTTGTCGACATCATCCTCACGATCATCCTCACTGGTGTCAAGACCCTTATCTCCCACTCTCGCTAAAATGACCACAACAAAGACGACCACTGTCACAGAGCGAAGCGCCAGCAGTGTTTCGCAAGATTCACCTGATTTCCATAAACACATGTCCAGTGTATCTTTCACTCTGTCCTCTCCTGTTGAAATAGTGGGTGAACAAGAACCTATTGGTGCCATTTTTGACACAGACAACGTAGAGAAGATATCTGTCACAGAGGCGTTAAATCGTGATCTAGTGGATTCCATCACTACCCAGAGACTGCTTGAGGCCCAGGCGTGTACTGGAGGAATTGTTGATCCTGCAAGTGGCAGAAGGGTCAGCATCCAAGAGGCATGTCGTATGGGCATAATAACTGAAGACATGGCCACTAAACTTAAGCCTGCTCAAAAAGCCTATATTGGCTTTGAAGATGTAAAAATGAAGAGAAAAATGTCAGTTCCTGAGGCAGTTAAGGAGATGTGGCTGCCATATGAAGCAGGACAGAGATTCATGGAGTTCCAAGTTGTAACAGGAGGTCTGTATGACCCAGAAATGGGTGGTAGAAGAACCATAGAAGATGCCTTGAAAATGGGTTGGCTGGATGGGAGAGCAGGCCAGAAGCTCCAAGATACGAAATACCACACAAAGAACCTAACATGCCCCAAAAGTAAACTTAAAATCTCTTACAAAGAGGCTCTGGATAACTGCCTGACAGAGGAAAGCACTGGCGTTAAAATGCTCCAGGCGTCATCTGTGTCTTCGAGAGGCATCAGTAGTCCATACAATGTTGCCTCTGCCCCAGGATCCACCACAGGCTCCCGGAGTGGCTCACGACGAAGCTCCCGCAGGAACAGTTTAGACTTAGGCTCTCCCATATCCTCATCAGTCAGTCGCTACAGTATTTCCAGCTTCAACTCCTTCCAAACCAAAAGCTAAATTGATAAAAGAAAAGCAGAGTTTGTGCTTTTCTTGCACACAAATCAGAATTTGTCAAAACTATTTTCAGTGTTTTGGAAAAAAGTTGTGGAAAAAATGAGTGTTCTGTGTGAGGAGAAAATTTATATTTAGCAGTCTGAATTGTTAAATGTTCGCATATTTTTAGAGTAAGCTTTGGTGTTGATGTGCTTAAAAATCTATAGTTCAAATTATACAGAAAAACTGCAAGATGTTTGTTTGTTTGTTTTTTAATGGACAAAAGTATTAATGGTTTCTAAAATAAGGTGTGTGGATTAATAATATAGTTCATGTCATTTAATTTTTTTTTCAAAAATTAATGAAAATATCACTTTGTATGCTTTGCATTTGAAAAATGATAGAATAGGGTTTACAGTTATTTGACATGTTGTGTGTTTGGTTTACAGGGAGGGATTTATAGTTGGGTTGCATTGGCTTAACTGCTGTTTTTCATCATTTTCATAAAGTCATCTTTTATTCATTCATTCATTGGTTTCTTGCCCAGTAGTGCTTCCACTTTTGTAACGTTTTTTTTTTCAGTATCTTAAAATAAAAACTTGAGTTTTTTGCTCATTCCTGACTGTTCTTATTTGTGTTCATCTAAAATACCCTTTGTTGCTGCCATGTAAGATATGTTTGTTCATTTTATTTGGTTATTTGGTTTTTGTTTGATTTTCAATTCGCAGCACAATACATTTGTGCTGTGGTAATTTCATCTATATAAAATGCTAAATGAAAGATTAAAAATTATAGATATTTGTATTTTATTGCTTCAGCCTTGGCATTATCACAAGTAATCAAATGCATTTTTCAGATTAAGGTTTGATTTGAAAGAAATAAAACTGGTGTTAGGGCACCCAAAACAGTTAACACAGGCAATAACATGGTAGATGCATAAAGTAGAATAGTATGATAGAATCTGACAAAACAAAATAGCTCGAAAAGGCAAAAATGTCTCAGAAAAGTTCAATAAAATAAAATGAATATAGGAAGTCTAAAAAGTAGCAATCTAAATCTAAATAGTATTCTAAGTGGGTTATGAAAGCTGTGACACACCTTTCCCTTAAAGAAAGAAGCTTGTTGATTTTTCTTTATTAGTTATTTGTTTATAAATAATGTAGTATAAATAACCTGCAAGATAAAGATCAAGAAATGCAAGGCAAGCAGAGTTGAAAGTGCAATCGTATATGAGGCGTAGCATGGTAATCTATATTTTCAAAATAAAAATATTTTTCATATTTGGAACGTTGCTACGGAATTTATTTTGATAGTATCACCCGGAAGGGTTTTCATAACAACATTGTATGGCATCCGGAGGAGGTTGTCAATTTATCTGTAGATTTTTTATCTGTTTAAATTGTTCTTATCACTGGTTGTGATGGCCACTTTAATACTTTTTAGTAGTCTCTCAGAGAATTTTTACTTTAGAGTAGTTATGCTTTTAGCTGGTTATCTGTTCCTAAGCTAACACTAGCTTGTTTGCTGACGTTATGTAGCAAACAGCTGTGGGGCAGCTGTCTGAGGGTCGCGGGAGCCCGAGACGCTTTGAAACGTCAAGGCAGGAGTCTTTGTGTTCCAGCAAACTGCAGGGAGTCGTAATTAACTTTTTTAGTCAGCCAAATTAAAAACATTTTTCTGTTTTCCCCCAAGCTGCACGTCTGGACGAGAAACTTTGTCTTATGTCCATGCAGGCTAAAACAGGCTAATACTTAAAGTTTGCTTTTCTTTAGTTTGAAATGCACATGTTTAACTGTCCAGGCGGCACCATGGCTGACGACCCACAGAGAAATTTTCGCTCTGCATACTACGAGAAAGTGGGTTTCAGAGGAGTGGAGGAGAAGAAGTCCCTGGAGATACTACTCAAAGACAATCCTCTGGGTGGGTAACGGAAAATTATCGCTCGTGCTAGCATAAGCGTAGCATAAGTGTAAAGTCTCTTGCTAGCTAAGCGTCCGCACTACCATGACAATAACAATATACCTGTAAGCCAATGCTATGCTATAATATAATCTTACGAACACTTTATTAAAGACACCTGTTCAGCTACTCATTACCGCAAATATCTCATAAGCCAATCACGTGATAGCAACTGAATGCATTTAGGCATGTAAACATAATCAAGATTACCTGCCGAAGTTCAAACTGAGTCTTGCAAAATGAAGAAAGGTGGTTTAAGTGATTTTTGAATGCGGCATGGTTGTTTGCATCATCTGATTTGTCATCATCGGAGTGGCACAGGCCACTCAGGGGTTTGCAGAGAAAATATGCACTGTGCAGCAGTTCTCTTGGTGAAAATGCCTTGTTGATGGCAGAAGTCAGAGGAGGATTGCCAGGCTGCTTGAGCTGATAGGGAGGCAACAGTAGCTTAAAGAACCACCCATTGGAACTAGTTATGCAGAAGTGCCAATATGAATGCACGGCATGTAAAACTTAGGAGCAGATTGGCTTCAGCAGCAGAAGGTGCCACTCCTGTCAATTGATAACAGAAAACGGAGACTCTAATCGTCATGGGCTGATTGGAATTGAACAGTAGAAAACATTGTCTGATCTGATAAGTCTTGATTTCTGCTGCAGCATTCAAATGGTAGACGGATGAATGGTTAAAATATGGTGCACATAACATGAAAGCATGCATCTTGCCATGTGTCAGTGGCTCAGGCTGGTGGTTGGTTGTTGATGGTGGTTGATGGTGTGTAATGGCTTGAGATATATGTTCTTCGCACACTTTGGGTCCCTTACTAACAACTGAGGAACGTTTAAATGAAGGGCACCTTCTTGGTCATGTTGCAGGTTTCCAAGGAGGAAAAACATTCCAGTGTTAACATTTTCCTCTTTTACTGCCACAGATCTCAAACTTGAATGAATAATTGAGCAGGATTGTTTTCCTGAGTCATACACTGTAAAATGGAGTACATCTTTCTCCTTCTCCCTCTCCCTTATCTTTCCAGCTTGGCTTCTCGTGTCTTTTGTATAGTCTCGCTTATTCTCTAACCCTAAGAGAGTCTCCCAGACTTGTTCTCTAAAAACCTAAAGAAGAATTATGGATTTGGTCCCTTAACGAAACTGACAACTCCTGGGCCTGGGAGAGCCCAATTGTCCTGTGGAGACGTTTGCTGCCGGGTACTCGATGGTTGGTTGCATCATGTGTCTGACGACGCTCTCGATGGAGGACATTGAACGACATCTACCAATTTGGAACCACAATAGCAGAGTTCTGGCTGATTGGAGCTGGCTCGGGCCTGGCTTATTGAAGAACAAGAAGCGGCTACAGCTGTTCAAAATCCCACAAGGCTGGTTGTAAAATTGGAAGCTGTTTGTTCCGCTAACCAAAACAACTACCATCTTTATCTCATGCGGCACCCCCTGGCGCCAGCTGGATGCTCAAGGCAAAAGCTGATGGAAATAAAAAAATTCTCCCTTAGATAACAAGACTGTGTTGTGACTGCCTCCCCCCTCATTCAAGACCACCTGTGTCGACCTAAGATTGCTGACTTTTGCCTAACTGACTGAAGGGACACTTTCTCTTGGCTGAACACGGAACACACACACACATGCACACATATTTGGTCTGGAAAAAGCCAGACCAAAAAAATAAATAAATGTATTTTTATATATATTTTTTTCAATTTCCCTTTTTTTAAACTTCATACCTGAAGAGTTTTGCTCTCTTACAGATTTAGAAAAGCTAAGCACCTTCAGTCAGAGGTTCCCCCTTCCTTCCATGTACAGGATTCATGTGTGGAAGGTACTGCTGGGTAAGAATCACATGCGATCAGGTGTTCACCCTGTCACCCTCTTCAGTTGTGCAGATTTGACTAGATGGGTAGAAACAAAAAATACAGGAGAGAATCACTTAGCTATTGTACTGCACTAGTCTTTAAAGATTTTTTTTAAAAACTATATTTAAAATATTCATTTTCAGTAATTGTGATTTGCAGTATAGACATATGCAGCCATATGCAAGGCTAAGAGCTGCATGTAAACACATGTTTCGTTTACTTCTATTTCTCTTGTTTGGAACTTATTTATGCTAAATAGGTTAATCTGTCCAACACAACTGAACACTGCACTCCTTTTTTAAAATTAACTCAGTTTTGTTAAATGTGTATGTATACATTTCTTAACTAGAAGTCATCTGTGCCTGCAGGCATCCTACCTCCACACAGTGACTCTCATGCTCTGGTTGGGGGCTACAGGAAGGAGCAGTATCAGGATATCCTGGAAGCTCTGGAAGTGATGAGATACATCAACTCCTCCACACCCTCCACCCATGTTTACTTGCGGATGTTCCAACTGGAGAGCCAGACCCTCCCGCGATGCTCTGAGACTTCACCCCCGGTAAAAAATAAAGTATATCAGTCCATAATAAGCGAAAAGGATGTAAATTTGTGTTTTGTCACATATTTCTTTCTTGTAACAGTGAAGAAATAATTCTCACACTGTTCGAAAGCCTGTTTGTTTCCCCTTAAATGGTGCCACATTTGTAAAGAAAATGCATTTGTGGGTTGAGCAGCAGCGTTCAAGATCAAACAAAAGATCATAGCAACAAAAAGTACATCAAGCAAGAATTCACAAGACAAAATAAGCAATTGAAATTATAATGTCATGCTTATAACATCTAAAAATTGGAAAATAAAAAAATGTGATGATATCAAACTACAGAAACAAAAGTCTGGATAGTGACTAAAACAACTGCCCAAGAACAGTCACAGGTATCACAGATGGTTTATTTAACTGGTTTTTTTTTTTTTGGTTTTTTTTTGGGTGTGTGGGGAGATGTTAACACGTGGCGTCTT
Source organism: Aulonocara sp. 'chitande type north' Nkhata Bay (assembly GCF_057382095.1). Taxonomy (NCBI): domain Eukaryota; kingdom Metazoa; phylum Chordata; class Actinopteri; order Cichliformes; family Cichlidae; genus Aulonocara; species Aulonocara sp. 'chitande type north' Nkhata Bay. The sequence goes on from NC_141360.1 coordinate 14,279,440, forward strand.
GGTTTTGCAGTGAACAGGGCCAATCTACAGGGGTGGCATGGTGTGGTATGTGCCACCCTAAAATAATCTTTTGCCACCCTAGTTTTGCTTATGACAATGCTGTTGATTAAAATAAGCTAGCATTAACAATTTGAACTTAGCTACAGTTAACATTGAATCTAAATTCTAAAACTGAATTTATCCCCTCTGGTAACTTTTTCCTACTAGGTTTTTATGGGGAGCTTTTTGTGTGTGATTTTTAGATCGGTTGTGTTAATACAGTATGTCAATGAAAAAATAGCTGTAAATTCAGACATGTGAGATTGAAAATAATGATACTAACCAAGGCATTGTCAATAGTATTACACACATTGTGTGTCACACACATTCCCTGAGTAGATACCCCTAAAGCCTATGCCTATTTTTATCTTCTTCTCCTGTCCTTAAACAAACTGAATGTAAATCTACATGCTGCCAACGGAGAGATGCCAAACTGTGTTTCATTGTTCTTGTAACAGTGACAATAAAGATTCTGTTCTATTCAATGAAAGTGTTGTTGTATAGCTGTTTGATCGTTAAGAAACAATGACCACATAAAAAGTACAGATTTTATTTTAAGTGTTTTTCTCTGGGTCTGTGTTGTTGATATGTTTTCTTTTGTTTTTTTCTTCTTCACCAGGATGAAGAGAATGAAGACTTCCTCTCCATCAGCCGAGCCATGGAAGAGATTGTAGATGATCCTGTTGACTGCTACTGGCTCGTCAAGTGTTTTGTCAACCAGTACCATACAAAGTTTGGAGACTCAGTACCTCACCTTGTAAGTGTTTAATGTTTAGTTTTCATCATTTCACACACTGTACACCATCCCGAGGTGTGCCAAGTTTCCAGCTACTAGCTCTTTGTGAAGCACCTTTTTGGTGCAAAAATACTATAAGCCTGTCAAACTGTTTGACATTGTTAATAGATTAACTAAAAGAACGGGAATACTAGTGCAGCTTTTTTAGATACGTTTTGTGATAAAGGTACATATGCAGACACTGCGTCGCTCACAGACACACCACAAGAAGATTGTTGAAAAACGACAAAGCAAAAACTATAACAACATAAGCCTCATTAAATGGTTACATGAAGGTGTTCAGTAGTCAAATGAAGTAACCCAGGCGTTAGCTATCTAAGTGAGCCCATTCAAAGTAAAGGGACAGTCTTGGTAACATATGGCCAGGTGTGCTGTCAGCACAGCAGCATATTTTACAAAACATAGTTTAAATTGGAAAAATATGAAGAGCTTTAATGCACAATGCAGGTGATACAATAAATCTAAATCCCTAATCCTGCTTCATAGTACAGGCCTCAGATGTTGACCAGAAAAAAGACAATGGTTAGAAAACATTCTTCAATTAAACGAAATCATTTTCTGGATAGTTTTGGTCACAGAAAGGATAAATTGCAGTAAGAATTGAGGACAAATGATGAGAACTAGGTGATGAAAGTGTGTTTATGTAATTTCTTTTCCTGTACGTCAGTTTTTAATGAGCAGTGTGAATAAAAGACTGCTCATCTTTGTGAAGTTTAATAATGTTGGAGATAATGCTGCACTGATAATGTTGTTATAAATAACCCTCGCAGCTGTGTGCATACAGACAGCTGTTCTGCTGAGTCTAATGAGTTTTTTTAAAGGCTGCTTACTTTCTATTTAAGGCGAACTGTCAAAGTAGAGCTGAGGCCCATGCACGTGTGCTCCGTTTCACACAGTTGAGGATTTTAAAACAGTGACAGCTGTACTTACATGCAGTGTTGGGGAGTAACAGAATACATGTAACGCCTTTACGTATTTAAAATACAAAATATGAGTAACTGTATTCCGTTACAGTTACCGTTTAAAAAGGTGATATTCAGAATACAGTTGAAATAAAGGGATTACACGGCGGTCTTTTCCTGTTTCATATGTTGGGCTATATCCTCTCTATTTTTGGTAATTCCACGCTGGTGGAAACTCAAACAAAACACCCATTAAGAGGCTCTAATGCCTGTGTCTCAATCTCGCGGCTCACGTCTACTTGCAGCCCACATAATGACGTGATGAAATATTGTTAAAAATTATTGTTCAAAAAATTATTCAATATGAAGGCAATAGACAGAGTGTTGCAGGCATAGGCCTAAAGAATGTAGCCTCATGGGCAGTGTAGCCCAGTTGTAAGTAAGCTATTAAGAGTCGACTGTAGACTCGCCTCTCTCTGTCTCTCAATAGCAAAGTTGGCCTAGACAACAAAGTAAAGCTAGTTTTCGGCTACGAGCCCGACACGAACCCGACGTATTAGCCAGAGGTCCCTTTACTACGGTTCGGAGCTGTGGACCTGTTTTATATCCGCGCGATTAGTTTTCTATACGAGATCGCTGCAAAAAGTGCAGCCTTACCTAATGTCCACCTACTGTTACTCATTTATATTAAGATTTAAACATCTAGTTGTTATTGGTATGGCGAGTAACCTTCAGTAATAGTAATAAATCACACAGCAATAGTACATTCATGTAGTTGTAAAAAGCATGATAATATATTAAGTAATCCAAAGTATTCAGAATATATTACTCTCATTGAGTAACGTAATGGAATACGTTACAAAATACATTTTGGGGCATATATTCTGTAATCATGTAATCTGTAGTGGAATACATACACCTTCCCAACACTGCTTATATGTTTATAAATTTGTGAATCTACATATTTTGATGTATTTTTGACAGAACGCTGAGACACTGAGTGAGAGTGTATCTTGGTGTAACTTCAATTTGTACAATCTGTATAATGCATAATGGTAAAGTTCTCATGATCCAACAATCTGAATCACAAAGATCTTAAAATAAAGACTTTGTTATTTTCCTCCTGGGGTAGCCAAAGAGCCTGGAGCATTATCTGAGTCAGGAGGAACCTCGACTGCTAAACCATCTGAAGAACAGCGGAGCCCTGCATCAGCTACCCTACAACCTCTGGTTCAGATGCTGCTTTGCTGGCTGCTTGCCTGAATCCAGTCTGCAAAGGTCAGTTAACTGTTCACTCCAGAAGCTGCTCATTTCACCATCTTTGGATTGAGCCAACAAAACAAGGGTAGCTGCATTCTCATAAGCTAAAGGGCATTCTTGCATTTCTTTAGCATGGAGTCATGGCAGCATGGCAGAAAACTTTTATATAGGGTTCCACATTGTGTCTTACTCAGAAGGCTGCCAGCCATCTTTTCTTCATCAACCAAAGTCACAATTTACAAAGAATGGCATGGCTCAACAAGCCGTGTAGCAACAGCTGACTCTACCCAAAAGTCCATCTACAGGAACTGTTGAGTTTGTCGATTTCAGTGTTAATGAATAAGCAAAAATTGTCAGCATAAAGGTGCATGAAAGCTGCACTTTGTCCGGATTGTCTTAACTGTTTGTCAAAGCGCTCTGTTACTGTGTCATAGAGGTCACCTGAAGGCCAATTCATGGTTTCCACATTCTCAAGGGTTTGTGGAGTGTAGCCGAAAATTTACTTCCAGCATAAAATGGATTTTTGTGTTGAGGACAGATTACACAGATTTTGGAGGTACTTTCTTATTTATATACAATTTATTTACAGACCCAGAGAATAATGAAACACATCGAACAAATTCCATAGCTCTTGGCTCACCTTGGGAATATCCTACAGCCTTAATTAGTAAATGTGAAGTGACAGCCAGTCTTTTTAAAGCATGTGAAGTATTAAAAAAAAATTCTAGTAATTGTATTAAATTTATGTTTATCAAACTTTAACTTTAAGTGTGCTCTAGGACGTGCTGGGTAGTATGTTGGCTCTTTTATTGGTCTGATTGTGGTCTTCCCTTGTCTTTAGGGTGTGGGACAAGGTGATCAGTGGCTCGTGTAAGATCCTGGTATTTGTGGCCCTGGAGATCCTGCTCAGCTACAAAATTATTTTGATGGGCATCAACCGGCCAGAGGGCATGGTCAAATTCTTGTGCAATGTAAGTATAAGAGACAACTGTGTCTCACAGTATGGGTCCAACAATACCTGGATTCTGATAAACAATAAACACTCCAGCCTTGGTTTTTGAGTTAGTACAGTAAATCAGATGCAGATACAGCAGTTACAGTTGGCAGGATTTGTAGGCTTTTTTCTGATGATATAATTTTGGATGAAATAACATTAAGATAAAAAGAATGTACAGGCGATTAGTTGTTCCTAGTTAATATTGTGCTAGCCTAATTTGGCCTCAATTAACATGCCCAAAATCTGCAAATTCATTTTTGGATAATTAACCAACATGTTTTAAATACACAAGTGAGTTTGATTGATGTGCACTAATACAATTTAGTTTTTTTTTTAATATCTTACTTCATAAATATGCAGTTCTGCAAGTGTGTGTTGCTAACTTCCAGCTCTGTGATCCATTATTTCTGTAAAACAAAACAAACAAACAAGCAAACTGTCCACTGGAGTCAATGGAGATGATCGGACTCTTACCAGTCGGGTGCTCTGATTCGACCCATTCAAGCAGACGTTGCAGGTTCTGGTTGTGACTGAATGACACTTAGAATGTATAGAATGAGTGAACACATTTTTTTTAATAAATCTTTTTCCTTGTGCTGTAGTTCAGATAGGTGAGAGACATCAACTGGTGCACTGCCAAAACACCTGCTGCAGTGTCAGAATGTAGATGTAAGACTAAACTGATAGCACTTGTTTGGGTCACTGGGTGTATTCAACTGAACGAGTCTCATGGTGAACTGGACGTCCTTGACCTAACAGGACAGATAGATGTACAGTTGGACCCCTACGTTGTAGCTTTTCAAATCCAGACACATATTCTCTCCTAGCATGTGCTTTGTATGATATTTCCCTTCAATCTCTCTTCCAGATACCGCAGGAGAACACAGATGCCATTGTCACTAAAGCCATTGATTTGTGGCATAAGTACTCCGGCACCCTGATCCATGCTATATAGCAACACGGAGCCAGACAAGGAAAATATCTGGAACCAGAAGTAATCTTCTTTCCTGAAATCCACCTGGACTCGCAATGCTTCACTAAGACACTGCGGCACTCGCCGTCCACGGGGCTTTGTCTCTGCGTAACTGAACTGAACTGAAAACTCATCATGGCTGCTTTTGATAAACCATGGGGACCCTTTTCATACTGTTGATTTTCCAGGTTTCCCCTGCGACTCTGGCAAACCATTCTGGTGAAAGAGACTTGAGTTGGTGGTGGGTTGGGGGAAAAAAACCAGACGAGGCTGTAACTTATTATTTTTTTAATAAGTTTCTTTCTTTAAGAAACTGCATACATCATAGAAGACTCACAATAAATTAATACCCACATGCAGGTCTTTCTGCTTTACAAAAGAACATTTGAAAATCCTTTTAATTTATGTACATCCTCTTAGAATTCTGAGAAGAGTTTTCTCAAAACATTTTTTAAACGCGTACAAGTGACAGTAATATTACTGACTCTTGCATACGCACACACTCAGATACACAATCATAACCCACGCAGCTTGTTCTCACCAATAACATGGTAAAAACCTCCAATTCATGGACCCAATCTTAAGTGTAAACCATTAAAAAGGGAGAGGAAAAAAAAGGCAAATCGTAAGGTGGCAGGATTGACACGTTTCGTACCAAAAAGGCTCATGTCAGACAATAAAAGGTGAAATGCAAACACAGTCCTTCTTGTAATTCAGCAGAGAGCTCAGTAACATTTTACTGTGTCTACAGATAATATTCTGTATCAAATAAACAAGGTTATTTGGCAACTTTGAAATCCCTGTAAACACGCCTGTAGGCACAGTGACACAGTGGGTTACTGAACTCTTGATACTCGTCACTCCAGAATTCTCCATTCAAGGTGACGGCTTTCACAACAGGTCAAGTTGCTTTGGTTTAAAATGGGAATCTGAAGTTTGAAAAGTGTTTGAACACTCGAACGCAGCCCACAACTAGATTGATGTAAAAGAGAGAATCTGACATTATTGCTCAGCGGATTGATGTGAAAGTGTTTGGAGACAGGAATTTCCTTTTGTTGTAGAGAGCACTCTTGGACTTTGATTAGAATTTTAGGGCAATTTGGCTTAAGCTTCAGCTGCCTGCAATAGTACACACTTGTGGAATGTTTTCATGCCTCTGGCAAAGAGAAATGATTACTGAGATGTCATACGTGGAGTAAAATCAAGCTAACACAAGCATACTCAAAGGAAAAATTCTGCCCGATGAAAATATGGTACAGGCATGAAAACAGTGAGAGTGAAATAAAGACCCTGTGTTTCATCTTTTACCGTCCCCATCCTGTAAAATTGGCACAGATTCTGTGTTGGACCTCCAGGAGCCTTGTTTAAAAAAAAAAGAAAAAAGAAGTGCTGCAAAGTAAAGATATCACCACCTCTTCATCATAAAAAAAATACAATTAAAAGCTTTTGAATATCAAGAAGTCACCAAAATCTCCACAGAGGGGAGACAGTCATTGATCCGTCCATCTCAGTGTTTTTCTCCCGTTTCCTGTAATGGCTCAAACTTGTGTGATGAAGCCAGTTCGAAGTTGATGTTGGAAATCTGTAGCAGTCTGAACACTTGAGACTTTAAGGGATTTTAAAAACATGGCTGAGGTCTCTGAGCCGACTTACGGCCTGTGAAACCTGTAGGAAGAAACCAGGAAGAGAAAATGAGCATGTTTGAAGAAATGTTCTTTATTCTGACACAATGAAATTATCTAAAAGGAGACAAAGCAGTCAGAACATCCTCATCTGACCTCCAGCATCAACGAGGCCTTTTCTTCCAGAGCACTGCTGCTTACTGGATATTTTCGCTTTCTCAGACCATTCTGTGTAAACTACAGAGATGATTGTGCAGGAAAATCCCTGAAAATCTGAACTACTCGTAGCAGCCTGTCTGGCACCAACCATTTAAAGTTATTTAAACTACTTCATTCATGAGCCTGGAAGTTCAATCTTCAACGTCCTTTGTCCAACGTATCCACTATCCCTCCTATAAAGATGTCAAAACCATCTCAGCTGCAGAGTAATTTGTCGATATCCTGCTAGGTAATCCTGCTAGGTAGACTAAAATTCAAAGCTAGGTTCTACCCCTAGGTGCAGATAACTAAAAAAGAATTTATATAAATGGCCGAAGGAAGACTCAAGGGATTTGGCTGATCGTACCCCGGGTTCAGATTGTAAGCGACGAGACTCATTCAGGATGTTTGATGGCTATGACAGCTGCAGCGAGGAGTCCACCAGTAGCGCTGGGTCAGATGACAGTGAGGATGAGGTGGCACCTTCCATCCCTGCCAGTCCGCCCATCAAGAACGTTGGACAAGTCTACACCTACCCTGATGGAAAGGCTGGAATGGCTTTTTACTCCAAAACCAAGAGTTTGTACAGTTTCCCCTGTTCTAGGGAGTTATTCTTCAAATTTGTAAGAAGCTAGCATCTTGGCAAGACTCCAGGCCAAACCAGCAACAAAAAAGGCCAACATGGTGAAGGCCCCTGTCAACTTTTTCAAGCATGGCCCCATGGGAAGCCTTGCCTCCAATTTTGTCTCCAAGAAACTCAGCTTGAGCTTTCCCTCTGATATGCTCGCTTCTAATCCTGTCCAGTCTGGCCACTCCCAAAGAAAACCTCAACATATTTAACTCTGACACCTCCAACTCAGCCTCCTGTCTTTTTTGTCAGCGCCACCATCTCCAAACCACACATCATAGCAGATCTCACAGTGTGTAAGAGCACAGCTCCCCCTCTTTTCTGCCATTGCTCTCGAAACCTGAGAGTAGGGGAGACAAAAGAAGAAGCCAAAAAACCCAAATGACGAATTAGAATTTTTCACTGAGCAAATATTTGACAGGATACCCTGAAAGGAAAACCTTCACTTCCAGTCAGCCTATATTTTTAATGGCAACACCAGATTTTAGCACCTGTGACTTCAGCATGATTCTACCAGTATGTTAACACCTCTGCTGGTTTACTTGCAAAGTAGGAGATATTGCATTTGCGTCAAAAAAAACAAAAACAAAACAACAACTAGGAAAGTAATTTGAAGATTTCACACTTGGCTGCTCATAATTATGGGCTTAACAATCTGGAGGCAGCGCAGCATGGTACAGCTACAGCTGACAACGTGAGGCTTTAGCTGATAAAGGCTGAGGCAGCTATAAAAGTGTAATCACACTTCTTAAAACTACTGCTGTCCATAGCATAACTCCACCATGACCTTTACTTTGGCACCTTCCCCAACACACCTCATTTAACAAAAAAGCAAAACAAAGAGTGCTTTGCAGTTTCGTAAGGCAGCTCATTAGCTGTTCTGTGCAACTTTTCCATACCTGGTCAAATGACGGCTCGACTCATGCACCTCCATCTCTGTGCTTTTAAACTCATTTAGTTCCTTTCTAATGGCAGCCTGAACAAAGAAACACACACTTAGATAAAGCACACTAGTACAGATTACTTGAATCCAGTCTTTGTGAGAAATGAACCTTATCTGTAGCTGTTAGCCGAGTCCACGGCTTGTCTGCTCTCCTGTCGTAGTCCTGAGCCTCGGCGACCTCCACGTAGTCACTGAAGCGGATGAGGATCTTCGCCTCTCTCAGCTCCTCGACTGTGGGTCTCTGGCTGAGCTGAAAGGTGGATGAACAGATGGGTGCTGTCCAATCAGCATTAAGTAACTTGTGCTCCTCAGTACAGTTAACTTTGTCTTTTGTACAGTTTTGTACAATTTTATAAAAAACTTCCCCTTTTTTTAATACCAGACCTTACATTCTTACGAACCAGGAGGGTAAGTGGCAGCCAGGTGCTGCTAATCAGGTGCACCCGATTAATTATCAGTAAGTGTAAGGATGTCTACAAACGCAGAAGTTTTTGTAGTTTGCTGGTCTGGACTTTCAGGTGTGTACAGACAAGGACAAAATGATTAGCCCCAACTTACAGATTTCAATTTTTTGATGTGCTTTACCTTTATAATTCTTAAAACACATAAAATCATTAAAACTGCGGGTTGCTGTCCAATTTACATACAGTATAAAAACTTCAGCCAGAGTTTGAGCTGTAACTTGGGAAAGCATCATGCATCAAACGAAATCAGTTTACATGAGAAAAAAATGTCTATGGTTACTAAGGAGCAGATAGACATACAATGTTATCACAGTGTCAAGAACTGGAGTGAGAAATTTATTGAAATTCAAAGCCACAGAGCACATAGCAAGCCTGGCAGAGGTAGGAAGTGAACGACTTTAAAGACTCTGGAAAGAAAACTAGTGAGAGATCTGCCTGATCCTCAGAACAACTGCCAACAAGTGACCAACTTAGCCAAGTGAGGAACTGTTGATACTTCAGTGCGTCTGGAACTGGGAGTCTAGTCAAGGAATCATGAGGAAAGAAGGATATATGAAGATTTTCAAAGAAAACCTCAAACAGCAGCAAAACTGGATCTGCACCAGTGCTTTGTTTTCCAACACAACAACCCAAAATACATGTCACTCCTGTGAAGATCTACCTCCAGAAGACTGAAATGAAAATTACTGACTGGCCTGCACAAAGCCCTGACTTGAATCTCATTGAAAATCTGTGTGGTGAACTGAAGACCAACAAATCTGGAGGAGCTTGAGAGATTCACCAAAGAAGAATGACCTGGGATTGCTCAGAAGATGTGTGAGACTTGTTGAAAACTACAACTCAGTTCAATTTTATTTATATTCACCAAATCACAACAAATGTTACCTCAAGGTGCTTTACATTGTCGAGGAAAGACCCTACAATAATACAAAGAAAACAGAAAACCTCAACAATCATGCAGCCCCCTGTAAGCAAGTGCCTTGGCTACAGTGGGAAGGAAAAACTCCCTTTTAAGAGGAAGAAATCTCCAGCAGAAACAGGCTAAGGGAGGGAGTGGCCATCTGCCACAGCAGGTTGTGGTCAGGAGAGGAAGACATGACAAAGATGATTAAATGATTAAACACAGAGTGGTGTACAACCACGTAGTGAGTGAATGACTGTAGGCTGTTTTTAAAAGGATACACAGCTGATTGTTAGCATCAGCTAATAACTTTCAAATTCACCCCCAGCTCAGACGGTGAAATACTTAGATACATTGTAAAAAACCCAGGAGCTACATCTCAGACTCTACAGGCCTCAATTAGCATGATAATGCTAAAATGTATGTCAGAAGAAAAAGCCTGAACGAGTATGGCTTGTTTGGAAGGATTGCTGGGAGAAAACCTCTCCTCTCTTTAAAAGAACTTGTGGAACAATGGAAGTAGAGATGTTTGGAGAAAAGCAAACACATCATATCAGCACACACCAACAGACCAGAACTTCAGTCCATGGCGGTCACACTAAAACAAACACACAGATTTATGTGCTCGATAATCAGAATGACTGTTGCTGTATGGTGGATCATCAGATATACTCTAATTTGACGTTTACTGTGTCAGGTGTTCTTTATTATTCAGTAACATGTGACTGCGATGGAGACGATCTAAGACACACACAAAAACTACTTCTCAAAGGGGTGCAGTCTGAAGAGCGGTAGGTTAGTCTCCAAGGCAACCATGTTCATATTTCTAGTTGGGGTTATGAACCATCTCAGCACTGATTGATCAAAGACACGCTGTCCACATCTTCTTTGCCTTTACCTTTCTCGACAGATGCCTCTTGATCTCCCTCTTCTCCTCCTGCTCCTCCAGATCATTTCGAGCTGCAGGAAACCGCACAGAAAGCACACACACTCACACACAAATCATTTTTATCTGTAGTTTTTTTTTCTCTTTTTCCTTCATGTTATGCAAAGTGACTTACGTTTCAGAATGTTCCTCTGTTCTAGCTCCTCTGCTGTCGGCCTTTGACTCAACCGTCTGAATAAAGGGAAGGAAAGCATCTATTTTAGGAAAGCTATTTTTATATGATTTTAATGTTTATTCGTGCAAGCTTTCAGATCATGCTTATTGCTCTCGACATATGCAAAAAGAGATTTTACTCTTGTGGACAGAAAAGCTGGCTGTGCACGGGAAGTCTTTTTTTTTTCTTATGAAGCAGTATTTTGTGAATTTATTGAGTAGGTACTGACTCAGAGGCACTGGAATAGCAGGATGACAGATAGTGACTGAGAACAGGAGGATAAGAAGCAGAAAAGTTGCCAAAAACCCTCCAAAAAAAAAAAAGAAAAAAAAAAAAAGAGGTGGACAGTGCAGAGGCTCAAAACATCAGCCAGAGGAAGATAAAGATAAAGATGATTCCTCCAGAGCCAGCTAACAAAACAATACCAACTAATGTTAAGATGTGGAGTTCATTAAGTAATACAAGCAGTTGCACACTACAAGTTGTCCTTATATTATAAAAACCTATTAAGTGGGACCAAAGAGCACAATGAATATGTAGGGTAATGCCCCCGGCCATATATTACAGCGAGTGGTTATAGAAGATGGATATTTACTGCAGTAATAATGTAGCTAAGTACTGTGTGTGTGCTTTAGATTTTAGATAAATTTTAGTACATTTCATACATTTCTGTATATAAAATGTGGACTTGCCACTATGATATCAAACAATATTAGAGTAGAATTTTGCAACAGCATGGATTGCGATAGAAATATAACCAAGATGAACTATTTTTTGCGACTGAAATTAGCTACACGGGCTGTAAACATGGTTAGTTTTGCTAGCGAGGCAACCTCTGGTCGTGAAGGAAAAATGCTTGTTCCCAACTGGTTGGTGAAGGTTGATGTCAGTCACTGAGAAAATGACTTCTAACACAGACATACAGACCAATCAGTGAGCTCCTGGCCACCACCTGTCGTTAGAGGAAAATGTGTAGTCTCCAGCCGGCTGGTAAAAGCCTCTTTATGATTACTTTGGTCACCAGCATATTGCTGCAGTCATAGTTTGAATGGAAGTGACGGACTTGTCTATAAAGACTGACAAGCTGCTCTTTGAGCCGCAGTGGAGCTGAGAAAACACACACTGGAAATGAAAACTGGTAAAATAGGATTGTTTTCAGCGACAAGCTAAAGCGTTCTAAAAAATTTACAGGGCTCCTCTTGGCAAAGCAAAGTGTTTGGCACAACCTGATTCTGCTAGCTAAAGCTGTTGTACAGGACAGGGTAAAAAACAAGAAGAACTACAGGCAACCCTGGATATTTCCTAGCTACCAAAGTAATCACTCAGTTTTCTCACAGGTTTTTGCAACCGGAAGAAACAGGAAGCACTACTAACGACTCAGGGAATACTCGCATTTCCCAAAAAACGGTGGTTGTGTCACGTGTGATGTGATATGATGGACAACTCTTGAGCAGTGGGCATTTTTATTAGAAACCTCATTAAAAGTTTGGCACTTTAAAATAGGACTAGATGTGACCTCAAGTGGCCATTCATGGAACTGTAGCCTTTAGCATTTCTGCACTGGCTTAAGTTGCCACTTGGTACAGTAAGAATGATTCAAATGTTGTGTGATGATTTTGACAACATTTTGTGTCTGTACACATCTAATGTAGCCTGCACTCACCTTTACAGTCACGACACTATTCTCTTTTTTCCGTTTTATTTCGTTTTACACCCCCTGCTTTAATCTTTCCATCTCTGCTTTGCGTCATCCCTTCTTCTATCATCTGCTCCTTGCAGCAGCCAGGTCGCCTCTATCACAGCTCGCATGGGTTGAAACACTTTGCAGGTGACTCGATGTGCATGTGATGAGCGATGTGGGCGTGTGTACCGCTCCTCCGAGTGGCTCGGTGCCACATCAGCATGTGTGCTCTTAAATCGGAAGCTCACCTCGTCAGTTTGGTGGCCGTCTGTTGCCGGGATTCGAGCCGCTCCTGGTCTGAATGCAGTGGCAGGATGTTCTTCTCCTCCAGCTCTCTTTTGGATGGACGGTTGCTCAGCTTGATGGCCAGAGAGTCTTTTCGTAAGACCTTCATGGCCAGTGTGCCTTTATTGAACATATTGGCAGAGGAAATCGTATCAAAGTTAAGCAGATTGAGGCTGTCGCAGCCTCCCAGTAAGAGGCACACAGTATAGATCTTCTTCTGCAGTAAATATTTTTGTAATTCTCATTAATGTACACGTCTCTGTCCTCTTTATTGTTTTTCAGGGTTTCAATGTAACCTTGAAGACCATGGTGGGTGTAAGCCAAATTTTAATAAAGACAAAAAGATGCTTACTTGTAAACAGTGTATCATCCTCATCCTCTTCTTCGTCTTCCTCCTCCTCCTCATCTTCCTCCTCGTCTTCCTCTTCCTCCTCTTCCTCATCCTTGTACATGCCCGGCAGGTCCTCGTAGTCTGCCTCGTTAGGGAGGTTCTCTTTGTCATCGTCGCACTCGATCATCACCGTGGGAACGGCGTGCATCATGGAGCTGCAGTTTCAGAATGAAATGGTAAACGTGTCACACAAACATATTCACACATACACGTTCACTGCTGTGTGAAGTGAGGGTTATGGTTATGTCTGAAGGCCTCTACCATTATGGCATAGACAGCCTCAATGACTACAGACCTGTAGCCCTCTGTAGTCCTGAAGTACTTAGAGCAGATAGTGTCTCAGCACATCAGAGACTGCTACCCCCTGCTTTGACCCCCACCAGTTTGCTTACAGAGCAAATCCACATAGGATGTCATCACCATCACCCTTCACAGAGCGCTGAGCCATCTGGAGAACAGGAAGAGCTACACAAAGATGCACTACAGCTCAGCATTCAACACCATAATGACAGACATCTTCATCCCCAAACTGGACCACCTTCAGATCCCCTATTGGAACCTGCACGATGGTTGGGCTCATCTCTGATATAGATGAGACGGCGTACAGGGTGGAGGTAGAAAACCTGTCCACTGGTGCTCAGAAAAGAACCTGAAGCTGAACATCCTTAAAACAAAAGAACTCCTAATGGGCTTCAGGAAGCACAGACCGGTCCACTCCCCTCTTATTATAAAAGGAGAATGGGTGGAATCTGAGAAAGAATAACCTGAGGCTGATGCTGGTCTTCCTCCACTCCTGAGTGGAGGGCGCGCTCTGGATTTTTGGAACGCAGGAGCCACTACTGAGAACAGAAAGGCTGCGCAGAGGTTAATTAACACTGCCCAAAAACATTATTGGCTGCCCTGTCCCTCCCCCATCGTCCGATCCTTCCCTCCTGCCCCTGGAAGATTGGGTGATGGTCTCTTGGGATGGGATTAGGGCTGAACGATATATCGCATTTGCGATAATATCGCGACATGATCAAGTGCAATTTTCTAACCGCAAAGGCTGCGATTATACTGCGATTATATTATACAATTCATGGGCTGCATCCTCCTGAGGCCGCATTTGTAGACCGATTACGTCACAGCGACGCGCCGAAGGCTGTCCAAATTACTACCATATCCCAGAATTCCCGGCACATCATTTTCAGATCACCGCGGAGTTTCGCTGCTCGGGTTAAACGTAATATATAAGTCACTTAGACAACCTAAAAATGTTATTGTTGGGCTTTTTTCAGTGTTTTGTTTGTTCGTGAGTAAATCGGTTTGGCTGAGATTAAAGTTATTAGATTAGATAAAATAAAACTTTATTAATCCCCCGGGTGGGTTCCTCCTTGGTTTTCACACAGCTGACTAAACGTCAAACAGAAAACTTATTAAACAGAAGTATGAGACAGTCGAGAATTTACACCAGTGTCTGGTTATATTTTAGATAGCAAGAAGCAGACGGCCGAGTTTATTAAACTCCACCGAGACAGCGGTGACGCTAATCAGAACTAGACCGTCCAATTTCACGCCTTTAAACTTTAAAGGCGTGTTTGTGTGTGTGTTTATACAATTGCTATTATGTTTGCACTTTATGTGTAATGTTACTGACTGCAGAGATCAGTAAGATGTGTGTATTTTTTATTTATTAGTTTTATTTATTTAATATTATTTTTTAATTGAATGACTGTCTAGTAGTTCACAGATGTCGAAAAACTGAGTGTGGTAAAGCCACTGATTTTTTTTATGTATATTTCTGCAATCTGCACATTGTACTGACTTTCATTTTAATGTTTACACCAGGGTTCCTTGTCAGCACTTTATGCTCAGATGTTTGTAAGCTAAAAATAAACTATTGTGTATGTTCAAATATACTGTTGTGATTGAAGAAGTTAAATAAAAATGTCAGTCATCAATTCATGCATCACCTCATGTCATCATAACAGAGGTCTGTCTTCCAGGAAAGAACAGTTTAAAATTAATGTAATATAGTATTGGCCATACTATATGATGTATTGCTTGTCTTTGTTTAATAATACAGAAGACAAAGACCTTAAAAAATAATCGCATATCGCATCGCAATCGCAATATTGGGGCAAAAAATCGCAATTAGATTATTTTCCATAATCGTTCAGCCCTAGATGGGATCACAGGTGACCCCGTGGACCCTGCTCACCACCTGTTTGACCAGTTGCCCTCTGGTCAGTGCCTCAGGTCAATCAGGTCACACACCTGTTTGACCTGAGGCACCTGTTAAAAAACATTCTCCCCCGACACCCCACCCCTGCCCACCCACCTCACCGATCTGAGCCATGGTCTGAGTAACCCTCATCACTCAGTCCACTCACACACCGACTCTAATTCAGACTGTGAATAGACAGACTAAATAGTGATACTTAAACAGACAGTGCAAAGACAAGTCTTTTCTTTGCACTACCTCCAAGCACTTTGCTCTCCAATGTGTGCCTCTCTATTGTTTTGTATGTATTCCTCTAGACCAGGGGTAGGCAACCTTTTTGATGACGAGTGCCATCTAAAGTTTCCTCAGAAGTCAATGTGCCATATAATTGCATTAGCAATAAATTGAATAACGATCTATATTAACAGTTGCTGCGCTGAGCGGAGAGCTCAAATTTCAACATCGCTTGAAAAAACTGACAGCTAGCAACGTCCCTCTCACCAGTAGGCTAAGTGATTTTTAGCCAATTACAAGTTGAATCTGGTAGTCGGGGTTGTTAGCTAAGATGCCGTCATTAAGAAGTGGTACAACTAATGTGTCTATGCGAGCTAATTTGCGATGTGCACCGCTGGCCCGGCCATTTATTTTTTAATGCACCCTCTCAGATTAATTCACTGCGTGTCATGCCCAGGGCTGGACTGGGACAAAAAAATCGGCCCGGGCATTTTGACTACAGACCGGCCCACCAGGTATTATAAGAAAAGCCATAAAGCCTTTGAATGAAAACAAACGCTGTTGTGACAGTGATGTTCACTGTCTTGTTGGTATGTGTATGATTTCTATACGTTGTACATCAGATAAAAACTTTGGTTGTAAGATTCAGATAATTATTTTTTAAAAGCGAGACATTTTAAATGAGAATAAGAAAGAAAAGTATGTCTTTGTGCCCCCTCTCCCTGTTAATGTCCTACCTGGCCCCCCTGGCAAAACTTTGCTAGACCCGCCCCTGCACAGTTACCAGCTGTCAGCTATGTAGAAAAAGGATGCTGGTGTTATTTGTCTCTCAGAAACAGTTCATAGCTTCCCTTCAACTCATTCATGTCACCTAAAAGGTAAACCTGTTTCTCCATCACCTGTTCAGCTCTGATGATTCAGTAAGGACATCTCCTGGTTTCCCTCTCATCACATAACCAAACCATATCATGACCAGCAGCTTTACAGCTGTGGCTCCAGCAAAAATCAGCTGATACTAGAAATTAATATTAAATACATTCTAACAACAGCTGATCAAGCTTAAACGCGCTGCTGTTTAGCGCGACATCCGCTGGTTTCCTCTTTCTGGCGCAAAGTGGGCGATAAACAAAGGAGAGACGGGACTTGCGTTAGCTGATCATTGATCAGTTTCAGGATTGAATGAGAGAAGAAGAGTCAGCTGATAGCGTAAAGGCGCAGGATAACTCCAGCTTTGTGTCTTTTTCATCCTAGCTGAAGTACGGGACAAACTGTGTTCCTTTTCAGCTCAATACGAAACGCGTAATATTTTCTCTGAATACGGGACGATTCCGTTTTTTACAGGACGGTTGGAAACTCTACTAACTAACCTTATGAATTAAATAAAGTAAAATCATAGCACCGACCCAGCTGTGTAGAAACTCCGTCATGTAAAGAGCTACACCTACTTTGAAGAAAAACAATTTTTCACTGTGGACTACAGGCAACTATGGAAAGACCAGAACTCAATCTAATCTTTTCTGAATGTGAATCCTTAAAATGCCCATTCAGGTGGGAGCAGATCATACACACTATTCTGGAGTCAGACACTCCATCCAAATCCAGAAAGACCCTTGAAAGCCAAACAGATGTTTCAATTTGTTTTTGTAAAACGGATAGCTCTGCCTTACTAAAAAAAACAAAAAACACACCACCTATGGTTGTGTATGTGCTGCGCAGCCATATTCTTCCTAGACAACTGTCAAAAAAATAGGAATATTTCCCTATAAATTACACATTTGTGAATCTTAAAATGGCGTTGTGCTTTCCGTGGATGACTTTTGTGAGTTGGTGTGAAGGATTCCAACTCAGATCGTGATTCTATAGCAAAAGATCATCATAGTCACTGTAGGAGCTCTTAAAACATTCACCTTACACGTCTCAGAGTATCACAACCTAGCCTGGATAAATGGGAGGTCATCTGGCTTCTGGGTCAGTTGGATCTGCTTGGATCCCTGTGATGTAAATTTCTTCATCAGACAGTGAGCGAGGGTCCGTGTGGACATCAGCTTGCCTGTCTGTTTTTACATTACAACACACTACCTGTGTGCCTGGGCAGCGGACTTTAAAGAAGTATATAAGGAATGACAGCTGTCCATGTTCAGAACAGAGTAGCATCCGAGCTTTCAACTTGGTGCCAAGTCAACATACAGAGCCATCTGCTTTGGGAATAAGGGGGCCGACACTCTTCCCTACTTTTTGTGGCACGGGGGTTGGTGCTTAGCAAAGTTGCCCAGGGCTGGATTTAGTACAGAGGGGACTGGTTGATTAATCAATTGGTCTTTCTCAGTTTTGTAAAACTACTATATAATCAAACAATATTTTTTTTAATCATTTTTGTAAATTTTTGTTTAGTCCAAAATATGATTGTCCCAGCTTCTTTATGTTACAGGCTCGTTCTAAACGATCAATTTAATGAGCCTTTTGACTTTTCGCTGATATTTTCTTGACTTTCTGGCCTCTGCGGTGTGATCCTCACCTCTCAAACCTCTGCATGGTGAGGGCCAGGGTTTTGTTCAGCTCCTCTATGATTCGGCTGGGCGGGTGGAGAGGAACAGGCAGGGTCCCGTACTGCAGTGAGTGTGCACCCATTGGAGCATGGCTGGGAGGGGCGGGGCACTTCTGGAAGGCGATAGAAGAGGGCTCCATGCTCCCTGCAGGTACGGAGATCATGAGCTTCTTCGGAGGTAGAGGAGGAGACAACTTAGCCGACATGCATGGCAACTTCACGGGGGCGCCGTCTGCACGAGGAGGTGGACGTGGGAGGATTAGGCACACGCGCACTAATGCGGTTGTGAGCACGCATGGAGACACACTCACCTGTAATGTGATTGGGTAGCCTGTTGAAAGGCTTGGGTGGCAGAGCGGGAGGTTGTTTGTGTAGCGTTGGAGGTCTGCAGAGGGTTGATTCAGCACCATCAGCCTGATATACGATAGACTTCTTTGTGGGCGGAGCCTGACTGGATTTCTGGGTGTGGTCCTGTTGAGCATCACTAGGCATTTGAAACTCCAGGGAGCCTGGGGGAAACAACAAAGGAGTCAGAGACCACTGTGAATCAAATACCTAAAGAGGTTTCAGTGGTTCTGAGGCTGTGCTGCCTACCTACAGCTGCTCCTGCTGCTCCCTCCATCAGCTCACTACCTTCAGACTCCGACAGGCTGGAGCCAAGCACCGAGGAACGACCATTCTCTATCTTCACCTCCTCCCGGATGGTCAGAGATGCACCATCTGCACAGAAAGATGCACATTGGTGTTCAAAAGTAGGTAAAAAATGAAAAAACAGAGCAAAGGATCTCCTTATGTAGCATTTTTTTCAAATTTTGCTTAGAGAAAATATGAATCACGTAACAGTGTAGTTTTCAAAGATAGATAGGGAGAAACACCCAGGTAGAGCAGCTGGATGTGAGGGAATGGTGGTAAGGATCAGACAGGCACACATATTCCTAAGCTCAGTCTTGTCATGATAAAGCTGACTGGTGTGCTGTAAGTAAACTTGTCACTGGATTTACTGACACTTAAAAAATGAGTTACAACTGTGCACAAGCTTGCGTGAGTCTTTGGTGCGCTGCAGCACTTAAACAGCACCACCCCACTGATGACAGAACAATGTGAGAGACTCAAACCAATCAAAGTGCAAGAGAAAAGGCATGAATCACAACTGAGAAGCTGCAACCGGAAAAATCTTACTTTACATTTGAATTTGAATCTAAAATCAAAATCAGGCCGCAAACAAAGAGAACAACTAATACTACAACACTGGCCACTTTCTTTCTCACCTTCGCTGTGTGGAGCCTCACCTTTCTCATAGACCTCCTTTAGGAGTCCCTTCTTGATGAGCTCCTCTCTGCTCTGGCGAGTGGACATCTTCCTCTCCAACACTGAGGGAGCACAGAGGAGGAGACGTCAGAAACGACTAGAACAGGAAGAAAGCTGCTGCGCTGGATGCTAACAGAGTTATCAGGATCGAGGAACGAGTCAGCTGCAGCAGCTGTTTCTTTGGACTTGCTGCTGCTTCCAGCACTGCTGCTGTGTGCCAAGGAAATATCATGTGACTGACCCTCTGAGCTGTGCGCACAAACATAACACTACCAGTTCACTGATCCTCTGACAGAGATGCCTACTCGCCTCCTCACTCCTAAACATTTCCCGTAAATAACACTTTTTCATTTTCTAGCATATCCAGCATGAGCTGTGAAAACGTATCTTTTCCAATGCCATTTTGATTGGTAGGGTTTGAGACAATATCAGTAAAGTGTTAGGGTGGGGGAGTTAATAAAAGCAATATTACAATACTACAAGTCTTTTTTTTTTTTTTTAAACCCTGACATACACTATATCTAATGAAGTCATTTAATGGCGTTTGTAATGCGTTTTTCTGTGTTGCTTTCTAACAGCTCAGTTTGGTAAACTGATATCTACACATCACCCACACACATAGTAATGCAGGATTATTGTCTAACTGATGCATTTTGTCTTATATAGCCTTTATGGAGCAAAAGTCTTGAACTACCCCGTGGAAAAGAGAAGCAACAATTTATTAAAACGCGCACAAACACACATGAAAATACAGTATTTAAGGCAAAAACTGAGTTTGTAAAATTGTAACGACCTTGAATGTCAGTATTTGGTAAAACCACCTTTATTCTTCAACAAGAGCTGAACTCTCTTAGGGCAGCTTTCTAGTGACTTCTCTTCTAGGAGTAACCCGTGAAGCTCTTTTCTGAGTGGTTTCTGTCATATTTCAGGCTGTATATCACAAAATCACTGGGTTTTCATTAGAAGTTAGCGAGCGTGGTCTCTGCCTATTCAGCTAACCATGAAAACCCCCCCAAAACAATTCTAATGGTCGTCAAACCACATCTTTATTTATGTATACACTGAGGTGTCAACACTCATTGTTAAGGGTACAGAGGCGCTGGTCTAATGTTGTCTTTATGGGAAAAAGCCTCGAGAAGTCTTCAAAAATAGTTCTTCAGGCTTTTTAAAGGACATTCAAAGCTCTTCTTTGGATGTTGCCCCCCCTTCTGTTCCGTTTCTGTTCCCACGTTGTTTGAGTCCAGGCTGTGGGGAGGCCAATCCATGACTGACAGTTCCATACAGGTATGCTTTTACTAGATTGGCAGTGTGTTTGGGTTCGCTGTCATGCTGAAAATGAAGCTGTTGTAAAACAAATGCTCTCCATTCCAATGTTTCTTTGAGAATCACCTTGTTGATGCAATAATACTATTTTATGTCTGTCAAACTTTGTGTGATCTTTGATATGTTTCATAGATTCAGCTAAAGAAAGTGGAGAAAAAGTGCCCAGGGATACAATGTAAAACTGGTTCCGTATATGTTGCCCCAGTGTCAATGTATTGTAGTCATAACTGTCTGTGTTTCCTACAGTAAACCCTATTCAACCCCACAGCTATATTTTTACTTGAAGCACGAAAATCTGGATAATCCAATGCACCTTGACTGCATGACAGCAGGGTGCAGCAAAAGCACACGGTACACGCAACGTGTAGCACCTGTGCGCACGTACACATGCTATAAAACGTATACTGTTCATTATCTGGGTGCAGAGAAGGCAGGAAGGTTTTCAGCAGGGTAAAAAAAAAAGTGTAACTGCTATGACAGCTGGGGGAACAGCTTGGCTGCAGGAAGCCTCTCTTCACCCCTCTGCTGCGTGTTTGCGTCGCTCAGTGAGAGCAGGATGTAAAATGATTCAGCCAGCTGAGAAACAACAACAACAGCGGCTATTTCGGCATCCAAATCCAACACTTTCCTTCGCTTCACAGCTTAGTACTCGCTGAATATTGTAGCCCCGAGCCAGACATATGAAACTACTTTTCAAATTTGCTCACTGCTTTGAATGAAGTGTTAATTCACTGTTAAAGAGACAACACGTCGGCTGGCGAACTCCATTTGAAGCTCACTTGTTGCTACGGCCAACATTAATGATCAATTCTTCCACAGCTGCTGTGTTGGCATCTCTGAACAGCAGTGGAATTAACAGCTTTCAGCAACAGCATTTAAAAAAAGTCAAGTATAAGTTCATTGTGTAAGAACACGAATACACTGATGTCTGGAATAGCAGTTTGGCTGATCCCAATGTTTATTGCATTTATGCATTTCATCACACCACCTGAGAAAAAGCACAAATTCAGTCATTCTGATTTATGAGGCTGGATCCCAAATATACAAGGGCACCAAAACTGAAAGAATACAAATCAGTTACTATGTTTCCGCTGTGCTGACTATTCTTTATCTGTAGAAAAGTCTTTATGATGAAGACGGAGCCTGTAACAGCTCACGAATTTGACTAAACAAGTGGGAGGTGACGTTTACCTTCTTGCTTCCAGCTGTTAGCAGAAGTCTTTCTTCTGAGTTTATTACATACCTGCAGAATCAGAAAGCAGCAGGATCCTCTATTGAGTGGATACACATGTGAGAGAGCAGCCTCATTAATGACTGACAGCGATGCCACTAATGAGGATCTAACAGCAAATGGAGTTTTGCACTTTTCTTGACATGGATGGGCTGTCACACAGGTCAGCCCATCCACGTCACAGGTCAAAGCTATAAGTTTGAACATCCTAGGTGACTTCCTTCGTGAGTTATCACATTCACAAGATTTTCAATAAACTTGACCTCTGACTTGAGGTCAAGGTCACTGAACTTCAAACTCCAGAGTTTTAGTGGATGCACCTATGGTATCAATTTGAAAATTAATTATTCTTCACTTGGATTTTAGAGCTAAATAAAGATGCTGCATTCATGGTCTAATGGAAATGTCCAGGATTCCAATCCAGCTACAAACCTTTGCATTCGCATTATGTATACTTCCAAAATTGAATTCAGTGGACAAATGAAGGTTGATATTACTTGTTCCTGCTTAATATCTACATACAGCCATTCTTTGCTTATATGACGTATCAGACTATAATGACTGGACTCATGAAATCTCCCTGTGCATAGCCAGACACAACCATGCACAGTAGACTTTTGATGCTAACATTTTAAAGGACAGCGTCTCTCAAGGCTGTTGCTAGGTGTCAGAGATGGGAGTGAGGCAGAGAGGACAGAAAGGCGCAGAGCTGGCTGCTGACCTGCAGATGTGCTGTTTACAGAGTTTTGGTTCTCACCTGCAGACGTCTGCTTAAACTTCTCACTCTTCTTCTTCCTCCACTTCCAGGGTTTGAACAGACGACCCAGGGTGGCGAATTTGCTCCGCCGCCGGATGGGGGGCGTGTGCGTACCCGGTACCAGCGAATCAGAGCGCATCGCTGCCAACCTCTCCACTTCCTCAGCTGAAAAGACAACATTAACAAGCAGATAAACAAAATGCATAAAAACATTGTTTTTGTGGTTTTGACTCACTTAATTTTGCGCTTTTTATTCCAACGCTTAGCACAACAACGTATTTGTTCGGATATTTGGCGTTATGACGACTGGCAGTTGGCATCTGGGTGACTGATATAGTCTGAGTTCTTTTTTAGGAAGAGTGTAGCACAAATTTGAAAACCTGATGCCTTTTCTCAGATAAACATCGCCATAAAAGGAAGACCTTCGGGTAATGACCCAAAAATTGTTTTTTCAAGAAATCATTCTGGATAATGATCTGATTAATGACCATTTTATTAAAGCCTCAGCCAGGTGGGCACAAAGTAAATGAGCTATTATTCTATAGCTTATTAACTGATAATGGGACCCTTTTAACCCACAGTTAAGTAGAACAGATGATCGCTGCTCTCTGCTTCAAATGTCAGAGGACATTTTCTGCCAGGGGGGTTTTGCATAATCAAGTCAGGTAAAGCTTATTTGGATCGCTTTCAATCACAGCTAATGTGTCAGGTGGCCACAGCAGCAGAAACCTTATGTAAGAAGGAGGAGAGAAAAACTTGGACAGAGAGGAGTTAGCCAGCTACAACACAGACCAAAGGGGGGGGGGGGGTTCAGTGGTGAAAATCTGATAGAATTATAACCTCTTCAACTGTGAGCCTTCCCTTTCCCATGTTTTCCATTAACCCTCTTCCTCTGAGCTACAATTCCCCCCACCCCACAGGGACTTTCCTCAAAGTAATCATGCTGGAGGCCACTCTATACAGCATGCTCCGATTTTCCATTTGAAATTACACCTTTCCCATTACACACACACACACACACACACACACACACACACACACAACATCCTCTACAAAACAAGGGCAGAGCCAGCAGCAATAAAGGGGGGGAAGGAAGGCAACATTTCAGCAGGCAGCAGAGGATGTAAACCTGCACACACACGACAGAAGCATGCAGTGCAAACAGATACTTGTCAGACAGATGAATGGAAAGATGGAAATGAATCCAAACACATGGAATGTTTCGAATTTGGGTGAAGTAAACTTAATTCAACTGGGAATGTTGTACAAGTAATTGAGGAATGACAGGGAAAATCTGGCAGTAAAACATAGGAATGTTTTGCAAAATCATGTGCGGCTCAGAGTCAAAGATGCTTGTTTTCCACATCAAAAGCAGACAGATGTGGAGGTTCTGGACGCCTCCTAGGTGAGGTGTTTCAGGCATGGCCAAATGGAGGCAGACTGAGGAGAGATTACATCTGTCAGCTGGCCTGGGAAAGCCTGACTGCTCCCCAGAATGAGGTGGCTAAGGAGAGAGATGTTTGGACATGTGTGTTTAGATTGCTGTCCCTGTGATGTGGACCCCGATAAGCAGGAGACAATGGATGATGGATGGATAAAAGACTGTTGTATATTATCACTGCCTTCAGTTCTATTACAAAAATACAGTACGACTTGACCATCAGTCTACCTTTAAGTCAAAATCTTTGAAGCTGTGTTTTTGCCAGTGATTTCTCCTCTATTTGAAACATTATCAGCAGTTGATGGACAAACCAGCCATGTGTAAACTGGTAGGCAGCTGCAGACGGGAGGCGATGACATCCTTCGGGAGGCCTTGTTGGAAGAGAGATGTCAGTTCAAATCTGCACCAACACTGTACCTGCCATTGAGAGTTCCTTCAACAACATCCAGTCAGCCCCCCCTCATCCTCCCCTCCCTAACCCCTCAGTAGACACTCTGAGTCTGTGTAGCATCCCTGTGTGAACGTCAGAGCTCACGGAAACCTCCCTTGCACAAAGGCTCTCTCAATGAAGCGTCTCCAGCACCTAAAGCAGTAAAATTAGTGTTTCCAGGACAACAGTGACATCATTCGACTGCAAAAAACCCCCAAAACTATGCAGATTTTGAGGTGATGACATACTGTGTTTGTCTCATCTTTTGTCTCCTTACACAAAAGGTGTCTTCTCCCTCCTGGTGTAGTCCAACCCCCCCTCGCCACAAGCAGTGGAGCGAGAGCAGCAGTGAGTCAGAGGGCTCAGACTCACACTGCAGGGAGACATTCTTTCAGTCTGACCTGGGGTCTGTTATCTCACTGATGCCTCAAAACACTGACTCACTGAACAACAAGCTCGAAAACAACTTGGTTCAGCCAAAACAACGATGCTGGAAGGCCTGTGTTACGACTGAATTTCTTAGCTGATTCATAGTTTTAGTTTTTGTTTCTCTCTCTCTTTTTTTTAAATGGCCTTGCTACTGGGCATCAAGCAAAATAAGACTCGCCACCCCCCCAAACTGCAGTTCCTCTGATGGCCACTTGAGGCTGTCTCCAAAAGAGTGTCAGTCCCACAGACCATATAAAAGATGTGAGTAGCTGTTGTGATGCCATCCACTGGTTTCTTGACAGTGGATGGCATTAACATTTTCACCATCACTAACTTAGCCAATGAGCAAATGTTTTTGAAACTAACGGCTTGTTAATCACAAGGCATGAAATTCACTGACCAGCAGTAGCCACTGTCATCTTTTTATACAGTCTATGCTGGCACCAGCTGTTGCATCAATTGACTTGACTTGTGTTGATTTGTGGAGGAAAAACAAGAACGCCAACAGTCTGAAACATCTTCAAGTAAACAATAAATGAAGAGGAAATGTTACTGTCACTGCAAACCAGTTTCTTCATTACTGAGTTTACTGAAAAATGACGTTTTTGATCATCTGTTGAAGATCCTCTGTCAAGAAAACTCCAAACGAGTTCTGGTTATCTCTTCTCAAACAAATCGTGCCAGTAAAACCAGGTTTTGAAAGGGCTGCTCACTAAATCCCCGGTGGCTGATTAAGCAATTTAAATCAAGTGGCTGAGTTTTATTAAAGAACAAAGCCTCCACTGATCCACACGCTAAGGTTTTCAAATAAAACCACAAGCTGATTAAATGAACAGATTCTATGATTAGCTATTGATCTCTGTTATTTAAGCCAGAGCAACTATTGACGTTGTGTGTGTTTGAGATGAACTGCTGCAGTGATGGCTCCATAAATTGATTTCTGTATTGACAGAAAATTCATCAGCATCAGTGCAGATAATAATCCACCGACAGTCTGAACTTGAAGTGATAGTTATAGCAGTTAATAAGGGAAAAGACTAAACCATACGATGATGTTTGGTTTGTGGAATCCAGTAAGACAAAACCAGAAAATTTCCCAGCTCTCTATATTAACTGAAACTATAGCGATCCGTGCGTGGAATGCCCTGAACTTCTGCTTTCACGATGCAAACAGGGAAGCAAAACAAAAACTGGACTTGAAATCATGCGCTTACAGTGAAGCTCCAGCCACACCACAGCCCCGTGACAGCGAAGAAGACTCAGCAGAGGCTTTCAAACAGCATCAGCTATTGTTAACCTCACTGTAAAGTAAAACAGATTCAATACAGGGATCTGATCTGAGCGCTGACCCCGACCCCCACCAGCAGGCAGGGAGCGATGAGCACAATCATTTAAAAAGCAGGAGTACTCCTCCTCCTGCTCTCAAAGCAACCTGAAGCGTCTCACCGTCCAGCGGCTCGGCTCCTCGGCAGTTGCTGCAGATGTGTTTGATCTCCTTGCAGTGGATCATGAACGGCGTGTTGTTGTTGTTGTTCGCGGCGGGCTCATGATGATGCTGAAGCTGATGCTTCTCGGAGCTGTTACGGGACTTCATCCTGGTCAGGCAGAAAGCTCTCCTTCTCTTCCTCAGCTCCCCCTCTTCGGACGCCGGGGTTGAGGATGTGCCGTGGGTCTTAGGTCCGGACCACGAGCACATCACGTCTCCTCCACAGCCCGCCATGTTTGAGCTGGACTGCAGGAATAGACCCTCTCGCCCTCTGCTCCGCTAGAGGGGATTTCAAACGGTTTGCTGCTCTGTCCACCCCCTGCAAGTCAACCAACATACGACGCTGTTTCCCCTCAGTTCCTACAAAATAAAAGCCCACAAGCTGTGCTCTTCTTTTTCAGATCTGCAACCAAGCTGGTACCTTCACAACCATGTCACCAGGTTACACGCGTCCCCGGCCACAAATCTTTCGGTGAACCCCAGCCAGCTAGTTTCTACGATCCCCCCCCCCCCCCCCCTCTCTCATCAGACACATAAAGGAATGTGTACACAGGATGAAGAGTACTGACTGTATCCTACTGAAAAAAGTAACCCTCACAACACACCTTCACTCGCTTCTTCTGCTGGGAGCTGCAGCAGGTCGTCCTCTAGGGAGGGCAGCTTTTGGCACCTTCAAAGTCTTGTGATATGAATCCACTGTGATAGTGAGCTGCTGCTACTATGTTTTACCTCCCACTTAGCTTGAACATCTGAACGTCTCAAAAACTAACTGCAGTGTTTTCATCCTAAATTTGTTGAATAAAAAAATGCCAATTTTCTGGCAAAGTACTGGAAGTACTCAGCCCACACTAGCCTCAGCAGTGTGAGAAAGAGGCAGGAAAAATGAATGACTCCTGGATGAACCAACTGCGCATGGGCCCCTGGACATGCCTACTGGATAATCCGGCCCAGGCCACTTCTTACACTTTATTTAAACAGCTGTAGCATCTAAACTTGTACTTGTTTTTGCCACAAGTTTGGGTCTTGTGGAATCTTATATTAGTCCATGTTTTATCCTTTGAATCGCCTCTTGCATTTGACATTAAATTGGGAAGGGAGACACAACAGTGTCAGAATGAGGCTCTCTGTGTTGTTGTACTTGTTTTTGCCACAAGTTTGGGTCTTGTCTATTGTCAGGCTAACAGAGAAAAAAAAACTCCATTATGCCCTGACCATGCACTCCACCTGTATCATTTCCTACTCTTCCTAGGATAATCTCTCTCTAATCTTAACCAAACTGGAGCTTTCATGCAAAATATTACAGAAATCCCTGTTTACAACACGTACACTACAAAAAGCAATAAATCACTGAATGCAATTCATGGTCTCTGCAGAAAAATTGAATAGTGACATCAAATAGGCGTTACTGTAAGTTGTCATCTTTATGTGGAATATGTATTTGGTGACAACAAAAATATTGCTCCACTTCAACCTAGAAAGACCAAGAAAAATAATCAGCCACATCGCCCCCTTTACCTATTAACTAAAAAAAACAAACAAACAAACAAACAAACAAAAAAGAGTGTTAAGTAGAAGGTGAGGTGGAGGTGAGCTGCAACGGAGCTTGCAAGTTAAAGCTGGTTAAATAGCACTCCCTATATGGTATTTGTCAAATGGACGAGTAGAAGATTTGGAAGAGGAAAAAACGCATATCTACAGGCTGAAATGTTTGTGGCTCCACTGACTGATACTCAGTGTTCCATTTACTGTACCCACCAATGAACCATTATATGAAAATTCAAAATACAAGATGATTGTTAAAGCACATGATTAGCTTGTGTGGACAAAAAAAGAAACAGCATTGACAGCATGCTTGCAAATGTCCATTGCTGGCTTACATAGCGTAATATGTATTAGTTTACTACTGATAAAAGAAGCCAGACTTTTAGCAAATAGGATTAAAGATCCAGGTAAAAATAACTTAATACATTCTGAGAAACCTAATGCAAAATACATCTAAAGCTGCTTTTTTGTTGCAGCTAATGAATTTCAAACAAAACTGATTGGTGGCGGAAAAATGACAAGGTACTCTGCATTTAAAAAAAACCCACAATGTAGGCTTAGATGTGCTTTATTAACAAGAAAGCCTATAATCCTCTAGGCATCGTTAGTCTGGCTATCATTCGTTTTTCATTATTTTATTTTGAAGGTCCACTTCCTTTCTGGGTTCCACCTATTTTTCCAGCCTTAGCTTTAACTAGCTCCAGCCCCCATCTCCGCAGCCAATCACAGTCTGCACGCGGATCAATGACGCGCATTCGAGTCGCCGCTTTAGCCAATGAGGTTGAAGCACGGACATTAACGATGTAGTATTTTAAACCAAAGAAGGAAAACCTGGAAAACCAAGGGAATGACTTTTTACATTCAGAAGCAAAGCCACGTAGTCTGCCTGAGTGTGACACGAACAGCTGTCCCTTTTATGTGTTTGAATATACGCTTACTGGCCACTTTATTAGACACACTTTGCCAGGACCTTTGCCTCCTTTTCAGCTACAGGCTGTAGGGTGGCTGTAGCTCAGGTGGCAGAGCAGGTCAGCCACTAATCAGAAGGTCGGTGGTTCGATCCCAGGCTGCCTCCTGGCTGCATGCCAAATATCCTTGGGCAAGATACTAACCCCATGTTTGCCTACTGGTGGTGGTCAGAGGGCCCGGTGGCGCCAGTGTCCGGCAGCCTCGCCTCTGTCAGTGCGCCCCAGGGCAACTGTGGCTACAATGTAGCTTGCCATCGCCTGTGTGTGTGAATGACTGAATGTAGTGTGAAGCGCTTTGGGGTCCTTAGGGACTAGAAAAGCGCTATACAAATGCAGGCCATTTACCATTTTCCATTCAGAACGGCCTCTAAGACAAAGACTAAAGTGCTGGAAACATTCATCTGAGATTTCTGTTCATGTTGACATGACAGCATCATACAGTTGCTGCAGATTTGTCAGCTGTTATGCATGTAAGCCACCTTGCGCTTCATCACCTCCCAAAGATATTGGATTGAGCGTCTAGTGCCTGTGGAGGCCACTGGAGTACAGTGAACTTATTGTTATTTGTCATGTTAAGATCAATCAATCAATCAATCAATCTTTATTGATTTAAACCAGTTTCAAATGATCTGAGCTTTGTCACATGGCATGTTATCCTGCTGGAAGGAGCCATTAGAAGATCAGTGAGCTGTGGTCATAAAGTGATGGAGATGGTTACTCAGGTCTGAATATTGCAACATAAATCAAAACTCATCAGACCAGGCAACATTTTTCCAACCTGCTACATTCAAATTTTGGTGAACAAGTGCAAACTGTAGCCTCAAAATCGAATATATAGATATAATATAGTGCTATATTATCCCAATAGATCATTTCACCATACCAGTGCAGGGTACATACCAGTTCTACCATTCCCACCATCACCTGATTATTGCATGTCTGATCATTGGGGTTCCCTCTCTAATGTTGTAAGGTTGTTACTTTACAATATAACGGTCCTTTAGTCAGTGTTAATTTGTAAATAACACTGAATTTGAAGTGGTATGAAACAAAAATAAATCCACAGTTTTACTGGAAGCGACTAACTCTTCCAGGTTGCAGATTGAAATCTTGAAATGTTCTTGAGGTTCACAGCTGCATAGCTGTGTGTGAGTGTGTGTGTGGGTGGGTGGCTGATCAGTAAAAACAACAAGAAAAAATGACACACATAACAGATCCAAGATTTAAAAGATGAAAACAAAAGTTAAATTTGGAAAGCCTTTTAAAAATAAGCATGAAGAGAGAAATTTGCATATTCTCTGTGGAGGCCAAGCAAGGGTCACAGCCTGTAGCTGCGACTCTCTGCCAGCAGGTGGCGCTCATTTACAACAAATAGGTAAAATACATTAATCCATCTTTCTGAAACAGTGACAGACTGAGCTGCAGGGTGCTGGCTGGTTAGGAGGAGTCACTGTCTAATCATCTGCTATCAACCTCATATTGCAACAGTCATCTGTGATGCACAGGAATACACTAGTAGGCCTTGGATGTGCGTTTGTGTTTGACTGACTAGACCTGTATTTATACAGTCAATCATTTCAGGCTATTTATTGTGTGAATTGTGTGTGGATGCTTACGTATTTATGTAACACTAAGATTAACAAAGCACATGCTCCATTTTCCTTGCTGCAAACGATGAGTCATGGAGGATTTCAAAATCAAAGTACAAGGCTGTGTATTACAAGATGAAAGGCGCACTGTTAATTGAACAAGCCTTGCATCTGGAGTGATCCCGCCTCCTTCAGTATCAGACCTACAGCTCTCACACTTAGCTGAGAGTAAAAACAAGGGCGTAAAATAAAAGAAATGTCCTTTAAGAAGACTTAGAGCAATGAAGTGGTCGGATGAAGTGGATGAGGCTCAATTTAGCAGGGATACAAGTGAGGACCACCATGACTCCTTAAGTGTCACACAGGTGTCTCCACAAGCTTATTCTGATGACTTGCCTGATTTAATACCTCTCTTCGGGTGCTGCTGCTTCCTCCAGTGAGGAGGAGATGGGATACAAGAGCAGCGGTGGGTGAGGACGATCAATAAATCTATGCCCCCAACTAACTTACACATACGCTAAGACTAAATATGGCTGGAAGGCGAGGTGGGTTCACTGTGCACTGGCAGAGCTCAGACTGTAGGTATGATTCACATTACTGGTTTATACTTGCACATTTAATGTATTCAGATATAATGTATCAGCAGTGGGACTACTCATTATGCATTGAGTCATATTATCATTTATAGTGCCCTCAAAAAGAAAAGAAAAAACATAAAAAGTGTTGCTCTATGCAGTAGTCTAAGCAGCAACATTAGTTTCCCTTATAAATGACATGCTTTTGGCAGAGTGTGTCATCTCTACAAACCATTTATTGTCACATTTGCAGATGTTGTAGTAGTGGTTCTATTATGCTTGTATTTATTTTCTTTTTTACTGTCATGTATACACTCTACAACAAACTCCAGATTGATAAACTGCTATATGAGTCCAAGCATACAATACACGGAGCTTAAACTTAGCTTAGCAGTTCCACTTTGAAGGTCTACTTGTTGGCAGGAGACGAATGATTAAGTGCATAGATTAAAAACCAAAATGTGGGACTTCTTTTCTGAAACGTTTCCACTGTAAACAACAACATGAAGGCGAGTTACTGTGGAACAACACTCTTGTGGAGCACTTTAACCTGTACATAACTTCCTATTTTAATCACCAGGCCTGTGGTGCTTTTTCACATTCTTTATTCCGTATTTAGTGGTGATTCGGACACAATTCTCCTGCAGATACAACTTTTGGTTATGTATGGGTGACACATGTTGAACGCGAATGCGAATTGAGAATGTAACACGATGAAATGACCACAATCTATATGAAAAAATACAGATGTTAATGATCACTGTAAAGTTTGTTTGAGATTGTCCTGTCCGCTAAAGAGGAGATAGGGTACATACAGACACATAAATACATACTCTACGATCATTACTGTATGATGTTAAGGCTAGTTATGCACTACTATGAAGTTGCAGGCCTTAAAATAGACACATTTGTAAAAAAAATAATTTAATAAAAAATAACTGTCACAGCAAAGCAACAGAAACTTAATGTGTTTTATCTTCTAAGTTTCACGATCGAAGTTTTTAAAATTGGGATGCTTCCAAAACTCACACTTGTGATATTTACGAGCACTCAAGTGCCTAGAAATGTCATCTAGTCCCATTGAATACAACAGTAATGTTAGTGTGGACATTTATCAAACACACACTCAGGAGCTAAAAGGAAGAACACAACAAGAAGGAGGAAGAATCTCCAAAAAGTTGATTCTGTTCATCTGGACGTAGCGTTTTTTGGGAGAAACATTTCGTCACTCATCCAGTGACTTCTTCAGTCTCAGCTGACTGCAGGTTTCCCCAAATCTTATAAACAGTACATTTGCATAATGACTGAAACCAGCCCACTGAAGGAACAACGGGCTGGGAGGTCAGTTGCTTCATCATTAATTATACAAATTCTTATGACCATTGATCAACAACCACTGACCAAAACCCACTGATCAAAGACCACTGATCAATGGCCATGAGTACCATTCACAGAGAGTTGGGGAATGGCTGCAATCTCAGCATTGTAAGATGGCGAAAGATGTACCCTTAGGCCCCCTCCTCGATTCAGAGATGGTCTTTCCCTTTTCGCATGAATGGCCTCCTTGACTCCACGCTCAAACCAGAGTTCCTCCCTGTCCAGGATGTGTAAATCCTCATCCTTGAAAGAGTGTCCACTGGCCTGTAGGTGTAAATAGACTGCAGAGTTCTGGCCTGACGAGGTAGCTCTTCTGTGTTGTGCCATCCGCTTCGCCAGAGGTTGTTTGGTTTCCCCGATGTATAAATCCTGGCAATCCTCCTGGCACTTAACAGCGTACACTATGTTACTCTGTTTGTGTCGGGGGACCCGATGCTTGGGGTGGACCAGTTTTTGGCGCAACGTGTTTTGGGGTTTAAAAGCCACATGTACTGGGAAACCTGCAGTCAGCTCAGACTGAAGAAGTCACTTAGATGAGTGACGAAACGTTTTTCCCACAAAATGCTACATCCAGATGAACAGAATCAACTTTTTGGAGATTTACTTCCCTGGATGATTGAGAATGCATCAAGAAGGAGGAAGAATCTTTAATAAAGCCATTACATAGGATAGAAGGTAAAAAAAAAAAAAAACCCATAAGATCCTTATCTTAGAAAATCTGTAAAAATAGATATTTGTTAAAATGTTTGATAAAAACATGATTTATAATATTGACAATACCACTGTAATCCCTGGGTGTCTATGAATTTTATTTTAATTTTTTACTTTACCTACAATACCATTAGATATCAGAAATGTATATCAGTGATTAACAGTTGTAAATGATGAATGTGTAGGTGTAGAGAGCCCCACTTTGAGTCATTATCAGCCCAGTATTCCAATAGCACGTTTAGCTAGAAGCTTATTGATCAGTAGAGGAAAAAGAAATTCCATTTATGGTAGCACAGCTAAAACTGTTGCTCATTGACAAAGTGATGTATTTGGCTAGTTGATTGATAAAATGTCAGCCTTTGTGAGTTTGACTACAATCTTGACATGTCCTGCCCTAAACAT
The DNA here is from genome assembly GCF_057382095.1 of Aulonocara sp. 'chitande type north' Nkhata Bay. NCBI lineage: Eukaryota > Metazoa > Chordata > Actinopteri > Cichliformes > Cichlidae > Aulonocara > Aulonocara sp. 'chitande type north' Nkhata Bay. The sequence goes on from NC_141360.1 coordinate 14,313,171, forward strand.
CAGTATCAATGTCAACACTAAGAGGTGACTACATAATGTTGGTGTTCTAAGCAGACTTGCAAAGACCAATCAGTGTCTGTGGACAAAAGAGCACAGACACAGAACAGACGAAGAAGTCTGAGGCATCTAAGTCAGAACCAAATGTTGATAAAGTTTGTTAAAATGTTAAAAAAATTTATTCCTCCTATTTATTGGCCTTTTTCTGGCTTTATTTGATAGGGACAGGAAAGGGGCAGCAAAGGGCTGCAGGTTGCCTGCTCATCCCAGAGAGCTAAACCAACACCTTTGTATTCCTCCTTACAGAGTTCAGTTTAATCTTAAGGTGTACAGCACTGGTCTGAGACCTCTGCAACTCCTATATTGCATTCTTTTATTCTATCCCTTTTCTCCTTCTGGGTAAAAAAAAAAAAAGTCAATTTGAGAGAAAACTGAATGAGTTACCAAATAGTGGCTGTAGTCTCTCTGCAGAGGGTGTACATCACTCCACACATAAAAAAACCCCCATTTCCTTCCATGTATTTTTGAAGAGTTTAGTCATAGATCTCTTATGCTTTTTATGACTAGTCGTATCTAAATTGTAGTCTATTATTATATTACAATCTCTTCCACATATAATATTCCTTCATATACTGTTGCTATGGTTTCAATACATTTTCATCAGTTCTACCCTCTTTATCTTTGATTTCTTTTAACAGTTCAAAATTCTCTGCACTGGCTATTAATATTGCCACTCCTCATTTCCTCCTCATGTGAGCTATTAAAAGTGTTTCTTGTGTTTGTGTTTCTCCAAATTTCTTAAGCTTCTTGTGTTCCACATGTCCGGTGTGCGCGTTGAATCTGGAGATCTGAATCGATTGAAATTTCCTCTTTGAGTCATTTATCCACAAACACTGTGACCAAGTCACTCTTTGATTCTGTTTCCTCTTGGATTCAGTAAATCTGTAGGTTGCTCTGCCTAGATCTCAACTCCAATCATCTAGTTTGTCCAGTATTGATTCCTGATCCTTTATTAATTCTTGCAATTCAAAACTCCATGACTCTTTTTCCTTGGTGCGTGTCAGGGCAGTTCAGGCAGGCTGTCGCTTATTTGGGTGGTTTGGCCATCTTAAGACTGTTTTCATCTCCTGTCAATGTTAGCCATGTTAGCTTCTAGCATTGGTCTGCTCTGTTCCTTTGTGTTATCTGTTACTTTACTTTGTGAGTTTGAGGTTCTTTTCTTTTTCTTCATTGCGTCTCCTCCAGATTTCACAATTTTGAGTAATTTAATAACCAGTTCTCGAGTTTCACCAGAATTTCTTGTTGGTGTATAGGAGATCGTACATGGTCCCTCGCTGTCCCACCAGAAAAAAATCCAGTATTCTGTTTTAAACAGGATGGGCACTATGGTCTGTGGATACAAAGGAAATGCCACTAAAAACAATGCAACATTTGGGAAGCACTTCAGAAAGCATTGGGTGAAATGACAGCTAGAATGCCAAAGGTTTCTAAGAGTGTGGCCATCCACAAATGGCCTGCTCTTTGACAAAAAACTGACATTTTTCAAATGATTTCTATCCTTGTCTTCACTATATTTTGATTTTTTGATCTATAGAAGACATACAGTTTCTTAAAAAATGTGACTTTTTTTATGGTAAGCACAAATTTCTGAGCATATGGCAGCATCTCAAGTCTAAATTTATCAGTGACAAACAACTATTATATCAACCATTTATGGAGCTTCTACCATAATACAGGGGCATGAATAGTGATATTAATACTGAATTCATCATCAAAAATTTCAGCATCTTTATGTATGCTGATGGGTGGGCAGCAAAGAAAGAATTTCATTGCACAAAGAAATGCCTTTTCTGTTGTGACACATGACAATAAACACTTCTTGAATCTAGATGCACACCTGCCAACAGCCTGACTGCTGTGGCTCTTGCTGAAGTGTGAGTAAGGACTGATTGTCTCTGTGTCCAAAGTTAACAGCCTATATTGCTACCAATTCAATTTCAACCATATTAGATGATTATGCGCTCCACAAATTATATCTAGCCCTAACATTCAGTGCCAGTATATGAAGTAGTGTTCGTTTTATGTAGTGTTCAATCCACCCCAGAAAGGCTGGGACCTTTCTGCGCGGAGTTCGCATGTTCTTGTTGTGTCTCTAGCTTTCTCCTGCAGTCCAGAGATGTAGATTAGGTTAAACGGTGATTCTAATTCACTGCATATGTGAATGTTGCCTGTCTCTTCATGTTAGCCCTGCAGAATATGGCTAGCTGGCTGATGGATGGATGGAGTGAAGATATTCTTTCCCTAATCTTAAGCATACTAGAGTTGCAATGCAAAACTATTAAAGAATAGTTATTTTGTGATTGGAGGGTTTCAAAAAGTTTGGAGTAAGTTAATCAGAACTACTTATATGAAACTACAACTATCATTCTCATCTGTACTGATTTTATATTTTCATGGGATGATGGTGCCATCATCCCATGAAAATTTATTTAAAACCAGAGGTGGGGAGAGAAGCAGTAAGACCCCGGCACCCCAAAGAGCGCACATTATTGACAACAGGCACGACAGTGATTAAGTCAGTAACAGGATTAAAAAATGGGGAGCTGGGAGGGAAGTGGGTTGCAAAGCAGCCTGCAGGGTGCAGCAACCATTTTAAACAGTACACGTTATTTTAGCAAGCCAATTGGATTCACAGACAAATATCAACCGGATCATTAACTGATATAGGCTGGAACTAAGATCAGCTGATTTCATGTGATTGCAGTGTGATGCTACATGATTATTGAGAAGGCAAAAATAAAATACAAGATCTGCTTAGAACAGAATGATGTCCAGTCTGAATGCTGCATTTAGTTGCTGCTAAAGCCTCAGTCACATTTGAATAAGAATAGCCTCTTTGAACTAAGAACATGTGTTTTCTGGGTGATTGCACTGAATGTGTTTACTGTTGGTGACCAATTAGATGGCCTGCCATACAGCAACCTTAGCTTCTGAGCGACCACTTTAAGTCTCAAGGCGATTGCTCAGGTCTCCTAGTAGGAGGCAATATATCTCCCAACAATTTTTCTCCAGTTGGTTTAGAAATAATTTTATTTTTTCCTCCTAGTGTTATTGGTGTCAATGTTGAAGCTACAGCAGGAAACACATATAGCCTAGTAGCCGTTTCTATGAGTGCCATAGATCCATCACCCATCCACTGATCCATCCATTTTCATAGTTTTCATCGGTTAGTAACTAATCATTGGAACAGCCTGGTTGACCAGAAAATGAAAACATACACCTTTTGGAAATAACTTTTTTTCTTTCACCAAAGAAAATTGACTTAAAGACACATGAGACATGTCCTTATTTATCTCATAACATAGTCTGTTATAAAATGGCTATTAGAATTATTAATCTCTCCAAATGAGGTGGAATTACGCTCCCTGCAGTGTGGGGTAACTTTGTTTATCTGCATCCTGAAAAATGGAAAAACATGCACATTAGTACTTTAATCATCCAGCTTATCCCCAAATAAAAATGCTTACAGAGCCATCTAATTAGATACAATATTTTTTATTATTATTATTATTATTATGCCTGCAATGTCTTTTCCCTCCACAACCCTACCCCTTTATCTCGTTTCATTCCATACTCTGCCTTGTTTGTCAGAATGTAAATTCCCTGAACCGCATAAAAAAGAAACACAAGTAACAGAACTGCAGCAGGGATTAAGGGGTGGGTGGACAGTAATTTAGTTTGAGGTCTCAGAAAGGGGCTCGCGGAGGGCACGGGGGTTTATCAGGTTACAGCTTACTGCGCTGTAGACAGCAACAGACTTCATGTCTCAATGTCTCTGACGAGTCACAAGAATCTAGAGTGTTTTCAGTTATAGGAAACGCTCACAAACATACCACCACACCCTGTACGTGTTTGTGTGAATTCACACACATGCTGTACATGAGAGGTGGTACAAGCAGCACATACTTTGACCACAGGTGTCACATCACAGGAGGCAGCCTGTGGCCTTCACAGCTGTCACATCATTGGCCATCAGTGTGGCGCTGAGCTCTTTACATCTGTCTTACTGTAAATCAGCATGCCCAACAGCATCTATTTTATGATGGTAGCAGTCTAAGCATTATTACTCATGAGCTGCCAGAATCCCCACTCTTCAGCTCAGTATAAAGCCATCAGTCAGGACTACAGGAGCACAAAACAGACCATATCCAGGATAGAAGCTTCCTCATCTCTGTGCCTTTGTGCTGTGATGGAGATCCACATGTGCATTTATTGAATCAGTCTCACCTTGACCTGCCTGAGCTGTGATTCACATCTCCTTGGTGCTGAGTTTGCCTGACAACTCTAATGAGATTCCAGCACACTCAGACTCTGAAGCTTGGTAACTAGCTTGTCAAACACTAGAAGGGTGTAAAAATAAATCAAAGAATTACTGAGCTTCACTATTGGTGCCGCTGTGGCTCTGGATTTTTCCATGCGCAAGTCATACTTTTGACTATGGTTTGTTTCTACCTTTGTGTTTATCTTTAGATCCAACATTGGTTGTTCAAAGCCTCAGAGATGCGAAATCCATTAAAATATTCATGAAAACCATTTGTTTAAGTGTCCTTGCCTGTTCATTTTTTTTTTGCTAAATAGAAAGATCATCCACTGGAAAAAAAAGATTATTGATCAGATGTCCAGAGGTCATGTGTCTGGGTCTCTGTACTAACTGCCAAACAGCAATGCAAAGATCAATAGCAGCACTTTTGCTGCTGGCCTGCTGCTCATGGGTCACACTTTTAAACTACTGCTGTTAACTAACAAGTCAAGTATTCAGAGTTCACTTCACCAAAATTCCACAAAACATATCTTTTATATCATATAGCTTTCATACTTATGACACTAAGCATGCCTAATTTCAGTGTTCATGAGTTTGAACCTTGCCAAGCCTTTTCGGTTTGGAGCTTTGTCTCTGTGTATCTGCTCAGGTGTCCTCCCACATCAAAAGCCTTGCATACTGGGTTAATTATCAGGTTATTACATTTATTAAAATGATCAGTTTATAAAGTCTTAAGCTGTCTGGAGAACTGCCTAAAGCTCATTACAACAACGTATGCAGAAGAGCACCTCTGAATACACAGTACATCAAACCTTGTAACAGATGGACTACAGCGGCAGAAGACCACGTCTTCCCTTGTCAGCTAAGAAGTGGACTCTGAGGCTATACACCAAAAGGCTCTGTACAACATAAGATTGTTGCCTGATCTGATGAGTCTGATGTTGTAAGCAAAGAATTGCTTACAACAATTCTTTCACGCAAAGAGTTGAGTGAAAACAGCATGAAAGAATGGATCAATCCTGTTCAATCAACGGGTCAGGACTAAATACACACACCTTTGACAGCAACCGCAAGGCATGGACATGACAATAATGAGAGAGGAAAAAAAGTAAAAAGGGCGAAAAAGCTCACATTAAAAAGAAAGTAGGATGTAAACTCATAGAAAGCACATGAAAAAGGAAAATACTCAAAATGCTACTAAAAACCAGGGTTACAACAGTATTCATAGGTGTCAAACTCTGGCCCGCGGGCCAAATTTGGCCCGCAGCCTAATTACATTTGGCCTGCGAAGCCATACCAAATGACTATTAGAGCTGGCCTACTGGTATTATACAGCTAACATATATATCGTTTAGTATTAAGCTTTGCTTGTTCCATATTCAGTTTTTCAGCAAAACGTGTTTGAGTCCATAAGAAAAAATTCATTCTTATATCTGGAGCAATAAATATATTTCAATAAATATTAATGTTAGCCCACGACTTTGTTCCAGATTTGAATTTTGGCCCACTGTGTATTTGAGTTTGACTGTGTATAGATGATGACATGTGGGATGTTTCGGTGTCTTCAGGTATTCCCAGACTCATTGGGACAGCAATGACATTTACTGCAGGATCTCTTGCTCTTCAGGTCACTGAAAACAGTTCTTTATCTCGTCTTTACTGGCTCAATATTTGGGCCCATTCCCAAGATACACTGTGAATTTAGGATGATTAGATGCCTCCCTGATGCTACCGCTTAAGAACCGAAACATCTCAAGCACTTTTAGTACTAGGAGAACCAACCCCGAATGAGTCAGTTGTGCTCTATACAGCCTTTATGATTTATGACATACTGGAAAACTAATAACCTTCCCTTCTCTCTACTGACCTCACTGTCTAGTCCTGATGAGCCAAGATATCACCTTCTTATCCCATCTGGGCTTCTTGTCTCTATCAGGCAAAAAAGTATTTATCATCCTCTGGCCTTCCATGGTGCTTCTGCCGCTAATTTGGGCCTCGAACTGAGGCTATTTGATCCTGACAGAAATTTAGTATGCAAAATTCATGTGCTGTTCTGCCACGGAAACAGTAAGGTGGAGGCCTCCATTTCATAGTCAAAAATAGACTTTCTTTGTCATTTAGTCTCCATCTATTCACATCCACTTTCCAGGTAGTTCATCTGTCCACCCACTCTGATTAAGACGTCTGCTGGATGCGGCGCAGCAGAGGTATCGCCTTGTCAAGTGTGAGGGTGACAGACAAAAAACTCTGGTTATTTGTGGGTGACAGAACTTTTTTATAAGCGTTCCAAGCTGAGGGGATGGGGAGGCTTAATGCATAGTGCTTTGTAGATAATTAGGTGCGCAGCAGGAACACTGGTCAGTTCACTGCTTTCCACAGGTTCACAACGCCGCTCCTCAGGTGAGTCAGGTGGAGCAAAGATAGTTTCCAGAGGGTAAACCATACAACATTGACAAAATTATTAGCAAGCACTCAACAGAACAAAACACTGTGATACGACATTTGGCCAGGCAATGTTAAACAAAATGTTAATACAATGCAATTTAATGCATTTTTTATGGGTAAATGAATGGAAGAATGATAGAAAGCTATTAGGGACATAATGGCTTACAGTGACCCAGATAAGTGGCAGAAAATTTATGGATGGATGGTTTAACCAATAAAAATAATATTCAGTGTATTTTAATTAACTTGTGTTTTTTGCTGAATTTGACACTTTGCCCTTATGAGATAAAATACTTTTAAGCTAAAGTGGCTGCAGCCACAGATGTTTTTGCGGTGTGTCAATAAATATGAAATTGAGATGAGTCAGTGAATAAATGATAAACAGTTCAGTGTTTCTACAAATTTCTAGGTTCTGCAGATACCCTAATCAGCTTCAATACAAAAAAAAAAAAAACTCCAATTGAATGATCTGAGAATTAGATTTGACACTGTCAAGTTCATATTCAAGGTTCAAGGTTCTTTATTTGTCACATGCATAGTTATACAAGTATAACACACAGTGAAATGTAGCCTGACACGCTCCTCGACATGTGCAAAAATTGGGGGGGGGGGGGGGGGGGGGGTGTAGAGGAAGAACATTATATATATATATATATATATATATATATATATATATATAGTATATACACTGGATGAATGTGCAGTAGTAGCAGGTTCAGGTTGATTATAAGGTATATATTGCCCAAAATTATGAAAATCAAGTGGTATCTAATGCTGTCTGTCTGTAAAGGTTCTCAGTCATCCAGGTCATCGTAGTCTATGGAGCTTGGAAAGAAAAGCGAAGTCCAGAAGCTTTTCTTTCCAAGCTCCTTAGACTATCTAATGCTGTCTGTCACACTGGGGAAAACAGTGGTTAGAGATGTCAATGTGACCAGTCACAGCCGGCTGCCATCTTCAAAGTGACTTTTGTGCAACAATTGTCATATTGTCATAAAACAGCAATAAGATGAAGTCAGTCTGCTATTGGGTTGCTATCAGTCTGTGATCAATAGATCCAGTCCGTGTACAGACACAGAAATGAAGATAATTTCAGAAACTTCTTCTGAAATAGTGAGTAGTTGCTGCTAAATGACAACTTAACTGCTAAATGACAGCTTGGCAATCTTTTATAAATGAATGTAACCAGTTGTCAGTCAGATGAGTCGAGTCCCTGATTGCAAAGAGACACATCCCACAAGAGCAAGGATAGAACTTGAAGAGTATTCGTGATTCTGATTCCATTATCACTTATCAGGTTGATTCATTATTGATTTTCTTATCAATTGTCATTGGGTTCTCATTGGCTCTGCTTTGAGAGTCACCACCATCACTAAGCAGCATATCAAAGACATTACACTCATGGAAATGAATTGCATGCTGTGTGGTCAAATGTTTGTGCATGTTGGAGGTATTTCCCGTGTTTGTTGTGATCAGTGTTGGGATCCTTGCTCAAAAAAAGTAATGCATTACACTTTACTTGCTACTCTTCTTTAAAATAATGCAGTGCCTTCCTTATTCACTGGCTTAGATGAAGCAGAAGTAATTTGTCACACAGCTGATTATGTTACTCTCTTGTTTCTCTGTAAAATGACCTGAAACACATTGTCTCATAATTATCAGTTAACAATATAAACATGAGGCCACAGCCCCACACACCAACACAAATTCTGTTGTTATGATGACGAGGACACACATATACACAAAGCAAAAATGAAAACCAGCCCACGGAGACTCTAAAGTGATCGCCACAGTGATTCTACTTTAGAAACACGAATAGATATAAACAGAGGCTGCAGCCTGAATGCTTATCAGTTTGTTACCCATTGAAGTTCAGGGTCTGGCTGCTGGGCCGGGGTCAGCATGCACTCTGTTCTAACATTACTGTGGGTCCTTGGCTAGCTTTACGTTAGCATGCTCTTTGTGCTTATGCTTGCAAAGAGCCAATGTACTCTTAGCAGCACATTGCAGTTGTTTCTGTTCGGGATGCAGTACACACTTCACCACAGTGCTTTTGTCCTTTTGTGTAATAGAAATAAAAGTAATATCCATATCCACACTGTAGGCTGCACCACTATTTTCCTCTTCCGGCACACAAACTAAAATCAGCAGATGGTGGTGCAAGTGCAAAGGGAACTGATAAGCGGAATGGATAAGCAGTCAGACTAACAATTCCAAGGAATTGAACTACTGGGAACCGGTTCTGGTAGACAACCAGTTCCCTACAGATGAGTTGTTCTCATCAGTGCAGATCAGATGATTGCGACATGTTAGCAATCTGGCTGCATTTATAAATGAGACGACAATTATTTGCAAACCTTTACCAATCTGTCTGAAAGTAACTCTAAGTGTGAGTTAGAGGCAGGTTGTCTCCCCACCAGGTGACCTGTGCAAACAGCTTGCAATCTGAATTCATCCAGGTGGTCGCTGCGATTGCTTGCAAATAGCTGCAGAATTTGAAAAGATTCACTGCTACGAATGGGCAACTGCCAGATTGTCATAAATGCAAGGAGGCTGCTGGTCATTTTTTACTCTAGTGTGACTGAGGAGTAATTACAGGGAACACTTTTCTTTCTTTCTTTTTTTAAATAACTTGATTTGATTGATATTTTTTGTTGTATTTGTACATTATTTTTGTGTTATTTTATTACTTCTGCTTTGGTCTATAGAACTGATTTTCACTTCATAGCACTAAATAAGTAGTTCAGTTTGCCAAGGCTTCAAGTTAGGAGTGAAAATCTTTAAAGTTCAACAAAGGGAACTATATTTACGTAGCTGTCATCACCTGCACTAATTCAGTTCTCTGAACTGGACCACTCAACCTTGTTGGTACCATTTGAGCCATTTGAAGCATTTAAACTAATTAAAATTATAACTAATATTATGGCTTGCTTTGTGATACAGGCTGCCCCTTCTTCTATCTATCATCTGTCACTTAGCACTAATTAATATTTATGTGTGCCTGTGTGATATCATTTACCAAGTTTTCTAACATTAACTGATAACTTAGCACTGCTCCCAAATATGGAAACTTCTGGCTCTAAAGATCTGGCAGGGATCTAAAACCAACATCAATGCAATCAAAGAGAAAAACACACACTGTCACAAACACAAACTGGCTACAACCATCCTTTATATACAGTCTACAGTTTAAAACATTTTTTCCAGGCTGCAGGAAACTGCCACATGTAACCATCAGACTCAGCCTTCTAAAAGCTAAGAGATTTTTTGCTTGCACCCCTTTTTATGTATATCAGTGTAAAAACACTTGGTTAATAGATGGAATATGCATGTAAAGAAACTGCAAACAACCTTTCATATAACGTTGATGAAGGCAAGAGAATGGGGTAGAATGGAGAAGATGTGTGACTTTGTTCATTTTAATTAGTTAGAAAAATTGTCATTTTGGCTCACAAGGTAGAATCTGATCTCTTATAACCTTGTCCCTTCACTCAAGGTTTAAATTTGGAAACTCCAAAAGTTAAAGGCTTTCTTGTGACAACACAAGCTACTGATTTGGTCTCTGCTGGTTTTTCTTTCTCCATCTGTCTAGAAATGTGCTGGCATTAGCACAGCACCAAACGCTGGGAACGGTCTGCCTGTACAAAGGCAACACAAAGTTCAATGGATTTTCCATCTTCTTACACTTTTTTTTAATCATTTTCTTTCTCGATGCCATTGACTGTTCAAAAGCCTCCACACACACCCCTTCTCTTCCTCTTCCCTTTGACTGGACTCACTGTGTGTGTATTAATACAAAGTGACAGAACAGCAGAGCCCAAAGAGGAGTGTGTGTGCTGTTGTTTGTGTGTGTGTGTGTGTGTGTGTGTGTACATCACTGTAAATGTGTAAATGTGTGGCTTGGCATATCACAGGGATATGAGTCACCCCTCTCTCTTCCTGTATGCTGCTCATCTGTTTTAATAGGTGGCCTTCACCCATACAGACAACATACTTGCAGGGGGAAAAAAAACACCTACTTGAGGCTCTGGTTTCCTTTTGCGATTTGGTTGTGTATTTTCCTTAAAGTGCCCAGGGATGAACCACAAAGAGCCGCACTTAAAACTACCACAGGGGGGCAAAAATATCAAAGAGAAAGCCACAGGCAGTCTGTACAACAAGGCGGGGTAGACAACCACTGAGGCATTACTGAATTCACAGTAATGAATTCACAACATGTCACAGTCATTTACAAGAAATGGAACAGGATATTACAAAATTTAAGTAAAGAAAGTAAATGCAGTGTGATGCACTGTTTGCTTTCTGTCAGAACCATTACGTTGGGTTTTTGTTTTTGTTTTTTTAAAAACTGAGCTACAGCAGCTCGACTGTTGAATCAGACCACACAGGCCAGCCTTCACTCCCCGCCTGCATCAGTAAGCCTCGGTCGCCCATCACCCTGTTGTTGGTTCATCACTGTTGCTTCCTTGGACCACTTTTGAAGACAACATGTTAACTTATTCCCGAAAATGACATGTTGATGTAACTACCGGCTCATTGATCACACAGCGAGACAGACTTTTTTTTTCCTCTAATGGGAAGCAAAATTTACAAAATTAACATCATGTTGTATTCAGTAAGACGTAAAACTAATATCTGAGACCATAAAATCATCATGAAAGTGTTTTCTGATGTCACAAACAAGGAAGATGAAGGACTGTTTTCCACAGACTTCTTAACAATCCTGTGTATTCTTCAACCCCCTCTTTGGCTGCTGGGAAGAATGTAGGTTTAAGGCAGTTTATTCCAACGAAACACACAAACTACCAGTCATTTTGTTGTTTAAAATCCTGTAAAATGACGCTGCTTCAAGGGTTTATCCCTATGACTCAATTTCCAAACAATATCTTCATAATGAAAATAAAATAAAGCCTGAAAATGCTGCACTGATTTCTGTCTCAGGCTAAAGGCACTCGGCTATAATTAAAGCCACATCCACCACATTATAATCTGCAGGCCACACTGAATGTCACTGGTTGCAGTAACCCACAAACTGTCGTGATCCGTGGTTCATCTGCAGAATATAAACAGTGTGAGAAACATTTTTGTACACGCTTTACTTTATAAGCTCACAACGCAGCCACATTACACGATATTTTGAGCTACTTCTGCTTCATATCAGCTCCTCTTTTGGTACAATGCAACGGGTATCACTGGCACCGTCACTGACATGTGGGTGATGAATGAAACAAGTTCAGACAAGGCATGTATGGGTTGTCAGAAAGCATCGTCCACAACAACAATCATCAAAAAGTAAGCTACATCTGGAATTCATACTATAAACTAAAGCTGGGCAGAAAGGAAGCTTTTTTTAAACTAAAAAAATTTGTGACAATCTAAACTGCTATTGGAAATTTTTTTATTTTTTTTGTACTATACTTTTTTATGAAACACAGCGAGTTGCACCAGATATACAACTCTGTGAATGCTTTTTACCCATTTAATTTTTTTTCCTTGCTGTTTTCAATTAAGTAAAACAAAAAAACATTGCCTCCTCCCAGAAAATTAAAAAAGAAAGATACATTTACCTATAAATATTCTCCAATGCCAACTAATATGCCAGGCCAATAAACAGGAGACACACACACACACACAAATCCAACATGGCAAAATGAGAACACACTCAGGGTCAACATCGAGCTCAGTCTGATGTGTGCAGTGGTACTTCTGGCTTCATGACTTTCACCTCTGCCAGGCGTCAGCCAATGAAATCACATTACAGAAATTACCTGATTAGGGTGGTGGCTACTTGTCCAGCAGAGCTGTGCAATACCGTAAATATTTGGTATGATCCAATACTAAGTAAATACAGGGCCCGTATTGCTAGTAGCAATATTGATGTTGATACGTTCAACTTATAAAGGCAGCTTAGGTAGAGGAGAACAGTGTGTCATGACTTATGAGATGAATCATCATCAATTTGCAAATTCATTTTAATGATCACCAAAACACTGTTTTTTTACTTTCCACAATAATTAGTTGACACAACAAAACACCTTTTCATGTATTTTGAAACTGTTTTTTTTTTTTGGAAGATTGTGCAATCTAAATGTGCCTGTCTCTAAAGACTCTGGGTCATCTTCTGTTGTTTAAATGTGCTATAGGCTATAAATAAAATAGACCTGACAGTCAACCCAACAAGGTTCAAACATTTTTCATAGTGCATGTTAGGACATTTTTTTAATTTTCAAAAAAACGAATTAATTTAACACAATTCAGTGGGCTACATACTGAACTGAATCAAAGCATTGATCCAATCATGCTAGTGTCTAGTATCCAATACCAATATCAGCACTGGTATCAAAACTGTTGATAGTTGGATCGATCGAGCCATCTCTACTTTCCAGTCTGGCAGTGAAATGAAGGGCAAGTGGAGCACTGAGGCTAGTTATCACTCTTTTGTACATTAATGACGTTAATAAAAGGCAGCTAACTTGGTTCATGCTAACTGCTAACTAAAGCCCTGTTAGCTTGCCCTGGGAATGTTGTTTAAATGATGATTATGCTAGCATAAGATACCCTCCAAACTGCAGGCATAACCATCTTCACTGAAGCAACATATGTGAGTCCTGCCTAAAAATGCAACTATTTTTATGAGCGTGCTACGAGTGCCGTCAGCAATAAGACTGCTATAATTTGTATAAGAAACAACTTTCAGAGTGTAAAAAACACTGTCTGTAGCCACAGATGCTAATGGGCAAGATTAAGCTTTGAATGCACAACTCTTGCATGTGTGTTAAATGTCTCAGTGACACAGGCCCAGAAACCAGCTGGTGTACAGACAGTGTTTTTTAAACTCTGAAAGTAGTTTCTTATACAAACTGGATCAATTTGAAATCAATCACACTTGCTTGTGATTGCTTTGGTCACTAGCAGATTGTTGTGGTTGCATGTAATTATAATGGAAAACACCTTGCCTCAGCACTGCAACCAACACGTTTCAAATGAAACAGTTTTTACTCTAAAGACAAATGGTCTCTATTTCTTGTTTGAGTCACACTTTTCACAGTTTCCCTACCACTGAGAGAATAGTTAGTGTTTGCAGTCAAGTCAGTGCCTTCTGTGCTGAAGAAAACTGTGACAATCTAATAATCACAAGACACTTTTTGGTGCAAAACCATATACCGCTTTTCCTTTTATTTTGCCTTTATGCATCGCTCAGGTGAAGTGTTTATATGCCAGTGTACTCCACAATCAATCATTAACTTTCTTTCTATAGTCCTGTAAGCTGCTGGATCCCAAGCTACAGCTGCATTTTTATCAAATAACTACCCATATAAATGTTAGGGAAATCTGTTTGTTTTGTGTGTCTGAAAGAAAGAAAATATTGGCTCATGTACTGGACTTTTTTAAATCACCAAATACAGATATGAGTATCAATTTCGAAATAAAAAGTTCTATATGTTGGGCTCGAATCATGAGTAACAACTTAGATCTGTGTCCGTCGCCTTCTTTGGCTCAAGATTTCGCTCCCGGCACAATAACCAGCTTGTCTGAGGTGAATGGACCGAACCACGTGCCAGCAGAGGAAGAGTGAAAGGTTTTGTGCACTGGGTGGAAGGCAGCAAGGCGGTGGAAGCACTCCTCTGCATTTAAAGCTCTTCCACTTCCTCCCTGTGCTTTTGTATTCTACCCAGGTAGGTTCAGCAGTCTGCTTCTCAAGGCCTCTTTAATGTATGCAGATAGCAGCGTTTATGTATGTGTGTGAGACAGAAGCAGAGAGAATAAGAGCAACAAAAGGGTATTACTCAGAGAGAGGGGAGGTGGTTTATTTGTGCACTGTTCTTACTATATTCAATGGACAACAGCCAACTCTGGTTCTTTCTCACCGTGCCAGTCTTTATGGTGCCATAATAGAAAGGCTTCATCCTCCTAGCCTGTCCTCTTGTCAGATCCTTCCTGCTCCTGCACCCCCTCGCATTTAAGCCCTCTCTGTCTCAGCCGTTCATTCAGATCTGTATTAGAACTCCATCTCTCTGCTTGAAAGACAGTATGGTAATGCTCTGGTCTTGGTCTTTGTGAGAAATACTAAGCTCTCACTGAGTTGACCTGGATTTCAATTGCTGAAGAAAGGTGATGCTGAACAGAATCTCGACTGGCCCGAGGCAACGGAAACCACAAGAAAAACTAAAATTTGAAATTGATCAGATCAGTCCATGGTTACCTCATTTATTACGAATGACTAGTATTACGACTTTAAAGCTGGTAAAGACATTGAAACAATTAGCGGTTTAAGATGTGTAAGAAGAAGAAAGGAGAATATTTGATTGAAATTCATCAGGCAGACACAAACACAGCTCCATTCGGTGCTTAGGTTGCTAGTGTAAGAAGACAAATGTTTGCCAACACATTAGCCATTACAACATCCAAAGGCGATAATTCATCACAGCTGTTTGCCTGCCAAATTGGTTTGGAGTTCCATGATTTCTTATGTCCACAAAGATTGATACAGCTTTCGTTTCCCTACCCGAGAAAGCAACTAAACAGATGATTTGTCACTACCTCCAAGTGTTTTCCAGTCTAGCACAGCTTCAGTATTTGCAGAATCACACCGTTTGTCATTAGATTGTAAAAATCCTTTTCAAGCACCTGCATCAGAAAATTCATATGAATGTGTTATGACCTGCTGTGGTGAAGTTTGATTAGGCTTGGGCACAAATAATATGATCAGGGTTAGGAAGCACCGAAACAAAACACAGCTTAGTTTGAGCAGAAAAATGATATAAAGGTTTGGAACAACAGCTGTTAAGATTATAACTCGTGAGCCCTTAAAGTGATACATCAGTTCAATGATCTTATCACATATGAACCAAAATGGAATGCATATATTCTAAGAAAATATGCACAGAACAAGGGAAGATAATGCTTTCTCTAAATGTATAAAACAGAGGTAACTGAGTAATCAGATTACTCACAACAAGTCACTATAAATGCCATCAACCTGCATGTATGAACAGATGCAAGAAACAGTGGAAACCAATAATCACTGTTTTCTGAAAGCTTCTTTGCAACGCCCCTTGAACCCAGCTTCTCCATTTTGTGCTATTCATAGCATACCTAACTTACTCTCATAATGTATTGTCCTCTGTTCTGTAAAGATAAAGGGCATCTCTTTTCCCATAGACACGGGTGCTGATGCCGAGCCACTTCTGTCTTGGTGTCTTTTGAGAACCAGCCTATTTAAACAGCTTCACGCAGTAAAAGGTCAGGTAGTTTTTGTGGTGCAAAAGAAAAACTAAACACACCGTGTCAGTGGAAAATGCCACTCATATGACATATAACTGTTTGTTTCTAACTTTAAAGCTACTGATGTAGAAAGTTCAGGGAGACTTCAGAATACATGTTTTGTGGTTTAAAGTGGTCAAAATACTTTCCCAAAACTGCCTTTGATTCAAACAAAACCATATCAACAATGCCCTTAGGTACTACAAGGGACAGGACCTCATTAATGGGTTTTGCAGTGATGAGCATCTCAACCTGGATGTTTAATGGATGTGGCTGAAGAGGGTCAGGCTACAGAGAACAACAGCAAGCTGTCTGGCAGCAGCCACTGTGATAACCTCTTGTTTACTAATCCCGGTACTCACATAGCACAGCCTCCCACACACGCATGTGGACCAGACAGGCATGCACGTGAAAGCAAACATACACACACACACACACACACGCAGACGTGTGTGTGTACTCTGAAGTTGGCTTGAATATTTGTCACACGTGCATGGAGGCACACATCAAAGAAAATGAGTGGGTTAGATTTATGCAAAACACACAGCAGCCTAAACACAAAAACATGAAGTAAAATTGGGGGAGAATCAAATGAGTAAGTGGGCAGATGGTTTCAGTGGTGACAGGAAAAGAAAATGAGATTAAACCAAAGTAATGGGGGAAGAGACAATGAAAAGGGGGAAGAGCATATGGAATTTTCCAGCAGAACGGGTGAAGAAAAATTGTGCTCTCCCGACATAGCTGGCAGTGCCCGCTGGATTCTTGATGATGCCACGCCAGTCTCATGCAGCTGCAGCCTGCCCAACTCTGTTTTCAGCTAACAGCCAGGAGCAGCACTGTTAGCAAGACATGGCAGCCCCCCTCCTCCTTCACATTCAAGCCATGGCCCAATAGAAGGCTCCAGGATATATTTAAAACAGAAAAATAGTGTTATTTATAAAGTTGGAGAGTCAGTTAATCTGGCTCAGAGGAGGTGCTGCTTTTAATAGGAAACAAAATGGAGAGGAAGATGGTTGAGGGCAGAGAGAGGGCAGCTGTGAGAGATTATGAGTAGGTGGGTCTGAACAGCATGAGTCATAAAGGTCTAAGCAGGCTAAAAGGGGGCACATTACAGGGCGAGTTTTTGAGTAATTCCTGATCTCATTAAGATTTATTATGTAAGTCTGGCTTCTTGGCATACATTTCTCACATGTGCTGCAGGCAAAAACCAGATGTTACTGTACACCTTTGGATGAAAGCTGTGCTTCCTACTAAGAGCTCCATGTTTGATAAGATCACTCAGGCAAAGCAGAACAACAACTGGGCAGGAGGGTAATTTTCCACAGTTCTTTCCTCCAAAATGGAAAATATAGGGTTGAATCTAGAGCCTAGTCTACCAGGCTATACCAGGCACACAATGTGACTGGGATTTGTCACATCGGCAAATTCTGGGGGAGGGTCGACCACAGGCAATCCGCATGCAATATCCCATTGTATATATATATATATAGAGAGAGAGATACTTAAAAAAACGACCGATTATAAATGTTATGCGGGTTAACATCAGTGGAGACTTGCACATTCCTTGCATTTGGCATTGGTGGCATTTCAGCACCGAGGGGCAGTGGACAGCTCCGCACTGATGTGTCATTAAGCCTCTCTCATGGGGGAGCACAAGGCAGAAAGTGTCGAGAGAAGGAGCGCATATCTGCCCGTATACTCGCATCGACATGCTGCTAATCAAGCTTTCGTTGCGGCGTTATCATCGTGACCATGGCAACAAGGGAAACAACTTATCTCGCCCGTTTTCTCTCCAGACAAACTGAGCTTGAGCATCCGCGCTTAGCACAGCAGGGCGGACTATCCATTCCTTCACCCTTCACCAGAAGCGTGAACAACAATAGCATTTTAAGCGAGCAGCCCAAGTTCGCACAGCAGCTCACCGCAGCGGACAATCGAGGCGGAGTCCGGCAGGAGAGGCGGCGATCAATCCTTCTACAGGGCTAATTGTTATCTCCTGCTATACAGTACATCGCCCATGCTTAGGTGGGGAATTCTCCCCATTTCCCGGTGCATGAGTCACAGTGTGGTTACCGGCCACCCAGTGTGAAAGCCGAGCACTGTGGGTGCCGCGAAGGCTGCACAATGAAAGCCCAAAGTCATGCTGCTGCAGCGTGGGAACTGTCACTGGGCGATGAAGCAGTTTCTCTCACAGTGAGAACAGATTCACTACACTACACTATCCCTCCCCCGTGGGAGGAGACGACACGAATACACCCGGACACGAAGCGTAGAGGATCCGCGGCTCTGGCGAGCAGCCCTACCTGTCTCCAGGTGGAGAGAGATCCTCGCCTCGTTGATGTAAGGCGTGTCGCTCTTGGAGCGGACCCTCCGGATCGGTCTGCGGTCTACCTCCTCTTCCGGGGCCGCCGCCATGTTCCGCCAGCCGGGCAGCGTCCACTGGCGACCGGCGCGACTGCGAGAGATTCGGCGCCGCAGCAGCCACTCGTGCACCCGCGCGGGCAGGCGGTGTAGGAGGGGGGGCTATTGCAACGGTGCTGGAGGGGAGGAGGGGGGGAAGAGAGAGACAGAGAGGGAGAGAAAGATTGGATCCTTGATGAGCTACTGTTCCAGTAAGTGAGCGCCACCTGCTCAAGTTCCGACTCCACCTTGGCCAATGAAAAGCAATAGACTGCACTGTCCTCAAACACATAATTTTAACGGTCACATGTTGTCTGGAGTTATCGACTCTTACAATAAAAGACGAGAAATTCAACAACAAAAACGTTGGTCACAGATTGCAAATGACATTCCCATAATAGAAAAATCCATTGTTACGATCCTCGTGTGTGTCTCATTGATGTGTCATCAATTATAAAGTGCTGAGAAATGTTTGGATACTGCTATGACCAATTATGGAACCACTCTTTATGCTAGAGCCTTATTACAAGGCAGTGCTGGCCCAGTAATATAATATGAAAATGACTGGTGACTTGTCCAAGGTGTACCCTGGGCAGGTGGATGGAAAGAAGCATACAGCAGACCTTATGCACGTTTGACAAGTTGAACAGGCTGCTGTCATGCTGACGAAGCCAGGCTTTTTCGAATGACCAATTTTAATAGAAAAATAATTGTCAATGATGTAGAAAAACAAAACCACCTGGTTTCAGCTTTTCAAATAGAATTTGCAATATATGTACATATACCCCATTTTTAATAAAATACAGAAATTGAAAATAATAAATAATTATAAATAAATACATAAAGAATAATTCAACATAATTGATCTAATTTTTAAAAAGGATATTAATAAGGCACTTTAATTAAAATAAAATAAAAATGCTGTTTGTATATTTTTTTGCTTTTTGTAAACTGTAAATGAATCAAGTTTGGGCAAAACAAGACATTTGAAGATGCTAATATATAGTTTGGGAACCAGATTTAACTACAATTGATAAATTCTTGATTCATAGATCAGTTGCCCTGGTAAATAAATGCTACCCAATTGATAAATAAAAGAAATATATTTTTGCAGTTCTAAATAATGAAATATTAAATAATGGCTGCTATGTTTTATAGGCTAAAGAAGTCAAATTTCAAATAGATCATTACGTAAAGAAAATGACTTACAGAGCTGGCTTTTTTAAACATATGAACACGTTTGTTAAAAAAAAAGTAAATGTGCTGCATTTGCATTAAAAGCAAAAACAAAATAAATAAAATCTTTACATCAGCTTGGATTATGGGATGCATGGACTGTATATGACCAATATATCATTATCCAATAAACCAGTCTTTTAACTCTACAAAATACAGTAGTAGTACAATGGAGAGAGACATCAGCAGAAGGGATTTAACCAATCTGCTTTGCCTCTTTTTATTTGTGTTATGAACAGTGTTGGTCAAGTTACTTGAGGAAAATAATCAGTAACTAATTACTGATTACTTCCCCAAAAAAGTAATCCCGTTACTTTACTGATTACTTATTTTCAAAAGTAATTAATTACTTAGTTACTTAGTTACTTTTTAAAAACATGATTTACAACCTGAAGAGGTGATAAAGCACAGATCTTTCAGCCCAATTCTACTTTTTCTGCATAATCCATCATACAAAATGTAATCAAATGGAAAAGTCTCTTTTTTTAACTTGTTTTATCAGTTTTAATCTTTTAACTTTATGCATCAAGCAAAAATTTAATTATATGCAACATTCTCTGACTTGAATAAATTAGTTTAACATTTAAACCTATTTTCTGCACATTCCAGCACATAAAATAAAATATGTTTTGTGTTTACACTCACTCTTTCAAATAGATGCAAGTAAAACACAGCAGAAAATAAATAAAGTCAAAGACTCAGCGGTCCTGTTGCTCTATTTTCACCTGTAAAGCAGGAGTAGGGTAGGCGGAGGTTTACCCTGGTGCAGGTGTGCCGCGGTCAGTTGAAGAATCCGCGAGTTTCTCTGTGAGTTTCCCATTACATCGTTGGGCTTGCTCAGAAGTTTAGGGTTTTTTTTCGTTGTAAAAAGTTTTCTTCCCACGCACAACAGACTCTAATGTTTTTGTCCCTTTTTATGGAATCAAACTCAAAGTAAGGTCAGTACTTCCACGCTTTAAACGCTGCATGCTCATACTCTCTCCCACAATCGATATGTGATCCATTGTTGATCTGCACACAGCTGTTGTCACTAACAGCGCACTCGTTTACGTCACTATCGTGAGACATTCTCGCAAAAAAATCACGGTTTTAGTAACGCAGTAACGCAGCGTTCCTACGGGAAAGTAACGGTAATCTAATTACCGATTTTGCAATAGTAATCCCTTACTTTACTCGTTGCTTGAAAAAAGTAATCAGATTACAGTAACGCGTTACTGCCCATCTCTGGTTATGAATGATATTAATTGACTGCTATAACACTGCAGTTCCATCCATCCATCCATAATCACACAGGATTCATAATGTTAACTATTATTGTATATCACTGCTTTGGTATTCTGCTTAATATTCTTATAATTCTACTAATTCATTGGTGACCTCTAGTGGAGATGACTGTAAACAGATTCACTGAGTTCACAATCACTATACCAACAATAAGGTGTTTAAATGTAGTTCTTTTAAAGCACAAACTGAGTACAACTTAGTCCACTCTTTTTTAGGGCCATACTGATGTGTGGATAACAGTTGACAGGGCCTACAGTATGTGGTACTTATACATGCTACACAGTTTTTGAGGGACACACTCACCAGCCACTTTGTTAGATTCACCTGTTCAGTTGCTTGTTAATGCAAATATCTCTTTAGCCAATCACATGGCACTAACTAAATGCATTTAGACATATAGACAGGGTCAAGATGACTTGTTACAGTTCAGAATAGGGAAGAAATGTGATTGAATTGACTTTGAACACAGCATGATTGTTGGCACCAGGCAGGTCTGTTTGTTTCAGAAACTGCAGGTCTGCTGGGATTTTCCTGCATAAACATCTCTAGTGTTTACACAAAACAGTTTAAAAGAGAAAAAAAAACATCCAGAGAGCAGCAGTTCTCTAGGTTCAAATTCCTTCTTGATGCCAGAGGTCTGAACAGAATCAAATGTTTGATCATGTGGAGATTATAAACTGAAGTACAGCACCAGAGGTTACATTTTCTACCCACAGTAAAACATCTCTTGAAGCCAAATACAAACAAACAAACAAAAATATTTGTTCAAATTGGTACACATTACACTTTTGTGTTTAGATTTCATCACATCTCATTGTAAGTGCATGAATGCATTAATATGGAGTTAGCCAGTAACATGTATAACAGTTTTCCCTTTTCTTGGAAGGCTTTCTACAGGATTTTGGAATGTGTCTGTGGGAATTTTTGCCCATTTATCCAGAAAAACATTTGTGAGATGAAACTCTGAGGCTGGTTCCCAGGGGCCGTTCCAGGTCATCCCAAAGGTGTTTGATGGTGTTGAAGCTGAGATTCTGTGCGGGCCAGTCAACTTCCACCACATTAAACCCATCCTTTATGCACCTTGCTTTGTGCACTGGGGCACAGTCAGCTTTATCTCTGCAAAATAGGAAGCATGGAATTATACAAAATGTCTTGGTTAGACAAGAGATTTCCCTCACTGCAAATAAGGGGCCGGAGACTACTCTAGAAATAATCATATAACTTTATTAAATGATTAGGCAGTGTAGCTGAATACCTTTGTCCAGTGTGTGAACACCCGTTCAATGCAAAAACAAGTGTAGTACAAATGCTCCCTCTGCTGGACAAGTGGATTAAATGGGTTGCTGTTAACCTCGCTGAGTTCCCTGACAGGTTCATGTCCTCACAGCGAAGCCAATCCAGTGCAGTTGCTGAGCCGAAGTAGAGGAAAAGACGCCTTCCCACTTCCTTAAAGCCCCAGCTAATTGTCCAAGCTCCGGTCTGCCAGGTAGTTAGTGTTGCGAAACCGTGTGTCTGACAGACAAACCCAGTTCATCGATGAACACAGACAAAGACGTGCTATGCTGGCCTCACAAGCTAATGTTATGCTAGCTGTTGTTTCCTTGGTTACCAGCGCTAGCTTCTATGTCGTTAGCTTAGCCACCTAGCATACATGGTCAGCTATCAGTCTGTGCTCGAGTACACACCTTGATCGGTTAGTTAGGATAAACAATACCGTATCATTTGTTTCGCAACCTAAGTAAGTAGTATTGTGAATAATGAGCAGTGTTAAGGCAGCAGGAGGTGCATGTTTGTGTTGTGATAAATATGACCTTTGACTTAAGCAAAGCTACAATGACCTTTCAGCTAACAAAAGTGACAGCAGTGAAAAATGGTTCAGATACAACTAATGCTCAACCAATAAAAACGAGACAGTATAACACCACAGACGACAAACTTTTTAGTTTGCATGGGCAGTATAAACATATTCATAATGCATGTGTATTTTATACAGTTTCCAGTGACTAAAAACAAGTAAATTTCTTAGTTTATTATTATAGGTAAAATAACATTAAATACATGGTTTCTTCTAAATATGTGGATTTTCGGATATCATTTCTTAGCGCTCATATTCTATGTCAATGTCACACTTTTTTTTTAGTAGCACAGATAATTCTACCTTAAAATGCAGTGATAGTGTCCATAAAGGAAAATGTTCCTGTTAACGTAACATCATTTATATTTGGCCATAATTACTTCCATGGTAACAGCACGTCTGCACCAAAAATACTACGCATGTTTCTTGAAGTGACATCACTAAGAGTAAATAGTGTGGTATGAGGAAAAAGTACACAGATGGTGGTGAGTTTACACTTTGCCTTACAGCATTTTTCTTTTTTGTTAAATATTCCTTCTGTAATATACTCTGTCTAGCGTGATGGTCAAATAACACAGGGAAAATGTTTTTTAATTATACGGTTACTGTGGTTGTGTGGTAGATCGAGTGATTACAGTGAACAGAACAAATGTGTTCATAGCTAAGAGTATGGGTATGAGCTTTGTAAGACTTGACACATGTATGCTATGAAATACAAATTTCTGTGTTTGTCTTTGATGATAAATAGTACAATTTTAATCAAGACAGTCAATAGTTTCTATGGACTGACCCAGATAAAGCGTCACTTTAACAGTACCTTTGTTTCAAAGGCATTTCAGGATTGATCAATAAATCCATTAGACTGGAGCACAAAATAACGTCTGCTGCGCGAGACAAAACTTTCATATGTTTGTTTTAACAAACTCAATTTGTTAAACTTTGGCTTACTAGTTGAAGGAGTATCAGATATAAAGCCATAGAGTCAGCTATAAATAGTGACAGGGTCTTGTCTTTCTTCCCCAGTTGCAATAACCTAATGATTGTGCGCCAGTTTACCTGCAGAGCTGTTTTATTTGCTCACTTGAGAAAACCTGGGGGCAGACAAGCCATGGCTAGACCAAGCTCAGGTAAAATTGATTATTTACAGTCTCTGCCACAAATCTGTTAGCAACAACTGTCGTAGCATTTCACTGCCTCGCTGTGTTTATGTGCAGATCTGGCAGCATTCAGGGAGATTTTCTCCAAAGCCAAGAATATCGCCATCATCACTGGAGCAGGGGTGAGTGCGGAGAGCGGAGTTCCTACTTTCAGAGGAGCGGGAGGCTACTGGAGAAAATGGGAAGCACAGGTATACACCTACAGCTGTTGGTCCAGTACAACCAGCTCTCATGCTTTGTTTTGAGTTTTTAAAAATATTTCAGAGAGAATCATAGGTCATGATAAAAATCTAATTGCACAATTCAAAACTGTTAGGAACTGGCCTCGCCTGAGGCCTTTGCCAGAAATCCCTCACGTGTTTGGGAGTTCTACCACTACCGGCGTGAGGTCATGCTCACAAAAGATCCCAATCCCGCTCACCTGGCCATCGCTGAGTGTGAGGAGCGTCTGAGCAAACAAGGGCGCAAGGTCACCGTCATCACGCAGAACATCGACGAGCTCCACCACCGAGCTGGATCCAAAAACATCCTGGAGATCCACGGTGAGCAAAGATGTCTGATGCGGGCAAACAAACGTTTCTGTATGATAATTGTTGGTTCATATTTTGTTTTTGTTTTTTTGTTGAAATACAGGAAGTCTGTTTAAAACACGTTGCATGACCTGTGGCCATGAAGCAGCCAACTACAAGAGCCCCATTTGCGCTGCCCTCGAGGGCAAAGGGTAAGAGCGTCATCCGGTGCGGTTTGGTATATTGGACTGTGTTTTCCCAACAGTGTGAAAATGTGTTATAAGAGATATCGATCGCAGTCATTTGCGCCCCAAATGCCAGAGAAAGCGGGCTGTTTCAGTCAGTCAAATGTCAGTGAGCTAAATATCGCCTGATGACACGGTGAAAAAGGAAAATATGTGACACAAATCAAATGTCACTTTAGAAGCCGCCGTGCCACTTACCTGACATTTAAAATGGACGATGTTGATAGCTGACAAATATTCCTGTGGTGAATTCAGTCTCAGCTGCAGAGTGGATGAAGTCACGCGCTGAAATTCAGAATGAATAGCAGAACCGATCATGTCATGTTGAAACGTATCTGTACTGACTGTGCTGTTAGCGATTCAGATTAATTTAATTTTCTTTCCTATTGCTACTGCTCAAGGTGTGGAGACATACTGGTGTGCTTTATCACAGCACTGCAAATGGTCAATGAAAAAAAACAACAACTAAAGAACTGAAAATATCATTTTGAGTTTAGATGTTTTTCTAGTCAAAAGTATGAAAATTGTTTTAAAAAATATTGTCAGAAATTCTTGAGCCATCCTTATTTCTTCACATTTTGTTTCCAAGGAGCCAGACTTTCTTGTAACTTTATAAACTGCTCTTGAGAAATACTTCTCTGGGCTTTCTGGAGGTCTTTCTGTCATTGTCAGTCCAGTTCATGTACTTGACCAATTTCAGAGGAATGTTTTGTTTGTTCAGCCACTTAACACTGACCTTTTAATCATTCGAGCATAAAAAAATGGCTAACTCAATGGATGAACCTGTGTCGTGTCTACACATAAACAAGTTTAATTTGTATCTTTGGGCAATTTGTTGCTAGCAGCCTGCTGCAAAAACACATAATTTGTCCACTTTTCCGTAGTCGATTCTAAAGGAAATGCGAGCACAGTTTGACAAGGATAAAAGTTGTATTTTTACAGCAAAAAAATAAAAATCCCAAAAAGCTAATATCTGAAAACTTGAATCTAAATCAAATAAACAACAAATCCCACTAAGATTAAGAGGCTGTGGAATGCTTTCGTGCTCACAGAAACGCTCATAACAAGCAACCAGCTTTAAGCCAACATATTAGAACCACTCATCCAACGACATCAACGACACAGCCCTGCAATCACTTGGGTCACATGCATCCTAAAAAATAGACAAAGAATGGTCAAACAGATTCACATGGAAGAAGGCACAAGTGTGTGAGGTTGTTGAGTTTTACCAGGATTTCAATTACATATCAGTAAAAGCGTACTTTATGGTCCTGCGATTGTCTGTCTCTCTGCTTATACGTCTCTATTCAGACAAGGGGGAAGAGCAGTTTATGCTCGCCTCAAAAAGGTTCGCATGCAGCTCTCCAAGATCCTGATTCTTAGTCGTTGTAAGCAGCCAACTCAGAGGCAACTCCTCCAGAAAGGAAAAGTGACCTGTTCCATGATTAAAATCAATGATCTGATTAGAAGTAGGGGTGTAACAGATCACAGAACTCCTGCTTCTAATCAGATCATGGATTTTAATCATGGAGCAGGTCACTTTTTCTTATCATCAAAATATAACTTTGCTTTTGATAAAAAAAAAAAAAAGAATTTAAGATAACTCTTTATCACCATTGCACAGTCATACCTTGTACAATAGTACAACGAAATTGGAAACTGTCCCACGTTGGCACTGGGCACAACTAAACACAACACCAAACAAATTTAAAGTGGATTTTCTATTCGGACACTCCATGGCCACAGTCTCAGTGGTGCAATCACTGTAGGTCTTTGAGTCTTTACTGCAGTACATCTGTGAGGGCAGTGCTATACCTGAAAGTCAGTGTACCTGAGGCTCAGGTTCAGTTCAATTTTATTTATATAATGCCAAATGGGGGTGTGGCTGTAGCTCAGGAGGTAGAGTAGACCATCTACTGATTGAAAGGTTGGTCGTTCAATGATGTCAAATATCCTTGGGCAAGATACTAACCCCAAATTGCTCTCCGATGCATCCATCAGAGTGTGAATGTGTGTGAACGTTATCTAGTAAGCACTAAAAGCATAGGAGAAAGTGCCTATGTGAATGGGTGTAAATGGATAATTGTGGGATATCTAGAAGAGTAGAATCAGTATATAAGAATCAGTCCATTTACCATTTAAATAACAACAACAGTCACCAAACGTACAATAACCATTGTCTCACTTGGCAACAGTGGGAAGGAAATAACTCCCTTTTAACTGGAAGAAACTTCTGGCAGAACCAGACTGAGTGAGGAGCAGGAATCTGCCCTGACTAGTTGGGGTGATGGGAGGAAGACAGGATAAAGACAGGTCGCCAAAGACAAATTATGAGTCACACAAAGCTACTTTAGCAATATTCAGTAAGAATGTGAAGTGAAAACTGAGCATAGACTCTTCATTTCTTTATCTGTGCCTAAAAATTTTTTTTCTTTGAATTAAGGTTATAGCCCCAATTTTCCAATTTTCTCCAAAGTCTGTTGAGAGCTTTTTTTTTTTTTCAACTTGCTGGAATTAGTTTTTTCAAGTGAATGGGTAACAGTTACACCTGTAGCCCTGTGTCTGACCATGTCTGAGAAATATTAGGTGCATTTAGAAGTGGTTCACTTGGTAGTGGCAACTAACATCTCAAAGGCAACCTAACTGTCTCCTCAGAGCTCCGGACCCGGACACACGAGATGCCGAGATCCCAGTCCAGAATTTGCCCAGGTAAAACACACTTACACTCTCTCTTTTAACACACAATTCTTTTCAAATAAATTTATTTGTTTTGACAAAGTGCGTGTGTGTGTCTGTGTGTGGGTGTGTATTTCAGGTGTGAGCAGACAGGCTGTCACGGTCTCCTTAGACCAGCTGTGGTTTGGTTTGGAGAGACTCTGGATGCTGACATCCTCACCCGTGCAGAGAAAGTGTTGGACAGCTGTGACCTCTGCCTCGTGGTATGTGTGTTTGTTTGTGTGTGTGTGTGTGTGTGGGGGGGGGGGGGTCACAGGACAGGTAGAGAATTTATAGAGGTGCTATAGGACCAGAGATTTCACACTGCATCTTTCCAGGTACAGCAGAGCTTCACAACCTACCTCAACAACACAAAAAGCTGCTTTGTTTTTGGCGATGTTGGCAGGATATTCAAATTTTAAAAGTTACATTTATTACAGCATGTAATTGCAGCCTGCTTAATTGACAGCACTCCAGTTTGTAGTAATCAGCAGAACCTTTCTCTCTGTTTCGTGGGTATCTCGCTTTGCAGGTCGGTACTTCGTCTGTCGTGTATCCTGCAGCCATGTTTGCTCCTCAGGTGGCAGTCAGAGGCGTCCCAGTGGCCGAGTTCAACATGGAAAACACTCCTGCCACCATGCGCTTCAAGCACGTGTCATTTACTTTTGCACAATGACACACTCTTTAATTTCATTGCACTCTGTAGATAATTCTTTTTTTTCTCACCAGGTTCCACTTCCACGGCCCCTGTGGGACCACCTTACCCCCCGCGCTGGCGCGCCATGAGACTGAACAAGAATGAAAAAAAAACACGACTCCTGGAATGTTGGCTTCACAGAGACCGGGTTGTCTTAAACCAGAAAGGTTTACTGGTAGTGCCAAGAAAATTGGTTTCTGTGTGACGAGCAACAGGCGTGAAGGATGTGAAGACGAGGCCAACAAATTATCTGTCACACAGATAACACGTTTAAGAATTTGACTATATTATCAATATGTGCACACAGCTGTAAGAGTTTGCTGATTGAGTGGCTTCTGGTTTCTAATCATTAGGCTGTGATGAGAGTAACTGATTTAATTGTCATCAGGTTGCAGCAGATATTGTAGTAATGCCAAATCACCCCTATTTGATGTCAGCAATGATTTGTGAGTTTGTTTGTTGTTGGGGGTTTTTTGGGTAAAAATGAGTTGCTGAAAAAGAAAATGAAGACAGTGGAAAGCAATGATAAATGATTAAATACCATAACCAACGTCATCACTCATTGGGCAACGAAAGGCTTTTGATTGCCTGACAATAGGGGGCAGTGTTTAGCTACCTCAGCTAAAGCCTGGTGGTTGGTCTCCAACGTGGAAAAAAAACGACTCCTAAAGGATTTTTGAGCTTTGCCTGGGATATGTGGGGCTTGCGTATGTTGATGCTGTGTGAATTTAGAGACTGTGAGGAATGGTGTGCATAATACCTTCCAGCGGCTACGAGTGTGCTCCTGTTAAAGCCGGGACAAAGGGGACTGTGTGTTACCTCAAGCAGTCGTGGGGACACACAATGCACATGCGAGTGCTCATGAATGATTTGTCGCATGTATGTTAATATTTTCACACTATCAGAACAGCTTGTGGAAATTTGAATGATTCAAATATTGAAGTGTCTCACCAAAGCTTCCTGTGTGGATCTAACATACTGCACGAGTTTCAAGTAATGCAGCAGTATGAGTCGGGAAAGATCAGAGAGTTTATACCACCGCAGTGTAATGGGTGATGTTCTGCTTTCTGAAAACATCTCAAAGATGAGATTGTGCCTGACACTTGGCTGCTTGGCCACAGCTAGCACAACCTCTCTCCATTATCATCACTGAAGCATAAATACACAGTGTACACTAGTGGAGTCCAGTTTGAATTTCTGTGTGTTATTACTGTGTCACACCTGATCTTTGCAAGATCTGAATATCATCAGCAAGCATTTGAAAGAAGTGAAATTATAAACATCAAGAACTTATTGATGTACATATTTATGTTCTATTATCAAAAATATCAACAAAAATAATATAATATGTACTCATTACAGCGATTTGGAATATATATATATATATATATATGTATATGTATATGTATATGTATATATATATATATATATATATGGTATGTATATATATATATATATATATATGTATATATATGTATACATATATATATACATATATATATATATATATGTATATATATGCAAGACCAGACTGACCAACCTGTGCACTGCCTGGATTGATTACAAGAAGGCCTATGACTCAATGCCCCACAGCTGGATACTGGAATGCCTAGAATTGTACAAGATCAATGGGACCCTAAGAGCCTTCATCAGGAACTCAATGGGGACGTGGCGTACAACACTAGAGGCCAACTCCAAGCCCATAGCACAAGTTACCATCAAGTGCGGGATCTACCAAGGAGATGCTCTGTCCCCACTGCTGTTCTGCATAGGCCTGAACCCCCTCAGTGAGATCATTAACAAGACTGGCTACGGATACCGACTACGGAACGGAGCAGTTGTCAGCCACCTCCTGTACATGGATGACATCAAGCTGTATGCCAAGAGTGAACGAGACATCGATTCACTGATCCACACTACCAGGCTATACAGCAATGACATTGGAATGTCGTTCGGACTGGAGAAGTGTAGTCGGATGGTAACAAAGAGAGGGAAGGTAGTCAGAACTGAGGGGATTGAACTACCAGAAGGCAACATTGCAGACATAGAGGACAGTTACAAGTACCTGGGGATCCCGCAGGCAAATGGGAACCATGAAGAGGCCGCTAGAAAGGCTGCAACCACCAAGTACCTGCAGAGGGTCAGGCAAGTCCTGAGGAGTCAGCTGAATGGTAAGAACAAGATCCGGGCCATCAACACATACGCCCTGCCCGTGATCAGGTACCCTGCTGGGGTAATAAGCTGGCCAAAGGAGGAGATAGAAGCCACTGACATAAAGACAAGAAAGCTCCTTACCATGCATGGAGGGTTTCACCCCAAGTCCAGCACCCTGAGGCTGTACGCTAAGCGGAAGGAAGGGGGCCGGGGACTGGTGAGTGTCAGCACCACAGTCCAGGATGAGACAAGGAACATCCAAGAATACATTGGGAAGATGGCCCCAACTGACCGAGTGCTCAGTGAATACCTCAGGCAG